>NC_055690.1:28843438-29170438 GCF_017639745.1 Melanotaenia boesemani | reverse complement strand
TTTTATCCTATGTAAAATATATGTATTGTAAGCAAGATGCTAATTACTTACTTACTGGTTTGATCAAATATGGCAAAATCCCCTGATTGTGTACTCCATCTACAACAGACACCCAGAGGGCCACCGTCTGCATCAGACTTTATAAAGTAATAAATTCACTGCAATTGTCATAATATGAAGAAAAATAAGCTCTGTACAGAAATTATTCTAAAAATATATCAAAGCAAAGTCATATTCTGACTTTTCATGGTGAATTCACCAAATGGCAGAATAAAAGATAAACAATAAGAGTGCTAAAAGTGTTCTTGGCATTTTTCAGCAAATATCAGTCATGATTAAAACCAGATGATACAATACTGAACTACTGCTAAAGAGCTAAAAAAGAAGTGAACTGATTTCTTCAGCACAGCATTATCCCTGTTGAGGTATATTAATAGCAAATGATTTCATGATCTATCTAATTTTCTTTTAAATATGAGTTTATAATGTGGCTCATATTTAGCCCTCAAGATGCTTTTTTAAGAATTAATTTGATTTAATTCTTGCATTTAGTTTGTAATATGAACAGTGTCAGGAAAAAAAAAAGCTCCCACCCACACAGAGTTATTAAAAAAGAATTAAGCTGTGATCTTCTTTTCAGGTTAATTTAGCTGGTTTCATCCATGCTGTTAATCCATCAAATAGTATTTTATTATTCCTACAACTTGTAATTCACACTGGCTGACATTTCAGACTCCTCAGTAGTTGAAAGGCAGTTAAGTGCTTCATATTTGCATTTCCTACCTGTTTTCCTGGTCCTGATTAAAGTGAGAGACACAGAGAGCTGATTTCATATCCCTTCTAGCAGCTTCATGAAGTCTGCATGGTCACCTGCTTTGGCCCCAGTAGCAGGATTTGGTGAGAGATTTTCAGCGATTAAAGCCTTTTTTTTGGATTAGCCCAAATTAGTATTTTAATGTAGTGGTGTGAATTGCAGTTGCATCACTACAGATGAGAAAAGTGATTTTTTTTAGAGCAAAACATGGAAACAAAGGAAAATACAACTAAAGATGAAAATGATGTTCTTCCATTTGCAGTAAGTGTCTTTGGCCACTTTATTAAAAGGAGAAAAAAGTCTACAGCATGTGCTGTAACTCTTTCTATTGCTGAAAAAAATGCAGCAGTGAACAAGAGTGTAAATCCACAGGAGAATTTTAGGCTTTAAGGCTTCTCTGTGACAAGGTTGTGCTACTGTTTTATAAGTTAACATAATAGACTTCCAGGATACTGCAGCTAGTGTACTCTAAAACACAACTAAAGATTTAGTGTTTAATTCAGAGCTCTGAAGAATGGCTGTGCACCGATCTGGTAAATAGGGAAAACCGCTTCATTTTCTAGCTGAGTGCTTCGTTTTTCCTAAACACATACTTAGGCAAGAAGCCTGATCTTCTTAGTATAGTGTTGCATGTGGGTGATATTCACTTTATACAACAGATATACTTACAGTCAGGTCTGAAATGTAGGTTTGACTCATAAACAAGTGACAGCTAAACTGATCAAATATTTGTTTTAAATCAGCAATAAAATTGCATCATATACTTTTTCACTTAAAATTAGGACAGGGCACAAACACAACAACAACACATTAAGAAACTGATCAATGCTGTTAAAGTTTTCAAAGCATGTTAATGCATATTTTTTAATTTATTTTTTCGTTGCTCACTGGCTCTGAACACACAGTTCACAGGCATTGCTTGCCAACATTTAGATGCTTGGGTCTCCGAGCCAGAAGGGGTTCTCCGTGGGCCGACCACCTTTGATTCGCTAAAGGGCAGTGACAATGCACAAAGTTTACAATGACAGTGACCGACCAGAGCAGAACTCCTTAAAGTGGCCCCACCTCCACTTCTTGTCTTGCTGCATTTCTAGCCCACATCCAAAATAACTAATCAGTTAAAAGAGACTCACTTATACTAAACTTTAACATCCACTTCTAGGTACAAGATGTCCAAAACATTTATCCTTTACTTGACAGAGGCCCAAATCATTTGAAAAGTAACACGTCTTCCATTTGTAAAACAGCGTGCCATAATATTAGTACAGAACTTTCTCTGACAGAGTTGCTGACAAAACATTAATCATATCCCAGCGTCCCCAAACTAATTAAAACGTTTGCTGTCTTTTGCGCTCCCTTCAACGACTCCAGTGACAGCATCTAATACTAATCAGCCTTTGATAAGCAATTATGAATGAAGTCAGAAGGATAATGTGATTATACATGCTCCACTTTGCAGGCTTCCACTGTCACTAAAGCAAACTCTTAGTGTTAGAATGCATGTGCAAGTATACTCTGGAACAACATTTTTAAAACATTAAAGGTATATTTCAGGGTATTTTTTTTTATTTATCTAATAGTGGGATTGTATGATGTCAGTGTCTTACGTGCTATAGACAGCAGTCACTGTCATATACTCACAAATCATCAAATCACATGGGAGTATTTAAGAATCTAAACACAGTCAAGATGACTTGTATGCTATGCACTCTCCCTTCTTGCCGTGGATATTGGCCAGTGGATTTTTTCATCAAACATATTTTTTACTGGCCAAATTATTAAATTATTTTACAAACACATACCTCTACGCACATGTTATTTTCTATAATACTATGTGTGTATCCAAACTGAAAGTGGAAGTCACAGCAACATTAAGCAAAGGCAACAAGAAAAATGTTTTTATTTGATAAAGTGTTAATGTCTAAATTCATTAACTAAAACCTTTTGAGACCCCTCCCTCTCTACTCTTCGTGCTTTTACAGTCTGGCCTCCTGCTCCTAAAAGTCCTTGTGCCACGGTATTACAGTCTTGGTGGGATCATACTCCCTGATTTTTGCTTTTTATTTTATTGTTTAAAAAATAAACTTAAAAAAACTGATAATAAATAAATTTAAAGCTTATTGATCTGATTTATTACAAATTATTAATATTGAAAATAAATAGTGTGTCAACAAACATAAAAGCTGATTTATAATAATAATTAACTTAATAACTGATCAATACAATAATATTAAGTATCATTATTATTATATTGATAAGTTAATCAGCTGACAGCTGTTCGTAGTCTCGCGGAGTCACGTCATGTCCGTTACGCAGCTGTCTTCACCCTTAAAGGTTGAGAACAATTAAGCTAAGCTAAGCTAACAGGCTAACATCATGTCCAACAGAGTGCTGCTGTGCTGACAGCGCAGCATGTGGAACTGGGCCGTGAAGCAGACAGAAGACGCCGCTATATCCAAACCATCACTTTTTACTGAACTTTCTGGTTGGGGCTGCTCTGATTGATGAATTAAAAGCATCCAAAACTTCAACATCTTATTTTACTGAAGATTTATACTCTACTCTATTCTATACTATTTATTGCTCATTCCATAGTCTTCATTTCTCTGGCAATAATCCTGGTACAGATCCATCTTCATCATATATTCCAGTCATCAACAAGCAGAACAACACCTGTCAGATGAAAGATGGTTCCTCCTTGTGTGGTGCTATCAGTTAACTCTTGAGCGACACCACCTGGACCAATTGAAAAGCTTGCAAATCACTTTTACACCATCTCTGAAGCCCCTTAATGTCCTATCTTGAAGTAGATGGACTTCTGCAGCAGAAGAAAAGACTGGGTGCCACTCTTGTCAGCTAAGATCAGGAAACCGAGGCTGTAAATTTTACAGGCTCACCGAAATCATAGAAGATTGAAAAAACTTTGTTTACTCGTTTGGTGCAACCAACATGAAAACATGAATCCATCCTGCCTAGTTTCAATGGTTCAGGGGTGGTGGTATAATGGTGTGGAGAATATTTTCTTGCCACACTTTTGTACCAATTGAGTGTAATTTAAATGCCACAGCTTACCCGAGTATTCTTGCTAACTGTGTCCATTGCTTTATAACCACAATGTACCCATCTAGCTATTTTGGAGTTAATGTAGACTGTGGGTAGCGACACATCCATGTTTTAGTCTCTTGCTGTCTCAGGCCTCCTGTGTGGGAGTTGAAGCCTTGGCTGCCAAACTATTCAGCTGCTATTAAAAATATAACATTATGATACTACTTTTTACACTTTGCACTGAAGTATTGCTGCAGGCCTCTGCAAAGCATAATCAATGCCTACTGTACTGTTCAAAGTTCTAGTTTCAAAACTGAAATGATTCTAGTCAACTTCTTTCTTATGCTCCTTCTCTGATATTATTGATAAATACTGGTACATCCAATATGCACCTTTTTAAGAAATTACTCCTTTGGAGCTAAAAACTGGCATTGATTAGATTGGATATTGACTAGCTCGCCAATATCCTGTGGTCCTTCATATAAAAAGTTCATTACTACACAAGTAATCATCATCTAGCATGATTGGATTCGTCGAGCGTCCAAGTCTCCATCCCTGCCCCTCCTAACTGTTCTCTTTCAGGCCAATTGATTTCCTCTGGACTCCTCTGTGTACCTCGAACCAGAAAGCAATGTATTAAGTGCTTGTTTGGATCAACCTAATGTGCAGTGATAGCACATTCACAAACTGCTGACTAGCCAGCAAAACTGGCTCATTTGCAGTAAAATATTTTCAAAGATCCCATTGCTCTAGTATGTATATGAAACACTCACAAACCTGAAAGCTTGTGTTCAAATAAAGAGGGTAAGTAAGTGATTGCAATGCAATGTCATTCGCAGAGAGCAAACATCACGAATGAAAAGAAAATAGTAGAGCAATAAAGTCTGCACGTATACCTGTGCATTACCACTGTCATCATCTGAGGAAAAATGTTGTTTTCTTTTTAATATCTTCATAACAAATTCTTAGCAGCACCGAGATGCAATTACAGCAAAGCCTGAGCCTCCCATTTAAAACAGGAACTAAAGCTCAAATAAAATCAAATTTAATGTTTGAGTGTTTTAAACCTATATGTCTTATGTTGTACATCATCTACTCTCTCGCATCTGGACCAACAATAAAAAGATAAAGGAAAATCTTGCATAAACATATTTCAAACAAGTATGGTCTTGTCTGGCTTTAATACTGTATCCATCTAAAGCAACTCTTTCCCCAGTTGGTTTTTTAAAAAAAAAGAATCAGGCCATCAACTGCTAACTCTTAATATTCAGACTCTTGTATGCATCTCGTTATACTGTATTGCTAGGTTGGGTAAAGAAATACCACCCCCATTAAAATAATCAAAGAAAAGAAAAAAACAAACAAACATGAAAGTCAGCTTTTGCCTGCTTTTAATCTTTTCCTCAAACTTCTGCAAAGGAATTTGAAAAATAGAGTCAATGCATGTTAAAATCTGCTTATAACTCTCCATCATGCATAAAAGATTAGAAGTGCCAACATGACATTAGGTGGATAACTTATTAATAGCTGATAGTTAAGTTGCAAATGGTTTAAATATTGGATGTTTCACAGCTCACCGAATGAGAATCTGTTATTTAGGGAATATTTTGTTATGTATGTATTAAATAAAGAGGTGAACGAGTGGATAATTTTCCTTGTAAATCCACACTCTAGTGACTTTGAAATTCTTTCCTGAACTAAAATACTTATGTTTCTGTGAAATTTGAAAGGATCTTTGAAGCATGTCCAAGGTAATGCAGTTTCATTTTTTTATAAGACATCTCTCAATAATTCTATTTACATAAGCGTTTTCAACTTTACTGTTGAAGATTTGAACATTTTATATTCTGTGACATTGGTGACCTCTGTGGTATCTAACAATAAAATCATATTACACAATGTATACAGGTTAACAAGCACTAAATTCTGTTCCTATTTGCTTAAAGTGGAAAGTTGAATGTCCTGGTAAGACATACCAGAAAATATCCTTTATCGTGGTAACCAAATCAGAATAGAGTATCAGCCAAGAGACCCTCCACTGATAGTTGGCTCTGACTCTGGAACAAATCAGCAAGTCTAAGTAGCATCCCATGTAGAGAATGACCTTTTCCCTCTTTCCTCTTAAAGCAGAGGACTGCCTCTGCAGAAAGATGACTCATGTTAAAAGTAAAATAGTAAAAAGCTTTAACATTCAAGCTGGGTGCAACTGAATTACAATAAACTGAAATAAGCTTTTCTAAAACAATTAATAAAAGACAAAAGCAACTTCCTATGTCAGTTTTACTGGTTGTTAAAATATAGAGCCTACCCATGACAAATCATGATTTTGCAAACTTCAGCAGCACTTTGGTGATGATTTCATCATTTTCTTTTATAAACATTTTCAAAAAGTACACCAGAAAAGGCATCTACAAAAACATCTTTAAAATAAATTCCTTGCGTTTGCTTATGCTTGAAGGTTTTTTTTTTTGTCTTTCCATTAAGAAAATGATGATGCAAATTATGGAAAGTGGAAACACCATTTGCTGAGCGAAGTTTTGACATGGTAATCATCCAAGTCTCTTGACCGATCTCATCAATGACAAGCTGTTACTGCTTCATTAACTCTGAAAAAGAACTTCTTTTTCTTTTTTATATGACCTAGGCAACGGGAAGTCTTTGCATCTTCTTCCTTGATTTCATCTAATATATTTACACCAAACTTGTTGTGAAGCAAATAAAATTCTCTTTATGATCATTTTGAAATCATGGTAAATGATTAGCAGCAGCCTGTATCATTTGTGTATCATAGAGCTATTAAAACTTGTTTTTGAATTTTGAATTATTACAGCATGTAATGTCCATCATTACATGCTTGTTTATGTCCATCTCCCATGGATGATGCAAACCATGAACTCATGAACCCACATACAACTCAACTCAACTTCAGTCCTCATATTCACCTTGAAATATCAAACATTATTGGAAAAAAGTTTGAATTTATGTTGTTGAGACAACATTAATCATGAATACAAATGACTGTAAAAAAGGCAGATGTAATGTCTAGACAGTCCTGAAATGATTTAGTCATCAGTTGTTTTTTTTATTTCTTTGTAATGTTTGGAAACAGCAGAGTCTGTACAGTTTATGTATATCTAATTGTCATTTGGTGCTCAGGACTGCACCACACACACAAGACTTTATGTTTGTTTTTATTAATTCTCTTTCAGCTGGTGCTTAACTATTGCTCTCAACCACAGTAACAGAGCTACAAAATAACCAACTGAGGAGATAAGAGCACACGTTTTCCAACCAGTCACATTCTCACCAAACACTGAGCAACTTTAAAAGGTGTGAAGTGATTTTACTAATCATGCTCAAGATGAGGCACACTGACCATAACTCCTCAACAGGGGAAAATAGTGTGCACCTACACCTCTGCTGACCGCTGCCAATCAAATCAATTACAAGGAGGGTAAGCTTGCAAGAACGGAAATTGAACAGAAGTGTGTTTTGATTGAATGTGCCCATCCCAATTAGGTTGTACCTCTGAGGCATCCAGGTTCATTATTTCACTTTCCCATCTGAGTCGGGTTCCTCATCAAAGGATGCAAGTCAAGTTCTGCTGTGAAACCCTTGAATTTCATTAGGAGGGGGGCTTAGTTTCTGTTCATTCAATTTTCAAGCCTGTCGTGCAGTTTCCAAAATGCAAATGTACTAGTGAGGTAGAGGGAGGCTTAGCTTACAGAGCTCATTGTTTCTTTTGAGTTTGTTCCGAACTGTGAATCCAATCCATACAAAATCAGCCCATTACTCTTATGTGGGAGGCATGTTCTGGCTAGATACACTTTATTATTCCCAAAGGGAAAGTAGTGTGTTCAATTAATAGATAGCAAACACAGAAGTGTGAAATTACAGACACAGTAATATAAAAATCCAAAACATTCAATTCATTTCAATTTAATTAAATTAATTTAAAAATACAGATACCCCAGGGAAGTCCCAGGACACACTGAAGGGGCCACAACCCTCAGCTGGCCTAGGAATGCTTCAGGATTCCCCGTACGAGCTGGCAAATGTGGCCGGAGAAGAGGGAGGTCTGGGCTTCCTAGCTCAGGTACCTACCCCTGCGACCTAAGCAGCAAGAAAATGGATGGAAAAATATGGATAAAATAAAATATACAGTATGGTGGACTGTAATACATCTGCAAATCATAATACATATTTAGTAGTACAATCACAAAAAATGAAACAGGTTCTTTTAAAGACATTGTGCTAATCTGATTATCCTGATGGTTTGTTTCACAGGACCGCTTGGGAGCACCTCCATTATATATATAAAAAAAAAAGAAAAACAGGACAGATACTTTCAAAAACAAATGTAGTAGGTGCTTGGATTTTTCTGTCCATCAATGTCAAGAGCAAACTTCAAAGATTCAGATGAACAAGTGCTAAACGCAGGACCACAAGCCACCTTTGGTGGTTGCCATCACACCTGAAAACATGCCCGTAGCTGGCAGCATGATGCACTCACTGATCTAAACATTGTGTTGCAGCTTCAACCAAAGAGCTTGAAGCATGGGAAGACAGATTCTATAATGAATGTTAATACAGAAATGTTCATATTTAGTAAGTGCCTTTTGTGGCCTTACATTTTTTGCCATGCTATGTAAATCTGACTCTTTGCTGAAATTGGTGACACTAACCTCGGATGCCCATTTAATTCAATCAATCTAAAGCGGGGTGCAAATATAAAGATAATTGGACTGTTTTTGTCCTGATTTTCCCCCTTCCGGACCAAGGACGGAAAATGCCCAATTATCTTAAGTATTATAAGATTATCCTAAAAGATTATTCTGGTCTGAGATGTGTTAAAAGCAAATTTGTCCTGACAATTGGCTCTGAAACTTGTTGTGGCAAACAATCGCAAATATTAAACTTGTTCAACATTTACGACCAAATGTCTTCACGTGTGTGGGGAAAGTCGACGACTCCTGAGTTTTGACTCTGTGAATTTTGACATGGAATGCAATTTAGCCAATCAGAGGGGAGGCTGACTGGGGAGCAAGGAAGGATATAAACTCTGTGTTCATGCCGTGCTATGGTTCTTCTTCTTCGTGCTTGTTAGATCATGTTTGATCACGTTAGATTTCTGGCTCAGAGGACTAGATTCTTGATCAGCTGCGGGACAGAATCATTATGTGTGTGTTAATTTGTGCTGAGATTATTGGAGCACACCACACAGTACAATAAAGCTGTTAAATGCCTGATTTTTTTTATCTTCATGTGTGGGGTCTCTAACAGATCTCATTAGATTTAGAAAATCCTTGTGTGCGTACCCAGCTTAAGTCTTCTGTTTTATGACTTCTAAGGGATAAATTGACACTGGAAATAGTGGAGGGAAAAGGGCTCAGGCCATAACCCATTCTTTTTTCATTTAACTTATACATTAAAGAAGACATATTACCATAGTTAATAAATATTACTATTTTGAAGACTCCGCTTCAGTTTTCTCCAACATGAGAGGCTCAGAATACCTATTTAGACCCCTTTGCCCTCTATTTTAGTTATTTCTTTTATTTGTACAACACCCCTAATGTCTGGTGTATAATCTTAGACCTCGATTTCCTTTTCATCATCGTGATGCTCTACTGCTATCTTGTTGGAGGATAAAGAGCTAGGATGAGTCAGTTACTTTGGTCACACTGTCAAACACATAAAGCCCTGTTCATGTAAGCTATGTGCTTGATGACTGAATTTGATGCTTTTTCTTTACTCCTTGATTGGTCAGAGCTCTTCTGACAACATAAGGATGAACTATTTATCTTTGGACGACTATTCATTGTGCTGTAGCTGATTTGTTGTATGTATCGGTCTAAGTCTTGACTTTTTTTTTATACTCAGTGATTTTACAATTTAAAGTGTTATTTCGGGAGAAAAAAACCTTGCTCTTACTAATGATGAGACATTATTATGGGTGCTAATCTATGGTCAAACAGAGTGATGTAACATTTTGTGCTGGGGTTTGCATAAAGTGGCGGTTTTGTAAAATCAAATTAATGGAGTGAGTGAGTTTGGCCTCCCATTGATTCCAATTAGACAAAGCAGTGAAGTGGGATGAGTAGCGCAGCTGACTTCACAAACACAATGAAAGATTTTTATTTTCCAATGGATCATCCACAGTGTAGAATACACAGTAACACTGAAGTGAATTGGCTATGTAAAGTTATACACAGAATTACAGCAATTTATGAAAAGGCATACTTTATTATATTGCATTATTAAAGGCAAATGCGACCGCCCAGTAAGTGAAGGCCTTAGGAAACTATCTGGTTTCTGTGAAAACCTTAGCCACCTAGGCAACCATCTTAACTGAGCCCATAGGTCTGAATTTGAGGAACAAGTGTGGCTACGGTAATTCGGCAGGGACCTTAAATTTCTCATCTGGGTGCCGGTCACACAAGTGAGAGGGTTTTATTTATGTATTTATTTATTTTGTTGTAGTACGATATCCCATTCCCCTTTACATTACCACCATCTGGTTGAATATGTTATGGCTTACCTGTGCACAACTGACAGGTCATTTATAATGTTATTTAGAAAGCAACAACAGTCTCTTTGCATCATCTGACATTAATTTTGCAAGAGGAACAAAAGGACAAGAAGCAATTTTCAAGATTGATAGGTTCAGTCATTATAAAGGCTATCACTGAAACTGATGCCAACTGGCAGAGGGTGAGTACACGAATACAGAGATATAGCTTTGCTTTGCCAAATTCCTCTGTCAACTGTAAAATGAACGGGATACCAAAACCTTTGCTTCACTACAGGCAGCTGCTTGCCTTTTTCATAAATGTGCTGAAAGCTAACAATTAACAACTGAGTTATTCCTGAGAGTTTATAGTGACCACCAGGGGTTAAGTTGGATTCATTATGGGGAGAAGTATTGCAGTTTCAAAGTTGTTATCCATTTACCAATATAGAGAGGCTAAATTGTAGCCTTACAATATACGGCTCATGAAAATTCTTAGAAGACCTGATTTGTAATGATAATACAATGCTTTAAATAATGCAATGCCACCAATGTAAATAAATAAATTAAAATTGTGTTAATATGGTGTTATACTATGCATCGCTGTAAAATAGATGTATGATGTTCATCTATGTAAAATTATGAAAACCTTCAAAATATCACCATCTTTAGTGCATTATATAATCAAAAGATTCTAAAAAATCCAGATACATCTCTGTGTGTACATGTTGTTGAAAATCAATATTGTATCCCTCTGATCCTCAGCTCCTCAGCACTGTATTAAAAGACTGTAATTCTGCTACAGAAGTCATTGCATCGGCTCAGGGACACTTCCAGAAACGATTGCCTATGAACACAGTGTGCTGTGCCGTTCACAATTTAAGGTATTGAATGTATGAATGAAAGTATGTGTATTCCAAAGAAGCCACATAGGAACAAAAACATCATAAGTGACCAGAAATACATTATACTTCCATCCAGATAGTATATTTTTCAGGCAAGACCTTGCATGTTTCAGCAAAACAATGCTAAACACTAGAATCACTCCTCCACCATGCTAATGTTATTTTGTTTAATCTTCCAATGATTGTGGGCATCATTTTTGAGCTGGAAGCTCTAATGGCAAAATTATACATATCTTCCCATACTAAAGAATCCTTTTAAAAAAATCCTGGATCCAGGCAGTGATCTGGCTCACCCCCAAAATCTAATCACTTGTTTCTGTATTCCATTTCTGAGATTTCCTGAAAATGTAATCAAAATCCCCCCATAACGTTTTATGTTGCTAACAGACAGACGGATGGACGGATGGACAGATAGACAGACAGACAGACAGACAGACAAATGGTGCCAAATACATGGCCTTTGCCTTGGAGAAGGTAGTAATTTCTCTAATGATAGTACGGCCTCATGGTGAAAGTGTCTGGGTGTTGTCCTGCTTACAGTGCGGACCTTTGATCAACTAAAAACATTTCAAACAGGCAATACAACCAAGCAGTCTCTGAATCGGTGAGCAGCCTGACACCAATATCAGACAAGAATAGGGCAACTTTCTTCCAAACAAAGGTCCAGAAACTGGTATCCTCAATTATCAGACATATGGTGTGAGTTCATGAAAGAGTAAAATGCCCCACTTTAAATATTTGATATGTTTATTGTTTGAGTGTGTCTTAGCCTCGAGCCTAAGAAAAATGGCACAACTATTACTACTTGATATTTTCTGACTGATCTTATTCATCCTCTGGCTCCATGCTTTGTAAAAGCAACATAAAAATGCTGAGCCTGCTCAATGACAAAGCATGAGTGCGAATAAGAATATTTTTCTTCAGAGCATAACTGTTATTTTTTTATTTTGTAAACTTAATGAAGTAACAATATGTGCGTGTCAGCCACCAAGCTACAGAACTCAAATGAGCTTTTAGTCTGATTAATGGTAAGGAAAAATCAAAATGATGCTCTAGTTCTGCATAAACAAGAACTAGAATAAACTTAGCTTTAGTTTGTCTGGTAATAAACCAGACAAACTAATGGAATGACAGCACTGCAGCCTCACAGCAAGAAGGTCGCCGGTTCGAGGCTCGGCTAGGGGGGAGTTTTGAACCTGGGGGGTGGTGGCCTTTCTGTGTGGAGTTTGCATGTTCTCCCCGTGTATGCGTGGGTTCTCTCCAGGTTCTCCGGCTTCCTCCCACTGTCCAAAGACATGTGGGAGAATAGGTTAATTGGTTATTCTAAATTCTCCCTAGGAGAGAGTGTGCTTGTCCAATGGTGTACCTGGGATAGGCTCCAGTTCACCCGCAACCCGTAATGGAATAAGCGGTCAAGGTAATGAATGAATAAATTCACATTGCTCCTTTAGCATAGCCATACAATAACAGGAAAAAAGCTTGACACAGCAGTTGTCCAGGAGTCCCCAAGTGGGGCAAAACTTTTCACTCCACTTGAAATAGACTGTTAAAAGCCTGTAAGTGCACCCAAAACCTCACTACTATGAGTCCCTGTAAGTTTCCTACTGTCACATTGCAGTGTGAGCCACATTGGACTATGCAGTCAGAGACCTACTCTTAACTTATGCATTATGATGCATTTCTAACTGGTAGATAATAAAGAAAGATCCTGCAACAAGAGAACAATATCAGCACTGTGTTTGCATTCACATTATTGACAATATTATTATAAATATATTCTGCAACTCTTCCCAGGTTTTTTTTCTTACATTAAAGATTGGGAGTAAATGAAAGCCTAGAGCTCTGTATTATAATACTGGCTTCATTATTTGCCATGAGGTTGCCAACATAACAAAAATGTTTTTTCACAGACATGCAGAAAGAAATTAAACACATAATCTTCCTGAACCATAAATGTCCCTTCAAACAATAGTAAGTTGGTGTTTTTTTATTATTCTTTTAAAGAAAAGAAGTCTGTGACATGCATTGTGATGGACCTTAAATATAGAAATGTGAGGTTATGGCTACATGACAAAAGATTCAATAAAAAAAAAAAAAAAAAAAAAAAACGATCTAGTCAATGAGGTATGAGAGTTTTTGGATGGAGAGTTGAAGGACCATCAACTTTCAAAATGTATGAATAGTGAATAAATTGTTAAGAATTGTAGTAGCCATTTATATTATTCAAAAAGCCCATGTCTACAGCCCATACCGAATACTGCTGCTTTGCCTTTTTCAAATGAACTGAAAACTTTCCTTTCAGTGATGTTCACTCGTGCATAATCAAAACAATATTCTTCACATGGAACAGTAATTTCAGCAGTCTGAGTAACCAGCATGTAAAGTCAGCACACAAGCACACAATATGAAATATAAATCAAGAGAGGACATGTCTACATGTGATTTTCTCTTAAGAAAAATGTCAACTTTGATAGATTGAGTCCTCATGAATACATAAGGACCTTGTATGAGCTTTTATTTCCTCAACCTCGCCAACTGGTACGTCTTAGTAAATGAAAATAATCTTGTACAGGCAAGAAGAAGCTTTAGACATCCCAGCACAACACTGAATATTTCATTAAGGTTTGCAGTGGTAGCATGCAGCCGCTTATGATGGACTGAATTTCCTCTAAGCCTCTTCCATCCTTCTCCCCAATATTCTTCACCTTGATTTCTGTAGATATCCTGGGAATTATAACAGATGGTCATTAAGGCCTAGTAAGCTACAGCTACAGAAAGCCCTAGATTTTTGACTACTGATGAATGCAGTGCTTTATACATAATTTAGATAAGTGTTTACATATATATGGTATCAAAATTCATGATCAATTGTCTAGATATGAAGAGTGACAACATGAACCAATGAAACACATTGTAATGGTGCAATTATAATAGTGTATTATTTTTTCCATGGATTTCTTTTTTAAAAATCCTTTCATTTAATGACCATTTAACAAGATTAAGACAGTAAATGAAGAAACTACATTAAATTCTCTGGTTCTGGGTACCAGGGACATTTCTCTCTAAACTTTACAACTGTAATTTGGCAACCTCATATGTTTTTCTGACAACCATTTTAGCTTGACCTCTTCTTCGTTTTTGCACCTTGGTGTCATCTGACATCTTCGATTTGATCAGTGGAGGGATTCGATTCTTCATAATGGTCCCTGTTCCCATTTTTACACACTGTAATACTAATGAACTTCCCCATCCTAGCTTACACATTGTTCCTGGCCATAACATACAATTGTTATTATCCCCTTTATCCTGGCTCAGAATCAGGTTCAGGGTCACACTCGTCCTTTGAGTGTTGATCTTCCCCCCACTATCTCCACTTCATCTAGCTCATCTTCAGACAGCTGAATCTCCCTCCACAATTCTTTGTAAAATCCTCTCCACCTCACATAGCCCTCTGCTCCCTGATGTAACAGAAATAGTTAGCAAGTCCTGATGTCAACCACCAAGGACATCATATAAAAGTTGTGTTTTTAAAGGATTAAAATAGCTGTGTCTTTCAAAAAATCTTAGTGAAGAAAAGATTTTCATACTAAATAAAAAACTTGATTTTTATTAGCAGGAGCAAGATATCTGTCAAAAATTGTTGACTTATCTCTCTGGTTGTTGTAAAACATGAAAACTGAAATTCCCTCCATTTTGAAAAGACACAGCATTTGTTGTGTTGGCCACAACAGAGGCATCAGAATAGAGTTCAGGATGTCTTCTTAACGTAAAAAGTAGCAGTCACATACATACTATAAATAAAGCTTGACTTAGAGGTCCTGCACAGAGGACAAAAATGAATTGTCGGGTCTTAGGAGGTAAATGAAGTTTCATCAATTAATGAACTGAGCTACATTGCAAGATAAGAAATAAAATTACAAAAGGTTTATAATCTTCGAGTGCTTTCCCTACAAGCTTGTGTGGTGCCCTTGCATGTTGGGCTCTGAGGATACTTCACTACCCTTGTAATGAGTTTTCATGTTCATCATCACAACAAGCAAGATAATATGCCCATAGGTTAGAGTGTTAGAATAAGATCACAATGATTAAAAGTCACAAAATGTTAAAATAATACATTATGGAATTTTTAACATCACTGGTTTGGCAATACTGCAGTCTAATGTCATTCACAATGTCACATATGGCCACTCTGTAAGTACCCCCTGGTATCAGACTTCAAAGCTGACTTCAAAGCGCGAGTGTGAACCATTTTCATAGCACCACATAAGCGGTGAGCAAATTATCACACTGTACTGCCTTAGCATTGTGGTTTAGGGGGGAAACTCTTTGGCTTGTTCACATAACTGTGTACCAATAAGAGTAGGAAGTCCTTGTTTGATAGCTTCACAATTCGATTACGATAGCTTGCGTATGAATGAGCCTATATATATATATTTATATATATATATATATATATATATATATATATATATATATATATATATATTCTGTCCCAGAGGGCAGAATAGCAGATATAGAGGAAAGTTACAAGTACCTTGGCATGCCACAGGCAAATGGCAACCATGAAAAGGGCACAAGAGAAGCTGCAATAGTCAAATATCTGCCAGGAGTAAGGCAAGTTCTGAGAAGTCAGTTCAATGGCATGTCAAAGATCCTGACAATTAACAGCTATACCCTGCCAGTGATCACATACCCTACTGGGATAATAAACTGGCCAAAGAAGGAAATTCAGACCACAGATGATAAAACATGGAAGCTGTTTACCATGCATGGAGGATTCCACCCTAAATCTAATGTCTAGAGGCAATACACTAAGAGCAAAGAGGGAGGCTGAGGACTAGTGAGCATTGGGGCCACTATCCAAGCTCCCCGAATATATCAGGAAGATGGCCCCAAGAAATGAGCAAATGCCTCAGGCAGTGGAACCTGGAGAAGAATAAAATGAAGGAACCATCATGGGAGGATAAGCTTGTGCATGGGATGTACCACCGGCAGATCGCTGAAGTGGCGGAAATCCTACCAATGGCTAGAAAGAGCTGGACTGAAGGACAGCACAGAGGCGCTAATCATGGCAGCAGAGGAGCAACCTTGAGTACCAGGACAATCGAGGCCAAGCTCTACCACACCAGTCAAGACCCCAGCTTCGGGCTGTGCAAAGAGGCCCCTGAAACAATCCAACACCTCACAGCAGGATACTGGCAGGTAAAGAATACAGGGAACACCATAACAAAGTAGCCATAGGGTACAGAAATATCTGTGCAGAATATGGAATGGAAACTCTAACTAACCCTAGGTCACAAAAGGAAATACCTCCCAAGGTGGGGGCTAAGGGGCATAGATCCTGTGGGACTTCCAGATACAGACCAACAAAAGGGTGGTGGCCAACCAACGGGACATTTAAGGTAAATTGTTGGCTCTATTGTTCTGTTTAGGCTGGAACTTGGAAACACTGTATTTGGATTTTATGTAGGCTGCTTGAATGGTTTGTCACTGCATTGAAGCAGATATGTAAATGTGCATGTCCTGTCCACTGTACAAATAATTTAGATGTTGTGCCCAGGATACAACAACACTGCCTTGAAAATGTTGAAAATTTGGACAACCAAACAAGAGGTCGCCATTAGACAGCAAATGCTGAAAAGTGTTTTTTTTTTTAGATCTTCACAGCCATTCATCAAATGAAATAGGCATTCCTTCCTTAATGCATGATCAAAATCTTCTGCATTTGCTCTCAATATAAAATATGGTGGTTTTTGCAGCACAGCAGTGATCCCAAAGGATATCTTATGTGTGGCACTGACATGCTACATGCTTAGCAGTATTTGACAAACTGAGAAAGAACACAGGTTAAATTAAATGATAAGATATGTAGACCAATCAGTGGGAATGAAAATAACTGCATACTGTTTCAGCATAGTTTTCTGCTTGGGAGAAAGGTATTTTCTGTTCCAGGACTAAGACAAAGAAAAAAATAAAAGGTAATAAGCTTGAAACCACATGAACCATCTGTCAAGCTTCCTACCCTTAGGACCTTTTCTCCCCAAACCAGGAGTGATGAGACCACAGTTTGTCCTCAGCCGCTTGCTGCTTGCTGCCTTTCATATATGACTGTTTTGTCCTGAGGCCTGAGCTTTCACATTCTGGTTGAGTTTTTATACACTCATTCATTCCTATGATGTATTTCTCTCTACATCCCACAGGACTGTAATATTACCCGGGAACTCGTGGTCCATTTCATAAACAATTTTCTTTTATACTCCACTTCAGAGTCCTGCCACTAAGTTGTTATACTTTTTCCAGGGGTAATATGAGAAGGTGCCTGGTGTCACACAAGTCTTGACCACTTGCCTACTTGCTGTGGTCAGACTTCGAGCAACACACACAGCTCAGGTACACGCAGAATGAATTTTTATTTTGTTTCAGAAAGATTAAGATCATTTAAGCTGGTGCTGGCTTAAAACCGTTTTGTGGCAGACTTAGCATATAAATGGGAAAAAAGATTAAATCTAACAACTAAAGAGTTCATTGTAACTGCATGCGAGGTTATGCTGCAGCATGCACAAAAGGGGAAATTGAAAAGAATAATGCCTGTAAGCAAAGTTTAACAGGTAAACAGTGTAAGATTTTTTTACTTATACAAAAATGTAACCTCTCCAGTTTATGTTAAGATAAACAAATGAGACTCTGGACAACATCTGAGACAGGCCCCTTTTTTTGGTCTTTGTTGCTAGTCACCAGTTTAATCATTCCAGTGTAGTTTCTCTTCAAAGCAGAATATCCTACATTCAAGAGAGATGTTTAAAAACTGTCAGAATTTTTAAAAATTGGAAAGAAACCTTGACTTTCACTGACAGTGGAGTCTGAACATCTACATTTGTATATAAATTACACTTATATAAGTATATATAAGTATATATAAAATATACTTTGCCACAAATAAACTCACTTTAAATAAAATCTAAATCATATTTAAACTGAGATATCTTTAAATAGATAGCCTGAAGTTAATGTGAATTGAACTAATGATCACTAAATTATAAGTGAAAAGGATTACCCACATAAGAAGTTTGCATGTCTGGGATTGAGCTCTTTTTTTTTTTTTTTTTTTTTAAGTCTGGGTTCTTTGTAAATTTATTATTCTACTTTAGTTTGTATTTTAGATAGCTTTTACTCCCTGTTTCATTTTGTAGTGTTTAGCCCTTTGTGAATTTCCTTTCTCCTCCCCTGTCACACCTGGTTGCCAGTTGCTAATTGTCACACCTGTTCCTCATTCATCATTAGTCCCTCTGTTTTCCTTTTGCTCAAGACATTGTTGTTTTGTTTATCACCAAGATCATATGTTTAAGTCAGATTATGTGTTTGCCAGAATTTGGGAAAGTTATGAGTTATGTTTACGGAAATAAAAATTTCACTTAAGTTCTCCTACCCAGAGGCGAAGCTATACTTTTATACATGGGGAGCCAGAGGTGTGGGCAAAACTTAATTAGGTGGGTCATTTACTAGGAAATAATTGTGTTCCTCTATCTAACACACACTCACATACACTGATGATAACTGTGGTCACATAGAAAGACATGAGAAATAAAACATCATCACCTTAATAATCTGAATAAAAGAAAATAAAAAAGTGGAAATATTTGCAACAAGTTTAAAATGGTCCATAGAAAGATAGTTTGGTTCTACTGTGGAGCAGTATGTGGAGTTTGATGTGGTATTAGAGGGATCAGTGGCTTCGTCTTCATGGAAACCAGTGTGGGATTTGCCATTGCAAAGGCATTTTGTTTTTTGATGACTTTTCTAAGAATTTAATCCGTAGTTCACATTTAGTTCAGATTAGTTTAAATATTACAAAGGCCCTTGGCTTTTTAGATTTTGTCCAGAGTGATTCACACATATGGTGACCACAACAAAAGTTAACTCCTCTGTGAAGACAGTCCTCATAAGCTTGAAATTTACAAGGAGTAAATAAAAAAAATATATATCCGTTTCTATACTTCCATCTGGTCAGATTTCGTTGGTTATTCTATTTTACTCTATAGAGTGAAATGAAAGTAAAACAAAGTAAAACCATCTCCTGGCTCTGCAGAGCAAAGATTGTGACCTGTGACTAACTGCTCAGTGGTCAGTTGCATTACAGCAAGAAATCCTAGTTCAGCCTTGGCTGGAGATGTCTAATGTGGACTTTGTGTTCTCCCTGTGCAAAAAGGACTTCCTCCCATTGTCCAAAAAAGATAAAAAAAATAAAAAAAAAACATGTTAACTTGTGATTTTATATTTTAAAAGTGAACGTGAGTGACTCCAGACAGGGTAAAGCAGGAACAGAAAATGGCTAAATGAACAGACCTGCAGGTTATCTGATAGGAAGTGGAATTGGGTACGAGGCTGTTCTATGGTGGTGGAAAAAGTTTTTGGACAGCATTTTACACAATCAATGTAATATTTTTAAATGAAAAAAATTAAGTTTTTTTTAGGATTTGTTAGTATTTTGGCTGTGGCTGTACCAAAAGAAAATGCACTTAAGACCTAAGAGTGATTCTTAATGCAATATCTTACAAATACATGGGGTGCCCCAAAACTTTAACCCATCACTGCATTTATATCATTTTCTCCAAAAAACCCAACAGGAGCATGAGGTCATGATAACTTCCCTTATGTTCCACACAATTTTGTGTCTAAAATAACATTAGAATAACTGGAGATCATTACAATAACTGCTCTTCAACATTACTTTTTACTCATTGTTGTCATGATTTCACCACTGGCTGTAAGGAGCAACTTCGTATGTCATCTCTTGAGGGGCTAAGCCCCCCCCCCCCCCCATCTTTAAATCCTAGAGACATTCCTGTTATCGCCGCTACAAAAATATAAAAAAGGAGGTCACTAATAAGGGGCCTGACTTCTTGTTGACAGTACTTCTGGCAATGACATTCTGAAAAGATAAAAGAAAATTACTCAAAACAAGAAAGGACATCAATAGACTGACATAAAAAAGTTGTTTTTCAGTGATGTACAAAAAATAAATTCTTTAACTTAATTAATAGCACATTGAGGAACACAAAAAAAACTCATACAAAACTTGCTCCAGCTGTGTCATGCACATAACAGACATGGTGGCTGTGCATGAAATCTGACTGGTACCCTCTGCATTAAAAGCTAGTGAGTTGAGGTACTTTGGCTTTCATGGATGGCTTTGTTTACTCAGAAAGTCTGGTACGTTTGGGGAGGTTTGGATGTGCAAACAAACTCTGTTGTAGAGAAGCAAATAAACAAAGATGTAGGTTTTCTTCAAGTGATCTAAATACAAGAAGCAGACTACAACCTATGGGTTCAACGCAGGACATTGTGGGCAAACACAAACAAAATACCTGGCTCTGACGGGCAGAAATTGCCCACAGTCAGACTTGGAATGATAATGTGGTAAAAGTTCTGATAAAACTACGGCCAACTTAAAACCTTCTTTGTTGTTTGTCACGACAAATATGAGAACCCATGTTATTCATTTCCACTCGGGAAGTAGTGAAGCTGTCATACAGGAAAAAAAGATACAATGAGATGCATCAATAATCATTTTATCTTAGCATCTGGGCCATTTGAGTCACAATTGAATCAAACCACAATGTGCCTAAAGATTCCCACCCTTAGGAAATATGCATGCACACCCTTTTTTTAAAAAAAAATAATACATCTAGTTGTTGTTGTTTTATTTTTTTTTGTTTTTTTTTTCACTAATTTGGATTATTTGGTAAAAAGGAAAAAAAATCTAAATTGTGTGCTTTGTTTATTTAAAGCCTACAGTAGGGAATAAATGTCAAGCAACTCATTTCAGGGAGATGCCTTCTTATATGACAGCATTTAATGACACAACAAAGATTCATTGTGTGCTGCTGCCAGAAAATGGCAGCAATATGATCCTCACACGATTTCACCTTTTGCCACCTTGAGACAGCATTTGAAGTCGCCCCCTTCTCCCCCACCTGCAGACAGAGATTAAGTGGAATATTTTGGCATGTTTAAAATAGCTGTAGGCAGGTCAGTGTTGACTTCTTTGATGTGCAGATACTTCACCTACTCACCATTTGCATGTGTCTGCATATATGTGTGTGTAAGGACTGGTTAGAAGCTGTCACCAGAGGCTGTGCCTAAAACATTGTTGCCATAGTAACATGTTCTCCATGTTGATGACAGGCATGAAAGGCACGTTAACAGACTGAATGTTTCTGTAAGGATAAAGACATGCTTAAATTTCACCTCATATGCTGTGTGAGGTAACTGTATGCATGCATGAGTGTGTTTCACTTCACTTTGCATTTAAACAAAATTTCCTAATTTTCCTCTGAGTGTTGTAATAATAAACTGTACTACATAACACAACATCCTTATATAGTATGCAAAGCTAACTGGGCCAGAAGAAAAGATTGCATTTGGGCAATGATTCATGGACTTATCAGATCAGATTTCTGAATTTTATCACAAAGTGAATAGAAACATTATGTTCACTGATGTCATTTCTCTTTCTCCTCACAATTTGACAAAAGGATTTAAAGACTGATGTTATGACCAGATTTGGCAAAACTAAAATGGATGAGCCAGTTGATCAGGTTTGAACTGTACACACACACGCACACACACACACACATATATATATACAGTTATTTGTGTGATATATTATTGATATACTAAACTGCTTGGGCTAAAATTGGGTTTTTCAATTGGGTCTAAATTTAGCTTCATGACTAAATAAGGGCTACAACATTTAAATCACATTTAGTGCACAGTGAGAATGCATTTGCTATTCAGAGCGCGTTTGTGCATCTCATCAACCAGAAATATTTTCCTTAGAATAGAAGAATAAACTAAATATAAAAACAAAGACGGCTATTGATAAAAGATAGATAATCATTTTTTTTACCAGCAATGTGAAATGTGCAAAATGCCTATATTCTCCTTTCTAAATAATAATCAAACAGAATTTCTTACTTTTGATTTCTTTTTCTGTCCTTTAACCCATGACTGCATATTCATTCATGTCTAACTCGGTTATTTCCCACATAAGACCCCAAAGAATTTTGAAACGTCTGACTCGAATATAATGAAAAGTCCCCTGCCACTTCCTCTGATGTCTAAGAACAAAATTTCAGCCAAGCAGCAGATGAAATGAGAAGGCTTTCAACCCTCAGTGAATGTACTCATTTACAGTTGTAGCCATCTGAGGTGAGCTTTTGCATCAAATTCCCTCCAAGGGAATTTAAATTGCTTTGGATCTGACTATAAATATGCAACAAGATATGTAAATTTGGGATGCTGCTTTGAGATCTAAGGAACTGCCGTCTCTCCTTTGGAGAAAAATAAAAAAAATCAAGATTCAACGAGGCTCTAAAATGTCAGTATTGGCCACAGTCTGTTTGTTTACCAATTATTCATGTTTGCTCATAAAGCTGCATCTCACATCTTTGCGCTTATTGGGGCAAAACTAAATCACAGGCCATGACACCAGCAAATACTCACAAGTATGGAAGCAGCTGAGCTGGTGCGTTTACATCCTGACAAGAATGCAGCAGAACGAAGACAGCAATGGGAGTCTGAGCCTTGCTATCAACCTTCTTTCTCTATCAGGGTCAATTCATGGCATTATAAGCATATGTTGAATTAAGCTGCACACAAATCAAAACCCAATGTGCTGGAATAAGTGTTCTTCAGAGATGTACAGCTAGGCCTTTTGTAAAGTTGAACAAAAAGGAGGTCATTCTCAAATGAATTCCCTGCAACCAGAGACCTCTGCATGGCGAAGAAGCTGCATCAATGACACTCAAGCGCCCAACTTATATTAAAATCTACAATTTTATGAATCTGTAAAATGCTGCAAAGCCATCTGATATATTTCACTTTTGTACAAATGCAATACACCACCACGATTTGTTTATACCATGGGAAATATATGTGTAAAATATCATGCAGCACATTAAAGGATTAGATTTTTATATAATAAGAATATCCAGCAGATGTAATGTTCAATAAGAGGGCTTATGGTGGCTAACGACAGTCAGTGTAAGTGCCCTCTGGGTGGAGAAATAAACACTGTCGGATTTAGAATTTTTTTTTTAATGACATTAAAGGAGATAAAGATTAGCATCACTGCAGATCCCTTAAGGAATTAACTTATAATTATGTTTGAGTTGCATCTCTATTGATCTTTTCTATGCAGTAGCAAACAGATGAAGACTGTTTGTTCTCTACAGCTCTACCAATTTATCTTTAGACATAAATATGTCAGAGAGATGGCGCAACTTCTCAAAGGTAAGTAAGTGGATCTATCTACATACATGTGGTAAAGAGGAAAATAATTAAGAAACAAGTCAATCAGTGAAATGACTAAATTCTCCACCAAATGTTTTGTATGACAAAGTTTTTGATTCCAAAGCAACTGATTGGACATTTAATTATAAAATTGTACGTCTAATATGTTGTTATTCTTTCTGATTGAACAGGTGGACTGTCCGATTTGTTAATAAAGTTTCATTAAAAGTTTACACTGCTTTTCATTGTAATTAAAATCTTGTGTTTTGTAGGCAACTTTTTAAACATCTTCTGGAAAGATTTGCCTTCAGTCTTGGTCTCAGGAGGTATTTGCAGTGAATTTGTATGTTAAACTCCAAGCTCAGAATAGAAATATCTACCCCATGCATGTTTATCTTCAAACAACTTAGAGCTCAAATCATGCCTTGCATGTTCCCTGGAAATCAGAGGTCAAAACTAGTTCAATCCAATTCCCATTAGCATTGTTAACATGTAATTAATTTAATTTTTAGTTAATTTTTTCAAGTATTTGTCTGTCAGAATAATGTCCGACAGACAGCTCAGTTTGTTGTGTTTGCTATGAGCTCTCAGACTATTTACTACATGTGATTTAACATGATAATATTTAAGGATAAGGATTACTGAATATAATTTGTTTTCAAAGATACATTTACATGATAGCTTAAAGCTATAGGGCAGATCTTAATAAAGACACCATGCAGAAGAGAAGAGCGAAGTGGCATCGAATTGCTCACTCCATGACCAAAAACCGCTTGATATGACAAGATTCTCTATTATTCTATTCTATTCTACAGTCATTTAGCAGACGCTTTTATCCAAAGCGACTTACATTTGAGAGGAAGAACAACACAAGCATGAATTCAAACAAGATAAGTGATAGTCAGACCGCTTTTGAGTCCAGTTGGACCCAGGTGCTGTCATGTAGTGCTAGTGCAGTGCATATAATTTTTTTTTTTTTTTTTTTTTTTAAGTCATTTTATTTAAATACAGGATCACGATTTCATCACACAATATCAACTTGGTCATAAGTGCATGATTTCATCACATAATATCAAATTGGGCATAAGTGCATGATTTCATCACACAATATCATCTTGGGCATAAGTGCACACAGCTTCTTCAGTACTTGGTTGAGCCAAAAAGCTGGACAAATCTTTCTGACTCATTTAGTTAAGCTAAATGTGGAAATGCTCCTTAAACAACTGAGTCTTTAGCTTGGTCTTAAAAGTGGATACGGACTCTGCGGATCGGACGGAGTTTGGTAGATCGTTCCACCACCGGGGAACAACAGAGGAGAAGAGTCTAGCTACTGATTTTGCGCCACGTTGTGGTGGGAGCACTAGGCGTCTTTCACTGGTAGAGCGTAAGTTTCGATAGGGAGTGTAGCTCTGGATTAAGGAGTGAAGGTAGACCGGAGCCGTTTGGGTTACTGTTTTGTAAGCCAGAAGCAGAGCTTTGAATTTGATGCGTGCTGCAACTGGAAGCCAGTGAAGAGCAATTAGCAGTGGAGTGACATGAGCTCTTTTGGGCTGGTTGAAGACCAGACGTGCTGCTGCGTTCTGGATCATCTGCAGAGGTTTAACTGGGCATGCAGGCAGGCCAGCCAGTAAGGAGTTGCAGTAGTCAATGCGTGAAATGACCAGAGCCTGGACCAGGAGCTGGGTCGTGTGTTCAGTCAGGTAGGGTCTGATCCTCCTGATGTTGTAGAGAGCAAATCGGCAAGACCGGGAAACCGAGGCAACATGGTCCTTAAAGGTCAGCTGGTTGTCTACCATGACACCAAGATTCCTGGTAGAAAATGTAGGCACTAGTGTGATTGAGTCAAGCTGCACACTTATCTGTGGTGGTAAAGAAGGACTGGCTGGAAAGACAATAAGCTCAGTCTTGGACAGATTTAGCTGAAGGTGGCGATCCTTCATCCATGCAGAGATATCAGCAAGGCATGCTGATATTCGCATTGAGACAGTTGTGTCATCAGGTGGGAAAGAAAGGAAAAGCTGAGTGTCATCTGCATAGCAGTGGTAGGAGAAACCATGAGAGCTAATGACTGCACCGAGTGAGGAGGTGTATAGGGAAAAGAGAAGAGGGCCGAGCACCGAGCCCTGAGGCACCCCTGTTGTCAGCCCATGTGATCTGGACACGCCCCCTCGCCAAGATACTTTGAATGATCTCCCTGTGAGGTAGTATGTAAACCACGAGAGGACAGATCCTGAGATGCCAAGCTCCAAGAGTTTGGAGAACAGTAAATGATGGTTGACCGTGTCAAAGGCAGCCGACAGGTCCAGCAGTATAAGGACTGAGGATTGACCAGTGGATCTGGCAAGCCGTAGGGAATCAGTAACTGACAGGAGAGCAGTTTCAGTAGAGTGACCTTGCCTATATCCAGATTGATATGGATCTAACAGGTTGTTGTCTTGGAGGAACTGTGAGACCTGACTGAAGACGGCACGCTCTAGTAGTTTAGACATGAATGGAAGCAGTGAGACCGGCCGGTAGTTTTCAACCTGGGCTGGGTTGAGTGTGGGTTTCTTCAGCAGTGGGGTAACCCGAGCTTGCTTGAAGGCAGAAGGAAAGACACCGGATTTAAGAGAGGAGTTGATAATATGAGTTACTGCAGATTTGACTGTAGGTAAAATGCTCTGCAGGATGTCAGAGGGAACAGGATCAAGAGGACAGGTTGTGGGTTTTGAGCTGACTAGAAGTTTAGAGACTTCGTCCTCATTCAGACAGCGGAAAGAGCAGAGTGAGGCACCAGTAGCTGGTTTGGTAAGGCTGAGTTGGTCAGGCTCAGTGAATTGGTTGCTGATGGTAGCAACCTTTTCAGTGAAGTAGGAAGCAAACATTTCTGCAGTCAGCATAGTGGGAGGCTGAGCAGGTGGTGGAGATAGAAGAGAGTTAAACGCCATGAACAGTTGTTGTGTGTTGGGAGCATTGCGGATCCTGTTCTGATAAAAGGCTATCTTGGCTGCCTTTAGGCTGGATGTGAAAGTTTCAAGTTTTTGCTGGTACTCAGACAAGTCAGTGTGCTCTTTTGATTTGCGCCACTTTCTTTCAGCCGCCCTGAGTCCGGCTCTGTGATCCCTTAGAGCCTCTGTGAGCCATGGACTGGGAGGGTTTTGTCTGGCTGGTTTTGACACCAGAGGACAGAGTTTGTCCAGAGAGGAGGCGAGAGAGGAGCAGAGTGTTTCTGTAGCCTCATTAACAGACAGTAAGGAGAAGTCTGAGTGGGAAGGGAGGGTAGAGTAAACCTCATCAGACAGCTGTGTAGGTCTGAGGGATCTCAAGTTTCTGCGGTAGGACACCATTTTTGGAGCCGCTTGAGTGACATGAGGAAGGAAGACAGAGAATTTAACCAGGAAGTGGTCAGAGAGGTGCAGTGGGGTGACAGACAGGTCGGCTGTGAAGCAGTTTCTGGTCAGCACCAAGTCAAGAGTATTGCCAGCTTTGTGTGTTGGAGGAGTCTGTACCAGTTTGAGATTGAAAGAGTAGATAAGATACTTAAGATACTTAAATCAGAGTTTTTAGGGAAGTGTTACACTACATCTCTGTGGCATTTTGACCAAATTATACAACAGTCAGTGTATGCAAACTGAAAGAAATTGTGTCAGCTTGTGAAACAAACAGCATATTTTATTCTTCCATGCTATGAGCACAGCAAATATACTTCCCTTTAGCTTTAGGCAGCAGAAGTCTCAAAGAAAAAGAAAAAGAAATCCATATTTGTAATCTGCATGGTTGTACATCACTAGGTCAAGTGGTTTAAGTAATCTGGCAGCATTAAAGACAGAGTAGACAATAATTATTGTCTTAATTATAGGACAATTTGATGGACTTCAACAGAATTCTGTGCTTCATGCACTGATATGCGTATTGACCTTAAGCTGTGGGTTTGAAACAGGAAGTCATTCATCATCATCTGACCCCAGTGAGTCTGGACACTGTAAGGTACAGTGATATATGGAGCTAACGTGATAATCTGCCCCCTTTAGACTTAAAACATTTAGCTGTGTTGTGTCTCACTTTCTCCTTTTATACTGTAAGTGGTTTTTTTCATATAGGTTGCTGCTGCTGCTTTTTCTAACATGTTTAATGCCTAATATAGTTCTAGTAGATGTGGCATCTAATTAACTGTCAAGACTTTAGCAGAGAGGAATGATGGATAATGTGGAAAAGTTGCATTAATAAAACTCAGCCAAGCAGAGTGAAGCATAGGCTGGGGAATAGAAACGCCTGGGCTCAGGGGTACTATTTCATGCAGTGGGGCTTTGCAGATGGAGATGTGTGTGTTTACAGTTTAAATCAAGTTGGATGTTGTGTGAATGGATACTTACTCACTCCTGAGGTGACTGGGGAAGAATTTAACTGTGGTGTGCACTCACTGTCATGCTATAGAGTCTTCTGTGATTTAAAGTCTAATTGGGGTATAATTTGCCAGCTGATACATGCTTAATTTGATGAATTATGTTTCATACAAGGATTGATAGCTGAAAAAAAGTTTGTTTGTCTTCAATACATTTGGTCACATCAGTGGAAAGGCTTGTAAGAATATCCACTTTTGACATGCAAACTCGAGTTTAATCATATCCTGTCCAGCAGCATTGCATTTCTTATATGAAAAGTAACTCTTTGTTTTTAAAAAATCAAGACAGTCCATTGATAAGAGCCAAGCAATACATCAGTTTTAAATGTGGTTGTTTATCTGTTCATGATACTAAACAACAGCTTGAATATAATAAAAGTTTATGGTTTGTCAACCTCAGCTCAAAACACCAAAGTACAAACCACAATACAGCCTAGCAAAACATTTCACCACCTCGGCTGGGGACAAAGTTTACAGCTACAAATCTCCATCAACAAGTACTTTTGAAAGGTGCGAGGAGGGAAAGTAGTACCAGCTTATACATGGATCTGTGTGTCTCTGTGAATTTGTCGCCTTTGAGGAAGAAGTGGGTGCAGCTGAGCTTGACAAGAGTGCGGTGCACGCCCCTGGTGCTGTCACAGACCCGGCTTTCATTTAACATGCCCTTTCCTGTGTGAATCACTCTGTCGCATGTCACCAAGCTAAACGCCCACACATCTTCTCCTCACCCTTTTCTATTTCACATGTCTCCCTTACTTCCCTCTATGTCCCCCTGTGTCATGTTGCACTCCCTTTCTCTGCGCTATCAGTACGTCTGATCCATTGTCAGGTCCATTTACTGCTTCCAGGCTTACTGAGTATTTTAGCCTCACAATGTCCTTTCACTTCCAAAAGCCTTTGTGTTGGCATTGGTCTAAATCGTTGCAAAAGCTGAAAAACATGCAGGGTTGTTTTTGCAAAGAGGAACTTCAGAAAAGAAAATTCACAGCTGACAAATTTAACAGCAAGTGATAAAAACTGAGTGGCTAAATTTGCTGCATCCATTTGCCCATGCTAAATAAGTTATCACACTGTAATTGTGCACACTAAGTATGACAAAGATGCTGTAAAGGGAAATATCCCATCATTGCACAGCACCAAGATGCAAGATGGATTGGACAAGTCATGGTACAATGATTCAACACTAAAAGTCGTGTCATCAGCCCCCAGCGTATTGAGTAGTTGAACCCATTTCCATGATAAGCAATAAATGTCTTCTCCTCTCCAGCTCTGGAGCTTCCACCCTATAATTCAGCTCTTATCTGCAGATGTGTGCCAGTATAAAACATACTTCAGTATAATTCTCACCTCTGACATGAACATGCCTGTGCTATTTATTTGCCAGCTTGGATGCACATCATGGACCTCACTGTCTTTCATGATTCTGGGTGGCATGCGTTCACTTTTTCTATCATCATGGGAACATGAAAAAAATAGTTTGAAATGATTTCAGAGTTAATATGGCAGCAGGTAACATATTTATATTCTTACTCCCAGTGTTTCCTTTCTTAGTTCATCATGCACATTGTCTTCAAATTTTAAGCTACATCCCTGTACATGTGCAGTTGTGTTTGGTCTTTTTCATTCATTCATTCATTCATTCATTCATTCATTCATTCATTCATTCATTCATTCATTCATTCACACCCTGTTGCCAGTCCATCACAGGTTACCAAGTTTCTGCCAAGTCATTTTTTATTTATTTTTTTGCCAATGATTATTTTTCAGTTAGAAGCTTTAACAGCAAAATTATCCCTATCTCCTCACAATAAAGAATCCTTTAAAAAAAATCCTGGATCCAGGTGATGTTGTGATGGCCTCCAAAATCTATTTATTTGTTCCTTATTTCATTTCTTAAATTTCCTGAAAATATAATCAAAATCTGTCCATAACTTTATGAATTATGTTGCTAACAGACAGACACGTAGACAAACCAATGCCGCTGAATACATTATCTCCACCTTAGTGGAGGTAATAACAACCTAACATGCAACGACAGGATTCATAGATTATGTATTCTGGTTTGTTTACCAATGATTTTAAAGAATTGTCATGGTTATTACCAATTTTGAGATGAAATTATCCAATTTATGTTATGAAAGCTTTGTCTAATTTCTTTCTGGAAAGTGTCAAAGGACTTTTTTTCATGTTTATGCTTTTGATAGCTGCTTTGTCTCATTTGGAAACAGTAACTTTAGTATAATTTTTTCTACAAGCAATATTACCACCATTTTGTATTTGTGATATATTTTAGAGGTTTTCAGCAAAATGTGATTTAATGCAAAACAATGACACAGAAAGAATCTAGTACATAAATAGGTCAAAAAAAAAAAAAGAAAATTAAGGAAAAAGTCTTTGAGACAAAATTGTTTAATTTCTTATGATAGTAGTGTAATCATGATTAATGAGCTACTTTAAGAGCAAAAGCATACATGGTGCCTTATGCAGAAAAACAGGAAAGGAGATTTCAGTTTCTGTATATAAGAAACAACAAGAGGAAACCATAAAATATATCTAAACAGCAAGAAAAAATAGTAGCGTTGGGACTTTAATGCATTAATTATGAATAATTAAAATCAGTCAGATTTCCATGACAAGAAAATTAAGCGTGCTAAGTTGCCTCTGGCTGATCCCGCCCTGGCTTACAGTCACATATTAATGTCTATTAATGGAGAGTGTGGATGAAAAGTTAAAAAGTACTGTAACATGCGATAGATTCTTAAAGGGGTAGTGTACCCTAAAATGTGTTTTTTGAGCTGTTAACATAGTTTTACTTAATTTTAAAGGAAACCACATACACTGTTGATAAAATGTGTAATTTAACTTTTTTAAAAATGGGATTTTGTGGGTCAAACTGGCTCATAACGCCCCCTATGGGGTAAAAATAAGGTTTTGTTTTTTGTGATGTAGAGCTGTACTTCTTCATCTCCTGGGAAATTTTTAAAAATTAATTAGAATACAAAACAATGTGGGAAATGTCAAGTACTATTACTGTATTGAGTATGTCTAAGAATCAAAAGTAATCATAAATAAATAGTTATTAACTAGCGAGGACATTGATGACAATGTTGAAACTAACAAACTTCACATTGATCACAATAATAATAACAATTGTAATAGTGGTAATAATAATATTATTAATAATAATAATAATAATAATTAATATACCCCACCGGTATCATAGGCCGGTCGAACCCACCACTTTTGGACATGAGGAGAGGGGATGCAGTCCCCCCACAAAACCCCTCACGCCTACCCTGTTCTTTTTTTTTTTTTTTTTTTTTTTTTGCCCCTTTTCTTCTTTGGAAAAGTTAGGCCTAAGTTAGTGAGGTGCATTAAAATAAGAAGTGTCGAGTGATGTATGTATGACGTTGCATCTAGTTAAAGATGAGGCTCAGCAGTAATAATCAGCCCTCAGTCCTCCTCAAACCAGCCAACCTCAGCCTCCACACACCCTCCTCACACTTACCCTATTTTTCATGTGTGTATATTTTGTTCCTCTTTTTTCCCCCTTGGTGATGTAGTTACTGTTATGATTCATTAAAACAGGCTGTGCAGTATAGAGGTCATCCTGTGGGGACTTGTGATTGTTCTACAGTTTTTTGTTATCATACAAATATATTTGGACACAGAAAACCCATGAAGCATGATACAACTATACTAATGAGTCTGAGAAATAGCACTAGCAGACACAAAAAACCACTAACACACTCCAGACTGAGAGAAAAATACCTGTATTAACTGACTTCTTTATAAATGAATGCATTTGCTGTTAATAGTAAAGCAAAATAGCAAGAGCAAAATATTTTGGCTTCCACTTCCTAGAAAAAGCAAATGCAGCAGAATTTTAAAATCATCAATGTGAACTCAGCTAAATAATTCAACTGTTGGGTATGAGGCACAAAATTGCTCTGAAAATCTGACCGGCTTACCAAATGATACTTTTTAAACCTATTAATGGGGACCATAAACAAAGTGACAGGAGTGTGTTATTTTCAATGTTTGAGTTGATATTCTCTCAAGCACAGAAAAAAATTATATATTTTAAGTTATAAGATTGTAAAAAAAAAAAAAAAAAAGAAAGTTCAAAGTTTTGTGAAGAGAAGAATGAAGAAATTATTTCAACCAGAAATTCAAGGTGACCTTGTTTGGTGTATCACTGGTGAATATGTGGAAGTTGCTGAGACTGTCACCTGATCTCTGGCCTTCTGCTGTTCACTTCCTCCTCCAGATGTTGAGCCATATGTGTGTTATCACCAAAGCAGGGATAAAACCTTAGGATTTTACAGCATTAGAGCTGTTTTATCTCAGCTTTACTGGGAGATTATGCTTTACAGAAGAAAGCCACCATCTGTGTACTGGACTGGAAAATAAAGGACATTTCCCTTCCTCTTTATGGATGAGGGAATGTTGCAAAGCAACTGCAGAGCTGACACCTGCAATGCATCACAGGTCAGATGGCGCAGTATTCTTTGAAATAGCTACTTACGGTTCTTATGCACTGGAGCAATATACAGTAGACACATTGAAACCCTGTTAATGCCCTGTCTGCTGTCAGACTAAAACCTGCTGACTTAGCAAGGTAGTCTCAGGGCTGCATGAACATATTTGCACATGTTCTTAGAAAATTTTTTTTTTAGAGATTTAGCAATTTATTAGTTTAATTTATGATTATTTCATCATTTGTTTTTATAATGCAGACAGCAATAAAAAGAGAACAATAAAAGCTCAATACAATGCACTTAAATTGATTAACTTTCATTCTGCTGTTTTTTTTACAAATGAAATCCCAATTGGCAGTTTATCAAAAAGACAGAATAGGGACCACCAACAAGGTAATTCATGCTGTCTATTTGCCAATCTCCTGTTTGGTACTATTCCAGTTAAAGCCCAAAAAGACTATACACAAAACATTTTAATTTCCACTAATTATTTCCTGGAGTTATATGTGTGTTTGTGTGTGTACCCTCATTTTTCAATATTTCCAGCATCCAAAAATTTGCCCACTATGAAGCGTTGCATGACTGTGTTCAGCATGCGTGTTTTGGGTCCAGTCAACCAGAGAGACATGTCGACATTTACACTTGTGGGAAACTCACACATGAATTCAGAGTATTAGAAAGAGGCCCCATCTTATTATAATTAAATCAAACTGTGATTCCTTATGAGGTATTGCACATACAGACTTTTAGAAAACTGTAGTTAATCTTCTCCAAACTGGTCTGATTTGCTGCTCAAGTTCAACCATGAAATTAAATAGAGCAGTAAACAGTTATTTGCTGTATGGTGATATAGGTGTGTAATTATGATCCTACCGAAACCTCCAACCTCTGTCCCTCTGTGGCACTTGTGCTCTTCTTATTTGTCCAAATGTGGGAGCACGTTCATGTACAGTAAGTCTTAGATGGAGTAAGTGAAGCTCTAGTTTTATGTCTACTGACTAAACCACAATCTTCAGTGTTTTTCCTAAGGAAGAGAGCACTGGTTCAGAAGAGTCTACATTTCATTTTACTTTTTGTTTTGGATCTGTTTATATTGACTGACTTGATTAAGACCACTTTTATGATACTAGTATAAACTCAAACACCAAATCGGGATCTCCCAATCGATGGTCCAACCAGAAAGTATGATTTTGTTTGCTGGTTGATGAGGCAGAATAAAACATCGTGACTATGGCGCATGCTTGGGTGTATTGCTAGGACAATTCCTTAGAAAGGATGAGATTATCTTTAGTCGAATAGCCTGGACCCAAATTTCTTGAAGTAGTTTTAAAAATTAATTTCAAAAGGCCAAAGCTGCCAGCATGCTATTACTGCATCAAATGCTAAAATGTCCTCAAGACCACTGCTGTTCTGGGAAATTATTTTGACATTCTTATCCTTTGCTGAGAGCAAACAAATCTCTTCAACAGCTGGCAGCTAAGATGAAGGTCAGGGGTCAGATGACGTTAGCAGGGAAACATGGTAGTTTACAGGATGAAAGACTGCACGCCTCACAGAGTTGTGACTTTCTAATGCATCCTGAAGCGTGTTATCTTAGGAGAGACATGGCTCTCCTCCTGTTTGGTAAAATTACTAAATCACACATTCAGCTACTACTGAGAAACACGTTTTACATAAATAAAATAACTGGTGACAATTCTTTTCTCTGCCACCTGCATGACTGTTATTTTTACCACTAACGTTATATAAATATATTGCTTATGTTAGCCAACATCTTGTGTTGGTTCAGGGTCATGTCTGAATGTACTGGTACTGCATTTGATTGATGGGCTGTATGACTAAATAGTATCTAATGTGAAATGTGTATCCTACATTGTCATACTTGGAGTTTTGTGGATTTGCATTGTGAGCATATGAACAGTTTTTCTCAAATTTCTAGTAATATGTAGCTTCCTATAATACTTACTTTATTTATTCCAGGTTAACTCCTGAATCTTCTATTTATAGAGCATAATTCATCTTAGCCCAGCATATAAACTATCCTTACTGTATTATAGCTGTTTGTGTGTCACTATTGTTAGAGCTCAATTTTAATGCTTAATTGATGCTAACCTCCACAGTTCAGGGATATTTAAATGTCCCAATAGTGAGCACAGTATTGTACATTTTTAAAATCCATTTATCATTGTAAAACACTGCAAAGATAGCCTTGTTAAATCCTTGGTCCTTGTAGGTGCTTTGCCCTCCATATAAAGCAAAGATTTCCCTAATCTAAAACTGTTTTTAAAACAATTTCTCATAAGTCTCTTTATCCAAATTCAGATGTGACAAATGCTAATGCTATACTTTAAAGTACTACAGATCTTTTACAGATTTTTATAGCCACCAAAGCCCCCTATTGATGACTAATTTGGCATCCATCTTGCATGCTATACTTGTACTGGGATCTCTCTCCAGATAATTAAAGAGTCTTATCTCAGCTTTTTTCTGATCTCTTGCTCTGTCCTTTTTTCTCTTTCTTTTACTCTCTTCCTCCGATAAAGTCTTCTTGTGTCTCTTTAATGAATTGTTACGACCCATCTTTCAGGGGTATGAGGAAGGGTGTAACACAGAAAAATAAAACACGTTGAGGACAGGTGGTAAAATTAAATCGAGCACATTTTATTGGCACTGGTGTGGAACAGAGGGTAAATACGTGTTGGGGTTAGCGGGACTGCTGAAAGAAGCAAACCAAAACATCTCCCAAAATCCACCGAGTGCAAACCACAACATAACTGCAACTCGGGGTGAAACCTAAAACCAAATAAAAAGCAGCAGACCCATAAACTAAAGTGACCGTAGTCACAAACAAAACAAACGCTAAGCTAGCCCAACACTACAACAAAATAAACACAGTGGCGGACACACAACTGGAGTGAAGTAAGGCCTGAAATGAACTGAGTATATTACAAAACGGTACGTCCAAACTAAATGAACTGTTCTCCCGTCCCCCACCGGGAACACACACGAGCAGCCAGGACATCCTGCTGCACACTCTCGAACAGACCAACACACACACAAGACTACCACATAGCACAGCGGACACCCAGTAAACCGTGCTACCAATTTCTGCCAAAGTCAGGATGAGACCACCTGCGCCAACCAGTCTCACCCTGATGCCACACACACACACACACACACACACACACGCACACACACACACGCACACGCACAAGCACACACGCACACACACACACACACACACGCACACACGCACACACACCGTGAGGGGAAAGCGGCCTGAGCCATTCCAGCTTCCCCCTCCTGACTGGCTGCTGCAGCCACCTTTTTCAATCATGGCTTCTAGTAAGCTGCAGCCTGATTGGTCTGACTATTAGCCAATCAGAAGGGAGGAGACTGAGGTGTGTCCAGCCACTCCAGAAAGAAAGCCTCCAAACCAGGCAATCAACGGCAGCTGCCAGCAATAGGCAGTGGCCGTAACATGAATCAGCCACTGTGCGTTTTCAAATAAGCAGGTGTCTTTATATCTGCTTTCTAGCGTGTGATGTGGTCCGTAAGGAGAAACTTAGCTGCAACGTCACGCTCAAAAAATGCATATAATAAATGTCACTGTGTGATCAAACAAGTCCGGACTGCAGGGTTTTAAGGTTGAAAGCAACATAATGTGTCTTTAAAATAGATCTAGTCTCAGCCAGCGTAGTTTCTGAAAAGGCGAACATCAGCTCTTTTTATTTTGATGGTCATTTTAGCAACTTTGAGCAAACTCAGCTAGTTAAAAATTATATATCTTAAATCTTTCCAAATACACATCTGTAGGATGATTCTGTCCAGGTCAAAACACAATTAAAGAAGTGGTATCTATGTTAGGGGTAAAATTACACCTGAATTAAACATAAAGGTGCTTCCATTCACAGGATATTTTTTCATTCACTGCACATCTGTGAAACAGCTCTGAACACCAATTCACCAGCTCATCATTTGAGTTCCAGTACCCACTCCTGCCTAAGTGTCAAGGCAAAAGAGATGATCAAGCAGCAAATGAGTTGGATATTTCTCTTTTTTTTCCCTCCTTCATTACGCTATGTGAAGGAGTTTCAGTCATGCAGGGTCATTACCAGGTGAGAGTCATAACAGCCGGAAAGTCATGGACAGGCCAGAATGAGGGGGCAGGAATATTTGTACCATCCATCAGTCTGCAGTCAGGGGTGCATGCCATGCACGAAAAGATTGAATTAAAGAGAATAAAGAAAGGTTATTGGGAGATGTTCCTACCAAAGACCTCTTTTACTTATCAGATTATAACCACGTCTCACCATGATAGCTTCATTTAGAGGTGTTAGAATCCATGGTGACTCTTTATAGCCACTTGATCGCCTTCAGCATCACATAACATTGCATGAGGCAAACAAAGTATTAAAGCAGCGTTTTTCTAAGACTGATTAACCTGATAAGACTTTGCAATTTAGCCCTGGCCCATAACAGTTTCTAGAATTAACCAAGCTGTTATGGTACCTAAACTTAATCAGGAAATTGTGTCAAAACCTAACCAAACAGCTAAAGAGTGAAACAGAATTAAAACAGCATAAAGGTTAAAGCAGTGCTTCCCAAATTGTGTGGTGGGCCCCCTAGAGGGGGCAACAAGGCTAACTTAAACATATAGGGTTTGTACTGTTTGCAAAACATGGACAAATTCGTGAAAGTACCAATGAGCAAGCGATGATGAATCAACAACAGAGATTTCAACTACCCAAAAAATAAATAAATAAAAGGCAAGAAACAATGATGAGGCATGTCTTTACCCTGGGCCTGACCAGGTAATGGTCATGTAATGGTCAATAGTGGGTAAAGAAGAGAAACCACATATTAGCATCTGATAGTATGAAGCTAAAGAATTACAAAAAAAGTTTGGGAACTACTGGTTTTAGGCAAGACACAGTTGGACTTCAAATAATCAAAACATTAGATTTACATACTGGCAAAATGAGCATCCATTGAACTTAACTGGGCTAACTATTAGGGACAGGGTGAGGAGCTCAGTCATGTAGGAGAGGTTCAGAGTAGCATCGCTGCTCCTTCTAAAATATGTCAAATGGCATGTGCATCCTGGGAATTTCTCATCAGACTTTCATCTGGTCCCAAATGAGTGGCAGAAAAACAGAGGAATGGGTGTTACAATGTTCCATATAATTTTACCATATCTCACTGACATCAGTCAAGCCCCCAAAATGTGACACACAAAGCATGAAACAGGTCTTTAAATAAAACATTGAGTGTATTACTATTTCTACATTGTGTACTGTAGAGCATGTGTACTGTATGTTTTAATAAAAGACAATAATAACATCTGAATAAACAAAGACCAAATGCATACCAATTCTTCACACAGTATAAAAAAATTATTACAAATAATAGGCTTAATTTTCACTGCTACCACCACAGAGTTATTTTTGGGACTACATTGTCTTCTTATGGTGATTCAGTATCTTTAGCCAAACACGAGGGCGGTGTTGTGGGTAACGGTGTCCGTTGTATAACACCTTCCATCTTCAGGCTTTTAAAAGAGATGATTCACTCTATTGTTAACAACAGATATAAATGCTTGAAGCAAAACTCTCAAAAAAAGCAAATCTCTGTTTTGTTTCTATCAAATTCCTTGGACCTAATGCATCTTGATGGAACGAAGTGAACAAATATAATAATAATAATAATAATAATAATACAAATAGCGTAAGTAAAACAAAGCTGTGAGACACCAAACCACAACTCAATCAGAGTTGATTACATCTCTGTCAGCTGGACATGGATCTGGTACAATTAGCCAAGTGACCAAAGGGGAGCAAAAAGATAGTAAAGATTTCTCTATTTTTAAAATAACATTGACTTGGGTGAGTCAGGCTGACTTTTTTATGATTATATAATCAATATTATTATACAACAACCTGCTCTGTCATGAAGCAGGCAAAGCACCCCTATGCTCATTTCTATTGTCTTCATATACCAAATATAGATGAACTCTATGAGCTCCATCAGATTGTGTACAAATCTTATTTTCCTTGAACGCTGGAATTTCAGAGTGCTCAAAGGAAAAAGAAAAAATCTAATCTTTGCCTGGGACTTCCTGATTTCAAATGCGAGCACTGAAGTCATGATGCCAGCCCCTTAGAAACATGCAAATTAGACTGCACAGGCTCATATGATCTGATAAACAACCTCTATTGAATACCAAGCGCCTAAATGCAATTTCTGCAGGAAATTATAGTTGTGATGAGCAGAAGATAGGTTGTTATAAATGGAGGTATAAAAGCCCATCAGGGATTTGCAGTCACAGTCTTATTGTCTTTGAAAAATATGCTCATTGTAGCACATCCCTCTGTTATGGAATTGCGAAAAACTACTCTTCTTCTAATTAGCCAAATATTCTGACCCAGATATGATCGAGTGGATTTGGAAATAGAAGACGATATGCTTGCAGGCAGTGTGTCTCCGAGGGCTATCTTATCTGTGAACACAGAATCCCAGCAGAGGCGACCCACAATCAGCTTTCCCTCCTCCCCAGACGGATCATAACCAAACTGTGCTGTCTGCTGAAATCCAACCAAAGTCCTTGAAAGAATAGCATGAAAAAGGACAAAAAGGCTCTAAGCTAAGGATTCGATTTAAGGAGGTAGCTGAATATAAGTTATAAATATTCATTTTATGTACTTTTAAGGCATTTAGTCTTTTTTTTTATCAACTTTTGCATTAAGAGCATCAGGCTTCTACTTTTTATCTCCTGTTTCACCTTGAAATTAATGACGAGGGTTCGTTCTTTGTCTTATTGATTTGGTCAGACAGGCGGATCACATTTCGAGGGAGTGGCTGTTTGGATAAGAGCTGTGGGGCTGATAAGTGTGACTGTCAGCTGACATTGGCTGGAAGCTGAACTCATTAGACTAATGAATGTGGGAGGTGGGCTAGTAAAGGATGATTTGGTAGGAGAGGGCGGGACACACTGACCTTCTCGAACACTAAAGAAAGTGACATATGAGAGATCCAGGTGAGCTGTGCCAGCAATATTTAAAGAGGTGGAGTGGTGAGTCTGAGGGCTAATGTGTATAAAATCATAAAATATTAGAAAATGTTAGAATGCTTTTAATGGTTGAGCTGCAGACGTATGTTTATGTTTTCATGATATACGTTGCCGTATCAACAGTAGCATTTTCAATTAAGGTAACATTTGAATAATTTCTAATACAGACAAGCAAAGGGTTGTTTTTTGAAAGACAAAGCATAAGATGTCATATCATTTTAGATTAGCACATCTCTAATTAATTTATATTGTACTTGCAGTTAACAGTGATATTCAAAGAAAAAAAGGAACAAAATGCAATTTTCCAGCAGAACTTAAACTAGGTTCAAATGACATCAGATGTATGAGATCATTCCTTCAACCAGTGTTTCCCTTGCAAATTGTTGTGTGTCCCTTCATAAAATTCCCAGAGAGAGAAAGAGAGAATGCAAGTACATTATATGCATATTTAGAAATACAACAAAATGTAGAATAGCTTAACTTAAATCTTAAATTAGATTTATCTAAAACTAAGCTAAAGGTTTAGCTTCCAAAACTTCCAGCAATATAGCTTATGCAACCTTAAATATAACAGCAGTTATATAATAATAACACAATTTTCCTCTTTTTTTATTTATTCATTTTATTTTATTTTTGTTTGTTTTGTTTTTCAATTGGACCTACTCATTTCAATTAAATAAACTCTGCATGAATCTAGATTACACTGTTCTGGTAATGTTTGCAAAGTGTTCAGGTAACACACAGACATGCATGCTGGGTTGGTACACGGGTCTCTTTAAAAGAGAATGCGTGTCTCAATGGGAGTACCTAAAAGTTCATAAATAAAGGTTATAAATAATAATAATTAAAACCATAAGTAAATTACAAAATTTTAAGTATTGAGTCCTTTTGATTTAAAAAAAGCTGCACCAAATACATGCTTGTGTGTGATTGTCAAACGGTGTCAAATGTTTGTTCTAAGTCTGCGCTGCAAAATTTTCATTTGTGCTGTTCATTTTAAAGATATTAAGCAATAAGCAGTGAGCACAGATCAACCACCCGACCCACAGGGTCGCAGGTAAAATATTGGTAATTAAAACATGTGCTATCTGATCAAAATCATTTTGAAGCTAAATTACTTCATCAAAAGCCTTCTTCAGGACTTCATTTATCACTTCAAACCAGTTTAATAAGGTCATTTTCAAGAGTTCTGACTGACAGATAGCAATAAAACAGGTTTCTGCTAAACTGCTGATCAACTGGACAAAACTAGATAAAATAATTTTTAAATTAAAACCAAAATTAATCCAAAATGAAAATCCTGCATCAAAATCCTCTCCCTAGATCTGTCCTGGAGAATAACCACACACCTAAAAAAGGAAAACATGAGCTAGCACAAACAAAAAACACAAACACAACACACATTCAGCACAATTTATTGACACTTTTTTTTGGGGGGGGGGTCCCAGTTGACCTTAGATAACCTTTAAACTTTAATATCTTTTAAAATTATAATGGGGGGTCGAAAAACTAACCAAATATCTAAAAGGATCCATTTTTGGGTTTTTAGACAACTAGAAAAAAATGACTTATAGGCCATTATTTTAAAAGGGTGACGATATTGAATGTCTAGCCTAAAATATTCTTTCAAAGCACTTTGAGGCTCTAAACAAAACTTCAAATATTGTAAAAGGGGTCCTCAGAGGTTTAACTGATTGTCCTGCCAAATGCCTGCATAGAAAACTGCTTCCACGGGCAGAAAAATGACACTTAATTTCCAGGTGAAAAGGCAGGTGGTGCTAGAAAGATGTGCAGCAGAGACCGAAGGAGAAATGAGGGTCAATGTCTAAGGTGTTAGACAACCTCTGCCTCTGATCACAGTTTCATGCAAAAGGTTTAAAAACGAATAAAAAAGTTAACCTATTTATCGGACTTTCCTAAATAAATCTACAGAGAAAAGTCTCACAGGAATATATCAAATAAACACTACATTTTATCATCGAATTACATGGTTAGGAGGCATTTCCTATACCGTGCTGGAATGATGCAAGTTAACTTTTATATTATGCTGAGCTAAGAAGTTTATGTATTTATTTTTGAGACTGATGCTTATAATTCATGTAGTAATGAATGATTTATATTATTGCTGATATAATACAATAATATTTGAGTTAATCGTAAAGGGGAAAGTGATGAGACCATTGTTTATCTACCATAAATCAAACAACCACTGGATGAAAACCTCAGTATTTAGGTCACCCATACATCTTCTGCTGCTTATCTGAGATGGGGTCACGGAGGCAGCAGCTTAAGCTGAGAAGCCTAGATTTCTCTTTCCAGGCCACTTCTTCCATCTCATCTGGGGGAATACCAGGGCATTCCCAGACCAGCCAGGAGATATAGTCACTGGTCTCCCCCAGGGCCTCCTCCCTGTGGGACCTTCCCAGCATAACCAGATAAAAATGAAAAATTTTGTCAATTTCTCATGGCTGAGTTAAATGAGCTGGGCTATTAACCTTTAACTCCAAACCACTTTTTTTTTTTTTTTACGATCTTTGGTCCACTTGTTATTTTTTTTAATGTAAAAATGCATTAAACACAGTCAACATAAAGTCAATATACTTTTTAGGACAGCCTCAGTTGTCAGATTATGAGGTTAAAAATACTTAAATGTCCCATATTATGCATAATTTTCTTTCTAAAGGTTTTCCAACAGTCATATATGTCCTCATAGCCTGTGTACGAGGCCCAAAAATGAAAAAATTCTATTACCTCACTCCGTTGCTTGCTCTACTTTTTAGTGAATGTGTGCTCAAATGGTTAAGTCTGATCCTTTGTGACCTCATGAAGGGAAATAACCACTACCCCTGGTAGTGGATACTGCCAATGACCCGCCCCCGGCTAGCTGAGCTACCTTGATAGGTAGTGATGTTGTTGTAATTTCTAGGTCAATTCAGAGAAAATAGAGCAATTGAAGTCCACATCAACTCTTGCAACAGCCAGGCTGTGGTGATGAGAGTTAAATCTCTAATTCTGGATAATCTGTAATGATTAATCTGTGATCTGTAATGAACAGGCTTTCCTCCTGTTTGATGGGATGAAAGGATTTGGGTGAGAGATGCTACAACCAAAGTTAAACATATTTTTGAAAGATTTTGGTAATCTTATATGTCAGTTTCATGCACCTTTCTATCATAGACAGAATCAAGAGTGCTGTTATTGTGATTTTAACCCTTCAGCAGATGCAAAAGAAGTGAAAAGGAAATCCAGCATACCAAGAAATTTGACTAAGATGATCTTGTGTGACTACATGCCGCTCATTTCAGAACACTGGAATGCTTTATGAAAGCACATACCTGGTTGATGCAAACTTGATTAACACATCTCAAAGTATTGGACGCTCCAATTCAGCCTTGCTCTCAAACCTTGAAAACGTGAACACACATTATTATTTGCATCACAGTTTGTTCAACACAAAGTGCAGTTATCCATTACAAAGCCTCACCGAGCTCAATCTCAGTAGTGCAGAAAGCTCCTACATTGTAATCTTTATTACAGAACATTTATGGTACATTTGACATTACTGCACTATCTCCCTGAATACAGGGGGATGCTTTACTAAGTAACTTGATAGAAAATATATAGCATACTGTATATAGTGGCATCAGTGAAAATAAAAGGAAATCGCCAACCATAAAGATACAGTACAGTAATAACATCGGAGTAAGTCCACTGACTTACTAGAGTTACTAAGAAGATTTTATGGGGTGTTAAGCTCCTATTTTATATTTTGTGCACAAAAGAAAAAAGAGTTTATACTGTGAGAAGTTCTAAGTGAGACATTTCATAGAGGGTAGGAAGTGATGTTGAAACTAAATTGAATTGCTATACTTCCTAAAATATGTCCAATGTTCAAGATGCATGTTGTTTAATCTCTTCTACAGCAACAGCAATGTGGCAGACAGACAAAAAGAGCAACACACTAGGAAAAACACCCATCTGTGAGGTCAGTTTTGCATGTGCGCAGTGATAATTTAGTGATGCATTCATCATCTGATTTATCACCCTTCCCAGAGGTGGAAATGTGCCAATGTTCGATTCAGGTCATTACAGAACATTTCTAGAAGTTGGAATATTAGGACAGTCACAAAAAATAAAAACCAAAACAAACAAACAAAAAAAAACACTTATTGCAGAACATGATGCTAAAGGAAGAAGACTCAAATACTACAAGATTGAAATAAGTCTCTAAAATAACTTTTACTCCCACAGATATTGGTAGATGCTTTTTATTTTTTTATTTTCTCGTACTATCATCAGGAACAGATTTCAGGCTATTATCCGATTTCTGTGGAGTTAAAACTGTAAAAAGTATACCTTCCAAAAGGCAGGAGAGCTCAGGGCAGAATCAACACGCTAAAGGGATTATATATCCAATATGACCTCTGGATGCCTCAAGATTCACCAGGAGACCCAGATAAGGGGCAGATGTTGTCTGGATAAATGAGTGGAATAATTTTGTGTTGTATGGGGGGTATTTTTCTATCTTTAATAAAAGTCTCTTTCCCTCACACTCAGACACATTCTCTGCTCTCTCAAAACTTCTGCTCTTGGATATTTTTTACTCTCTCTTTGGTTGCAGAAAGAACTGTCTGTCAAACTTCCTCCAGCCAATAGAATACGAGATAATTCGAGCAAATAGTCCTCACCTTCTTCAGGGTGCGCTTCTTTTACTTCACACAGTGACTCCACACTCTTAGCCCAGATTTTGTTTGAACATAAACTTTTTAGTAGTGACTAATTATCATTTTATGTTTTATATAACAGTGTCTCATTAATAAAACAAGTAAGTTGTTTCTAATAGTTTTCTACATTCTGCAGTGTAATAGTAATGATTAGCAAAGGGGCTATTTTCAAAACTCAACATATCCCGACCGCAAAGGCTCATGGGAGATGCAGATTCAGCTGAAATTTAACCTGTTTTGTATTGCTGTGATAAAAGATAGAAAAATACCCCCATAGTGTTGGTGCTGTGTTGTGACAGGCTCTTCGGGCGACTGGAAAAGTTTGTTTTGCACATGTGCTTTGGACTTGGTCTGTGACAACCAAGGAGGCAGAAAAATCGATGGAACAATAACAGCAGCTCCACTTTTTGACCAAGTCAATATAAGGCTGACATGGTTTTCCTTTCCACGGTTTAGTGAAGCAATTCACTCCTTTACTGGAGAGGAAATGTGCTTTGTCCTTAAGCTCTGTTTTTTCACAGGGTAGGCACTGGCCTCAACACTGTGTCAATAACACAAAAATCCTCATCTCATTTCTCTACTTTAGATTTTTTTTTTGTTGAATATGATAAACTCATCTCAGTAGTGTTATTACCCTCACAGTATTCTTGAGGCACAAGGGAGTCATGATTATTCCTTTTCATCATTTTTAAGCTGGTTAGAAAAATTGTGATGATCGCAGAGTGAGAGCCCTTTTTCTCACAGTGCAGCCAGCATACTGTCGTGTTTTTATTGCACACAATTCTTGTCTTCTTGCTTCTCCTTCTCACTCTTCAATCTGTAATATCCACTGGACAAAATAAATGCATGAAAAATGCTGCTAACATCTGAGCATCGGACAGAAAAACGGGTACTGCTGCATTTTTATTTTTTTTTTCTCGAGTGGTCAAGTGATCACTTCCAAGAAACATGCATACAGATTATAGTTTATGACAAAAACAATATAAATATGTCTTACATGTGCCTAAATAAATTATACTAAATGCAGTATAACAATATAAAAATATCCTGTTTCATGTCAAGTTTCAGAGTAAGCAGGGAAATTACCTGAAAGAATAACTAGAAAAGTAGTTTAATCTATACCATTATATGTAAAGGTACTTCATACACAGATATCAGTAAATGTTTGGCTTATACTTTGTGTGTGTGTGTGTGTGTGTGTGTGTGTGTTTAGGTAAAAGGGTCTCACACCAACAAGGCTCAGGGCTACATTAGCTACTACCAGCACAAATCAATCTCTAAATTCAAATTGGCAGTGTTTCAAATGGACGGTGAGTAATGTAGGCCAAAGAAAAGTACAAAAGCAAAATCCCCGTAAAGATAAAGAATAAATGGATTACAATAAGACACTTAATGTGGATTTTAAAAACTCTCCGGAGAGTAATGGATCCATTACAAAGCCCACAGTGTCGCCGGACTGAACTTTCAAATAAAGCCGAACAGTCTCGTAATTGAATTAATTGTAATGAAGTGTTGTTATTTGGTAAATACAGTGCTGTGCAAAAGTTTTGAGCTGCTATAGTCTTTTTATGCATTGGCAGGAATATGTGAGATAGGTCCAACAATTTACTCAAATATGGACAAACACAAATTGAAAAACAGTATAAGAGGGGAAAAGTCAGCATTTGGTATGACCACCTTTACTTTTCATCACAGTCTGAACCCTCTGAGGCAAACTTGTAATTTCTTTAAGTAGTCATCAGGAAAAGTTCTCCAAACTGCTTGATGGACTTTCCAAAGTTCTTCTTTGGCTTCCTTTTGTTCTGTTCTCTGTAACAATGATCCCACACTGCTCCTGTTATGGTCTTTTTTCCCCTTTTCTCCCCGTTTCCCTTCTTGGCAGACACAATTCCATGGAGTCATTTTCTGATGACACTGCTGAACAGTGGATAGATCACCTGAAGGACCAGACGAATTTCTCAAGACCTTTGTCAGGTCTTGGTTTTTTCCCCCCTATTTCCTAAGGACATCACTTTCAGATTGACTTAATCGGAATTATTTACTTTTTAATTTTATTCTAAGCCTTCTACTTCTTTTCACATAGTTTTCAAGGGCACCAGTTCAAAAATGTTTCAGGTTTTTAACTGACAGCAGAGAGGAAATCACCTTGTTGGTAGAAATTTATTATAACAATAGGTCATCCCTGCAATGAGAAGTCTTTAATGGTAGAATAATTCATAAGTAAGTTGAAAATGAGTGATAAAAACAGCTAATATCTGAAGAAGATCTTTGAAAGACCCTTAGAATAGAGACAAACTATGACTCATGACTACTGTAAAAGATTACAAGAAAGTCTGGCTCCTTAGAGGCAAACAGACTTTTGCTCAGTACTTTTGCATATGTTGATATTTGATAGGCAAGAAAACCACTTAAATGTAAAATGTAAAGTGTTTAACAGTGCACACTTAAAATGAAACATCTGAGAATCACCCTGGTTCTTGCACAAATAAAGTCCGTACAACCACCCACCTCATAATAAGCCTGTGTATTGACATAGTATAATGAAATAAAATACAAGATTTTATTTTATTTATGTATTTATTTTTTAGATTTTGGAGTTGTAGTGTTATTACATAATAAAATCAAAATATTTAAAGGGACATTGTATGACAATTACTTCCATCTAATGTTGAAATCATGTATGGCATTGTAACATAATAGTGCATTGTAGAGCCTCAATTTCTCTAAAACCTATTGCAACAACAGTTGCTGCATTATCTCAAAAAGCCTCGACAATACCGATGAAGGCATGTCATCTTATAGTTCATAGAGTGTTCACTCAGGTGAAGAGGTTCTTGAATTCATAAATATTGCAAACTGCATCCCAACAAACTGTCAGATATTGTTCCTCTGTGTTTAGAAGGAAGAATGGTTCTGATGGGGTACAGATCTGAACGGGGAAACTGACCCCGACACAGCACCAGCTTTTTGTCACAGTAAAAGCCAGCTTATATAGCCGTCCCATTGGCTTTAAGTCCGGCTTTAGTCAGTGTTTACCGTGACTATGAAAGTGACTGAAACCACGTAAATGCACATCTGTACCAATGGGGCTGTTGTATTTTAGCAGATACTTCTGTTATGCTGCCTGTGGTAACGAGCAACACTGTCTAACAAAACCAAATGAAAACAAATACTTTTTGGCTAATTTAGGCAGTACCATTGACTTACTCATCTAGGAGAAAACTGGCAAATTCAGCGTCCCTTTTAAAATCTTTCTCCTTCATGAGGTGCCCTTGATCAAGACATGAAACAGCCGTCCGCTCCAGTGGAGCAGCGGTTTGGCTGGATACACCTGTGACAACCTTCAAGGTGGCAACCTTCAGACACCCTGCTGTTTTCAATATATACTCGTTCATGTCAATGTCAAGCAGGAAGTACAAAGGAAGCGCATGTATTATCACATGAAAGTCAGTGTTAAGAAATGTAGTCATGAGCATATTTGAAATAGTCAGTGTATAATTGCTTTATAAAATTTAGCGCTATCAGACTACTGTAAATGAAACTGGGTGTGCCATCAAAAACGTTTCGTGTGCAATGCTCAGACAGATGCATAGTTTTTTTAAGGGCTGAAAAATGAATATCATCCTCTGAAAAATTGATCCTTACATCAATAAAGCAGATTGAATTACCTCTTTAACCTTGACATCCATAGACCCACAGCACAAGAGAAACTCACTCAAACATACTGATTGTACAGGCAGTTCACAGACATTCACGTCTTTATATTTCAACATGATGTAACAGCAGAGTGCTTTATTTGGAGTGTCCTGGTTTGTGCAGAGTCAACACGGTTTCCCAGAGGTTTCTGTAACTAAAAGCCTCACAGTTTCATCTGTTTTGAAAACAGGACTAACGTCTGAGGTCATTATTCAATTTCACTGCACAAATCCCAAACTAGTTTGAGCCAGTATGAGATTAGAGTTGAGATTTTGCTTGCAAATATATAACATATGTCAGATGGAGTCCTCTAATCAGTCTGATGCTGGTGCACATTATTCCTCATCGGTTTACAGTGTATTTATTACACTGAAGTGAATCGTGCTTTGATCTCTTGATGATATAAAATGCTTATAGAATTCATTACTTTATGTTTTTTGTTTTGCATGTAGAGACAGGGCCAGAAAAAAACAGCATTTTGCCTTTGTTTGCTTGAGGCCAGTGGTTCATTGATTACTCCACTGGATTCAAGGTAACTGAGGGTTTTCCCATCCCTGCATTTTCTCACTGAGCTTTATTCAGGTCTCTGGGTGCACCTCATCCATAAATTTGAAACAATCCAGCCATACAAAGCAAATCATGTGCTGCCAAGGCAAAGTGCAAACTCGATTCAAATGCAGGGGCTGGTTTTGGGTTTTGTGCTGTCTTTGCTCTTTGCAACCATGGAAATAATCAACTTTCCTATGCAGCAATACATGGCATATGCTATATTAAATTCCCATGCCTTTTGTACTTATTTACAAAAAATAACAGACATTCGATTAGACCAAAATATCAAAATCTTACTCTATAATAGGTGTGAAAATAAATAATTGAGCAAGATTATGTATTACAAGCAAAGTGATTATAGGCAAATTTGTAACTGGTAGGTATCACAATTGAACATCTCATAGCTGGTCTTTTGTAAGATCTTAGTAAAGTGTAGGTGACATGGTGTGGTTTATTCTAACTGCTTTTAAGAGGGTGTCATGGTCTGTATTGTCTTGTCTGATTTCCTGTTTTATTTTGTAGTTCGTTCCCTGGTGTGTTGCATTCTGTTTTATTTTCCTGTTCATTAGTACGCCTGGTTTGATTTGCTCATTCGCTTCACCTGCTCCTTATTAGTTTAACTCTGTATTATTACCCCTTGGTTTCAGTTGTCTTATGTCAGATCAGTAGTTGTGTCTAGACTGTTGTGTCTCCTTTGTTTCGGCCTTGTGTTTCTTCATTAAAACTTTTAGTCTTGCACCTGTCTGCCTCCTGCTTTCTCCATCCTGCATTTGGGTCCTTACATCCCGCAATCCATGACACAGTGTTGAAATGGGCCACTTGACTCCATACCAGCATACCACTCTTTCTGGATCCTGACAGCATTGTGCTACCATGCTAAAATAAATTTGGACAATTACACTCAATAACCATAACCAATAACCGTATAATTACCCTGTGACAAAGCACACGCAACTTAACCTGAGAGCTCACATTGGTTCAACCACACAAAAATATTAATAATAAAATACTTGACTAGAAGTTTATACTCAAATAACTGCTGTTCAGCTATTGACACTAAAGTGCCATTACTTTTTTCCTCAGGAACAATCTTGTCATGAGACGTGTGTTGGGCTGGCCTGTGTTGTAAATAATAAGGCTTATATTCATTATTAAACTGGAAATTGTAATTCCATTCTTAACTTGGGAAAAAAAGTACTAATTGGGTTAGTAGCTCATTTCTTTTCTTTTTCTTTTAAATCTGCTGCTGATGAAAACCAGAGGTTTTGTCTTCCTACTGAATAGGTGCAGAAAATACAAAAAATGATGGGACAGTTTTTGTAAAATGTGTCTGAGGTCTAATATTAAACTTGTAAAATCTGAAAAGCTCACTGAATGTAATTATTTTTGACCAAGTGGCTCCAAAGAGTGTGCATATTGAAGTTTACAACTAAACATATGCCATTAAGCACAGAAAAGTGAGTCATTTTTTTTTCTTTTCTTTCCTTTAAATCAAGGTTCAATATTCAAGGTATTTTTATTATTCCCAAGAGGCAATTTGAGGACAGCAATGCATAATAAAATAGGTAAGTGCATTAAATACTGATGACAGCAGAAATATTTAAACATTTTGAACCAATTTGTTCAGCATCATACCAGAAGGTAGATCTGGCTTTCTCTTTTTCTTTTTTTCTTTTTTTCTATATAGACCTGACCTTAAACAAGTCATTGCAATCATGAAACGCCTTTTCTGCACTTTTGCTCCACATCTTTATGATAACATAATTTTAGAGTTGGGGATTTTTACAGAAAAGCATTTTGGATATCAATTTTTCCATCCATCCATCCGTTTTCTGCCGCTTATCCGGGGTCGGGTCGTGGGGGCAGCTGCCTAAGCAGGGAAACCCAGACTTCCCTCTCCCCGGCCACATTCACCAGCCGAGAGATGTAGTCCGCCCAGCGTGTCCTTGGTCTTCCCCAGGGCCTCTTTCCAATATCAGCTTTTATTGTTCCTAAAAACAGAAATGACAAAAATCAAAAGCTCTTGAATACACACAGAAATAATACCTGAAAGATGGGAGCAGTCTTCAACTGAATGATGAAAAACATGAATGAAGTGGAAATCAGTCAAAATCAGGATTATTTTATATGATATAATCAGTTGTAAGCAGCTGTGTCATTAGGATACATCTGTTCACATCTACTTACTTTCATCTTTTAAATGGATAGAGAGGATTAATTCTATCTCATCTGTTTCTCCTTACCTATATAACACGCTCAACATGAAGATGGGTGAATTATGTAGTCTTCAAAAAATCAAACCATGACCTTGCCGACAATCTCAAAAGGAAAAACACTGCTCTTAGAGTCCTTCTGTTCAGTGGGTAGGTGGTTCTGCAGAAATAAATTGATATTAAAGTGATATTTCTTTCTCAAAGCAAACTGATATGTAATGGATTTTTCAAAATTGGAAGCAACTTGAATAGCTGAATAAATCATATAACATATTCAGCAAATGTCTTGTTGAGTTCATTTTAAGTCATTTTGCCCATTTACACCTCAGTTTCCAAAACACCAGCCATAAATGATCACATTTGTTCCTGCACCCTTACATTTGTGGATGATGAAACTACATCTGCTCTTCTTTATTATGTCCTATTGCCACCTGAAATCACAGCTCTCACACATCAGCCAGTATTTGCTGAGAGAAATGAGCACAGACTGCGGGATCAAAATGCAGCAAGTAAAGCACGGTTGCAAGTAAACATCTGTTCGCGTGGTGGTGCATGATTCCAGGAAGTGGAGTGTGATTGAGACATATAGGAGTTTTCTGCCCTCATTCGTGATGCAGAATGAAAAACAGGCTGTGCAGATGCTTCATAGGATATGAGATGGAGTGAAAAGAAAACTGTGTGAAGAAACATTTAAATAATGATTGCAAAGGCAAGAAAATATTTTCAATTGGATTCTAATCAAATGAAATGCATAGTGATAAAGCTTGTTTTTCTGTTTGTTTTCAGTCCATGCACACAAAGCTGACTCAGAATAAAAAATAATGTTTTCAGGGGAATGCTAAAGCAGTATTGACCCATTACTGCTCACATCAGGTACTTTTCCAGGAAGACCTTTCTCTGGAATACTGCAAGGATAGCCTGATCAATCGTTTTGGTAAATAATATTCCATCTTGACTTTAACTCCTGACACTAATATGTGAGTAAATATCTTCATAAAATAGTAGCAGTTTGCTGTTTCTCCAAGAGCAGCAACAAAGTCAGCTAAGGTCAGTCAGCAGGAGCATTTTAAAAGAAAATTGCCAGTAGGAACAAAAATCCTCAAAGTTGTCTACTGAAACAGATGCATTCATGGAGAAGGTCAGGAGGTTATATAGGTTATATTAGTCATAGAGTCTGGTTTTATTCGGGGGCAATATTAAACTAGGGTGAGCACCTGTGCAAAAACCTGTAGGAATAAAGGGCAAGGGTTAAGTTAGTCAACACAGGCTGATTTAAAATTACCCAGCTTGTTAGTTTAACATAACATTGTCCACTTTTCAGTTGTAACTTTCTTTCAGTGAAGCTAAAGTGGCTACTTACACTAGAATCAAGTTGTGGGGAAAGTGTAGCAAATAGAGAAGTGAAAAGTTGTTAATCATTTGAAGCTCAGTTGCTTTTCAGTCCAATTACCTGGGTTTTAGTCAATACCACATTGAAATGGGAACAAAAGGGAAAGCAATTTTTCTCTGGCAAAGCAAGAATCATGTATTTGTTTATGTGACTCCCAGTATGACTTCAAAGTAATGCATTTCAGTTTAAGTTGTCTGGAGCATGTACACACAGCAAAAGGGCAGCTTTAAGGTGCAGCATGACGCGTTCCTAATGCCACCACCTGGGATAAGCTAGCTGTAATTTTTATTGTCGTATGCACATACCCCAGCGTAGTCTGGGGAACCCGATGAAGAAGAAGAAAATCTGATTAGCCTAGGCTGAAAATGGCATGTTCACAACAGGTAAACAATGGAGCAACAATGCATTTATGCAGTCTTGATGCTTCTGTTTTTACTTTGATGGTCAAACCTAATCTGTCCAATATGAGCAGCAGGAGAGGCAGTGAGATTTCCAGCATGTTGCGCCACCACATGCTCTATGCCACTTCCTCTGTGGATGGTCTGTTTGCTTTGTTCACTTGAAAGTTGGGCTTTAGTTTACTTTCAGGTAAGAGGAGTTTCATGTCAAGTAAACCAAAGCCTTCGAAGTAAACCAGAGCTCACTTCTTTGGTCTGCACCGGAGTGCAAATGACCATTCAAACTACTCCCAAAAAAACGTACTATACGGTGTATTTGGAGTAGTGTGACCAGAGTTGGTTTAAATCGGACCCCACAGTGCCTGTGTGATTGTGCCCTGCATCAGTAAGTTAAAAGCAACAGACCTTGTAGAGGTGAAAATTAAAAAGGGAAATGGTCAGATTATAAACAATAGAAAATGACTAATAAAAACTGTTTTATCTGAATTAGAGGAACATATAACTTGTGTACAGTATACGGTCTCATACTGATGTGACCAAGAGGGAAACACAGATGTATAAATATCAAGTGTTTTCTTGAAACAGTAGATTGATGGATGAGCCAATCAGAATGATTTACTGCTACAGTACATAAGTACATTTTGACAAATGATGATAATGGAAAAAGCATAAATAAAAGAAACACTATAATAAAATTAAGGAGTTTTGTCATATGTTAAATTTTGTCACCCAAAAAGCTAAATGTTTGGTCTGAAGAGTGTGTGAGAACCAGCTAGCTGTGCACCAGTCTAGAGGTGGAGGGGTTGTCAAAGCCCATGTAAAAGTTATGAAAAGACATGCAAAGGATGAAATTCTAATCAGGGTATGAAAAGCTGCAGTTAATGGTATTTATTAATAACAGAATTGTTCATGAGGTGGGAGATTAAATCCTGTCTTTAATTGCCCAATAATTCAAGCTGTGAGTCAGCTAATGTTAAAATGTGCTTACAGTGCTACTATCCAAGCCAAGAGCCTTTAATAGCAAGAGTTGGGGAAAAAAGGAAGAAACAGTCTGTGTTGAGATGTATAAGTCCCCAAAAAATTTAACAGAAAGTTTCCAGCTTTGATCTATTGATGCCACTTTGTCCAATTAAATAAATATAAAAATATTAGGACTGGCTGGCCTAATGCTCAAATTGATTGAAGCCCTTGGGCATGGCAGTTGTTTATGATTCTGATATTCAGAGTCTGAAAGCCAAAGTGATGTGACCGGTGTGGCACGGGAGCAAAAATATCCAGCACTGCAAGTGTCAGGAGCTCAGCCCTCTTACAGATGCTCAAGTGTCAATCTGTGATTTGTAGCTGTCTAAGGATTTGCCCTTGAATCACAAGCATCAGACATCTGTTCGTTGATCCTGTCTGAGTCGCTTGTATTCTGAGGATACTGTCCAGCTGATGGCCTAATTCAATGTAAATACAGTCCTTCCTCAGCCTACCTGCTGTTGCCAGCGACAGCTGTTCACTGGGTAGATTCGGCCTCTTGCTGCTCCCCTCTTAACTTTTCAAAACACTGTACAGTACTTTTCTCCTATTTTTTTCCCATTTCTCTCAAAATGCATATGTGAGAAAATTAATGACTTAGATGTTCTTTACAAAATGTTCCAGGCAGTGAGACACAGTGTTTGGATTTGCGCTAGCTGGCAGTCAGTGTCTTGTGTTGCATCCTGACCTAATGCTGCCAAGGGACAATCTGTAAACCACACAGATTCATCTGACATCATTTCCTGCATGGTGGTGACGTTAATATGATGACAGTTGGAGAATATGAGTACTCAACTACCCACAAAAGCACTACGCCCGTCTGGACAAACACTGTGAGGAAGGTTCAACAGCATAAAATTTACTACAATTCTAACTTTCATTGGGGGCTCCTTGTGAAGATTTTTAATTAGAGATCATTTATTTTACAGACAATGATATTTTATTCAAAAGGTTTACTCTTCTTTCCATAGCTGCACTCTAATTTTGACTCCCGGGAGGCTAATCGTTGTTATCAGGAAATGGGGCCGGAGCACCTTTGCTATCTATAAGTCCTGGAGATTCACCTGGGAGCACATTCCCCTCTAGCTACTGATTGGCCCAAAAGTAGACATGGGAAACCCAGCACAGAGATGGATCATGAATCAGCCCATGGAATATTTTAAATGATCTTTACAACCATCACTAACATGCTTTTGTCATAGATGCAGTTATTGTAGATGTGTTTGCTTTAAAAACAGAGAATCTGACATTTTGCAAAATAGTGTCAAGCTGCCAGTTTGTTTATGCTCACTGTTATGTTGGTCACTAGCATGCATATTCACACCCTTTCTTGTATGCAGCATGAAGAAATAGCATGGTTGTGTCTGACATGGCCCAGACTCTTCACTTTTCCATTTTCACTCTGTCATTTTTAGTCCCTGGTGACTATGCGCCTCCAGGCCATTCTGCAAGACACAAAAAGCACGACTGTGCCAAAATGTTGCATACTGTAGACTAAATTCAGAAAGCTTTAGACAACTTTCTCTCCTTAAAAGAGAATTCTTAAACATATTTTCATGGTAATTTTCATTTCTTTTTTTTTTTCTAAAAGTGAGGTGTAGCATGCTCTCTTTGGTTTGCTTCCCATCTATGCAGCAACAGCATATCTAGAAGCTTTAAGTGCTTTTGTTTCATAGAGCTATCCTGTTTCCCAAATTATTATGTATGTAGAATTTCAGTTAATTAAACATTTGGGTTGTAGTTTTTCTGTGGAAGATTTTTGCTTGTTTTGTTTCTACTGTCCGTTTAGATCACTAGTTACAATCTCAGACAAGTTTGAAAATTAGTTTTTCCCAGGTGAGTCTAATTAAAGGGGAAGTATTTAAGGGTGCAGTGTGTAACAATATTAAAGATCAATGACTATAAAACTGTGTTTCTATTGTAGTGTTTCTCAATCCTGGTTCTCATGGACAACTGTCCTAAATGGCTTATTAACAGGCTCGTGAAGAACTTGACAAGCAGTTGACAAGATTAATCTGTATCAGGTGTGCTGGAGCTGGAAAGAACTAAAACATGCCTGGCAGTGGTCCCTGAGGACCGGGGAGGTATTCCACAAACGTAACTAAGGAAAGCCAGGCTGTATCGGGAAAGCCTCGCTTGAACTAACACCTTTTCTGAATTAAGGCTCTAGCCGTTCCACTAACACATTTCAGCTGCATCTAACTGAGGCTTATTCAAGCGAGGCTTACAAAGCCTGGCTATGTGGGAGGTCCTGAGAAACGTAGGAAACCCTGATGAGTGGATGGTGGACAACAGGAGCTGGCAGAAAAAGAGAGCAAGCTGTCATTTTCTCAGCAGCTGAACAAAAAATGCTGATGCCCACACCTGCTCAGCGACTCTCACAGGAAGCAACTCCAGAAAGGAAGAGGGTCCAGCCCCCTCTCGAGGACAGTGGTTCCAGAGCCCCAGCCATGTGTCGAGGTGAGTCCAACTATATCTAGCCAGAACCGCTCAACCAGCTCAGGCTCCTTCCCAGCCAGAGAGGTGACACTCCACGTCCCTAGACCTAGCTTCTGCAGCCAAGGATCAGACCGCCAGGGTCCCCGCCTTTGGCCGCCGCACAGCTCACACTGCACCCGACCCCTATGGTCCCTCCTGCAGATGGTGAGCCCACGGCAGGGGGTGCCCATGTCACCCGGGGCAAAGACCCAATATCCAGCAAGGGAAACTTAGATCAATAGTGTTTAATCGTCATAGGGGTGCTTTGAGCGGCGCTTCATCTGGTCCCTCCCCTAGAAACCTGCTTGCCATGGGTGACCCTACCAGGAGTATAAAGACCCCAACAGCAGAGCTCCTAGGATCATCCTCCACCACTGTAAGGTGGCAGCTCAAGGAAGAAAGAATGTAAGCCAATAAACAAAACAAAACAAGTACTATCACTAAGTAAATTAAACACAATTATAAACAGACAAAGCAAATTACAGTCAGTACAATACAGTATGTTTATGGTTATAGTGCAAAAAAGAAGACAAGCTTATGGTCTGGTTAAAGTGATTAAAGTGGCTGTGTGCTTGTTCCTGATGGTGTGCTGATGGGGGGGTGTCAGAGTCCAGGGTGTGTGGAAGGGGGACAGAGCAGGGAGAGAGTTCAGCATCCTGACAGCCTGGTGGACGAAGCTGTCCCTCAGTCTGCTGGTCCTGGCCCAGAGGCTCTGCAGACTTCACAGTCTCCTTCCTGATGGCAGCAGGCAGAAGAAGCTGTGTGAAGGATGGGTGGAGTCTCTTGTGATGCAGATGGCTTTACGGGTGAGGCGAGAGGTGTAGATGTTTTGCAGGGCGGAGAGTGAGGCACCAATGAGCTTTCCTACAGATTCCACCTATGGACTTCAATGGATAAAAAAAAGGCTCCTATGTTAACATGTAAGTTGATCTGTCTTTGTGTGTGTGTTTAGAAAATAATGCCCAAAATACGAAAGGTGTACATTTTCAGTTCTTTACAACCTTTTTAATGTTTAGAAACCATTTTTATGCTCACTAACTGAAGAAAATAATTAGATAATAAATGAAAAAAATGATCCCAAAAGGCAGTTTTATGCTAAAATAGTGGTAATTGTGTCTTTATTTGTATTTTTAAAGTAAAGTATATCCTCCTTCAAAAATACAGAATGAAGAATATTAGTATATTTAAATGTCAGTGTTAGTGTTGTTACTGTGATCTGAAAAAGATCACTTATCATACACCAAAGAAAAGCATTTGTTTTACAATTCCCAGATGGATTTTCGTTTGCCAGCCACAGTAGAGCTACATTGTCTGGATTGAAATATTCACCTCTGTCAGAACATTACATATCAATGGACCCCCAATGAGCCCTGTGGGGCTTGCCCACCAGGCCTGGCTCCAGCATTGGCAGCATTTCGGGCCCCCTTCCATCTGTTGCCCTTGTCCTGTGTCTGTGCATGCATGTGTGTATGTGAGTGTATGCTCTGGCCTACTCAAGTCCCATCTCTATCATCTGCTGAACACCAGCGTTTCTCTGTTTTCCTCTTATTGGGCTTGAAAAGACACACCAGATGGCTGGTGAGGAAAAATCATACTCCTCCAGAAAGGCAAGAGGCACCACCCACAGCCATGCTGTAGCTATGAAAGATTTAAGATATACATGGCATACTTTTAACAATCACATACACACACATATACACTTACAGACCCATATGTTCATGTTTGACTTGTCAAAATGACACATGATGGTAGAGAGGATCACAGGATCAAGTCTTGGTTTAGATCCTTGATACACTGACCCAGCACATGACCTGGATTTTGTCTACATGGTTTGTGCACAAGCATCATCTGTACAAGCACCTTCTCATCTCAAATTTAATTGTTGAGCCCATTGTATTTATAGTTCTTTACACAAGCATGTTTCAGTGTATTCATATAAAAAAAAGTCTGACACATGATGTGTTTTTTTTGTCTCCAGCACTCCAGAATCAGTTATAGTGGTGTAAAGATGGAGCTGAATTACACATTCACTTTAATAGCATGTCTTAAAGAAATTGTTTCACTCCATCTCATCTTATGTCCCAAATTTTTTCTCTCTGTGCTAAGTAAAGTTTCAGCCTGACCCCAAGCTCATAATTGGAGGGATCTCTATTTGTTTATCTAATTCACAAAATAAATCACCCCATGTTTCCAAAATGCTAAGCTGTTCCTTCAAGTTGACTTTATATTGATATCTGTACTGAAGTGTTCAGAGACTGTATTTCTGCTGATACTGTAAATACAAATTGCTAGCTTTACAAAAGGGATGGCAATACACAGGCTGACCCAATATGAGCCAAATTGTGAAACAGCTATTTGTCCACAGTGCAGAACACTGCAGCTTTACAAAGACACAAAAATGGTACAATTAGTGTTTTTCTCACCATGTTCACTAAACAGATTAGCAGCTCAAGCTTAAATTCATCAGAAAGTTAGCATCCTGCATCTCTGCATGCATTCCTGCATGATAGCAGCCAGTTTCAATGTGTTATTAAAGTTTATTTGCTCATATCCCAGTTTTTGTCCAGTTCATAGTTCCTTCATGAAAGGAACACAGTGGGCCGGCAAACACTGTGGGCCCCTGAGCAAGGCCCTTAACCCCCAAATGCTCCCCAGGTAGTTGTTTAAAACCCCCATCTACACAATGCTTTTAGACTTTCCTCATATTTAAAATGCTTTACTTTTTAACTCACTTTTATGCAAAAATAGTAAGGCATTAAAACTGAATGATTAATTTGCATGGTTAGATTTATGGTTTACACATAGTCCTCTATTTATGTCTTCCAGTTCCCATCAAGCCACAAAGAAATAAAGTGACTAAATAATTTTTGTCTTCCTAAACCCTTGATTGAAAAGTCTTTTAGTATGGTTTAGTAATAATGATGTCATCTTACTTCCATTACTGGAAGCATGGATTCAGCTTCCAGCCCATGCTGTCACTCTGGTCATATGTGATTCAAAGTGCTCACTGGACCCTCAGACAGCCCTCTTCTTCTTTCTCTTCCAGTGATGAAACCTTCCCTGATAGAGTGATTCTTTTCCTGTAAATTGTTGTGCCTAATGCCCCGTGTCACACTCGCACGTTATTTGATTCAGGCAGCTCAAGTCATTGCAGTTCAATCTGACTAACAGACTAAAGCTCAAAATACCGACTGGCACACTGCAGTGAAATGTATCACACGCTTGCCAGATCATCTGATGTATCTCTTCTTTTTTTTCAGGTTATACCAGCTTTCAGACACACACACCATCTTATTAGCAGCTGCGATCATAGGAGCAATTTAGGGATCTAAATGCCCTTTTGGCTGCTGCCTTTTTCATTATATGATAGCAAAATGCAAAGTAGTCTGTGCATTTAATATAACTGACATAATTAAAAACAAATGTGTTGAGATGCATTGGTATGCGTTTCCTCATTGTCATTCATGTGATACACTGGCGGGGGACATTATTTCTTGCTCTCTGTCTCTGCCTCTCTCTGGTCTTGTTTTTCCAGGTGTAAATTCCCACACAGTTGTTCTGTCGAGTACAGACCTCCTCTTCCTGTTCCAGCTGTAATGGCTAAGCTCCTCAGAGAGCCAGGTCTGCTCTCCAGAGCTCAGAGGAGGTTAGCTGGCTGAGGTGGTTGTTCCTGATCCTCACACCAGACGCTGTCTCACCTCCACAACAGACAGGTCTTTACTCAGTGACGCCTGAAATGAGATGGTGCACTTTTTAACAGGATGGAAAGGTTGAGATGGACCTGGTACTGGGGACGCCTCTGTCAATCACTCAGGCTGAAGCACAGCATCTAGAAATGTACAGCTTGGGCTTACAACTACTGAATTGTATTACTTATTTATCTGCTTGCAAATTTGCGTTAATTAAAGCCAGTTTCTGGAATATGTATCTGCCTTTGTTCCATTGTGCAGTCAGTCAAGCATGACTGAATGCCTTATCTGTGGTGTAGCTGCAACTCTTCCAGAATTAATTCAGAACTGCCAACACCAACATGCACTCCTATTTTCTACACATGTCCAAGCTGTTGTCTTTATTAGAAATGAGGGGTCATTTCGCTGAGGTCATTTGTGCAAGAGCAAACTGCAACACAATTAGAGCTTCGACATTATGCCACTCCTTATGCTAAGCTAAATAGCATAAATGAGAGAATCAACTACTTAACGAACAACCCCCTTATTCTGAGCGACTCCCTTTATTCCTACTTTCTCCATCCCCCCTCCTCCTCTCTTTCAGTGCTGCAGCCCACCCTGCTCCAAGCTTCAGTGGTACATGCCATTAGAAAGCCCATCTCTGGAAGGGAGGAGGGGAGGGTGGGCTCAGTCTCCGCTTAGAGGCTACTTCAGTCCCCCAACATAAGCACATTCACAGACATCTCTGCAAGCGTAGAGCCGTTTCACCCGTCACGACAGAGCAGTCTGCCTCTGAGCCGCGGAGCCGCAGACAGAGAGAAACAGAGGGACACAAAAAGAGGTAGTGAGGAGAAGGGTGGGAGGGAGAGCACGGAAAAGAAGAGGTGAAGAGCCACAGAGGCAAAACACATACATCGCTGCCACTCTGATGTCTCCCCTCATGCTACTGTTCCAGTGTGTGTGAGCTCGAGAAGAGGAAAGAGGGAAGGGAGGAAAATAAATCCTGGGAGTTCAAGTCCTCTGTTTGGTTTATACTCCCCCCCCCACCTCTCTCTATTATCTCCATCATCCAATGCATGAAGGCGGGTTTCTGCTGGCATGGCAGAGTAAACGAAAGGGATGCTTTGAATGCTGCCTCTCTTTCTACAAGGGACGAGGAAGAGGAAGGGGGGACAACACACAGCAGAGACAAAAACAGGATTTCTAGAATGAATCGGAGTCCTTCTGTCGCATGCGCTGGGAATAGCAGTCGCACACTGAAGTCTCTGAATGAGGTAAACATAATGATACCATATTATCTGCTTTTTGTTCTGTGAAAGACTGGCACAGTCAGATGGATATCAGAGAAGCTCTTGAAAGCGTGCTTGACAGAGATGAACCAATTTCCATGCTGATCAGGTTTAGAACAGTAGTCAGGAGATTGCCATCTTTGTCCCCGGGTCTCTGTGCACGGTGGAAGTGAGAGGGAAAATATATGCATGTTGGGATGCTGCGTGCCGCAGAGAGGCAGTGTGAGCTGGTGCAAGAAAAAGAGTTCAGTGTAAGCCTGATGAAAAGAATTGGTGATAATCCTCGTGATGAGCATTTGGGTGCTAAGATAGTGAAAGGGGTGAGGGGAGATTTTCTCTAAGGGCTAGTTCAACTGGAATTTAAAGTCTGAGTTCAGCTGATAAATGCAAACTGAATTCACTTTTTTCATCATATACAAATCCAAAATCGAGTGTAGAGAAGAAAACTAATGTTTTGTTAAATAAATGATGAAGTTTTTTAAAAGGGCATAATTGGTAGTACAAAACGCAATGCGTGATTTCTAGAGCAGTCTGAGACACTGGAGAGCCATACACAACCTTTTACATAAAAATAACAAGTTATCCACAGAGGAGAACAAGAAAGAGCCATCAGTTTGACAAAAAAAAATAAGCTAGTGTTGTTAACTCAGCATTATGTTGTCTGACATCACAGAAAACCTCAGCTCTTTGTGAAACAATGAAGGGATAGTTGTTCTTTTCTTCGGCACAGGTGCACAACTGACAACTGACTCTCTGGCGAAAAGAAAAGAAAAAAGAAAATGCAACCATCTATTGTTTCAACCTACTAGCATATATTGAGGTTGCAGTCTTTATATGTGGAACTTGTACTGGAAGTTCAGTGTTACAGAGTTTAGAGCTTAATGAAGCAGAACTGTGCAAAAGTTTTGAGCCACCTCTTATTTCTTCATATGCTCACAGAAAAACAAAAAATAGCTGCAGTGATAATTTGAAACATACGCAAACGTATGAAAATACAGTACCTATATTTGATAACCACCTTCAACAACTTTTATTGTAATTTATAATAGTCTTTAGAGGTAGTCCAGGCTCCTTCTGATGTTGGCTGCTTTTTGTTCTGTTCTCTGTCAAGATGATCCCACACCGCTTCAGTGACATTAAGATACAGGCCCTGAGGAGGAGTCAGTACTGCATAAGACCTGTCACTTATTTCAAATCCAGTTCTTGTGTAATTTGGCATGCATCAAACGTTACCCCTTTGCCTTCATTAGGAGTGGCCTCTTGACAAGCACCCATCCATGAGTGTGTTAGGAAACGGTAGAAGGATCAGTGAAAGGACCAGATGCATCTCTGAGGTTGCGTGTCATGTTTTTGCAGGATTTTTGCTATTTTTGAGAGACGTTCAGCTACTATTCATCTGCTGTAGATTTTTTTATTAGCCTTGACAATTCTTTTGTCCTCCATTAATCCAGTTTCCTTCAACATCTTTAACAACACACTGCACATCATGCTGAAATATGACAAAACCTGGGTAATAGCTCTGTGGGAATCACCGTTTTAGTGCAAACTGATTTTTTTTGCTAGTCAAACTGGTTTATTTTTGCTATTTTTGCAAACATGCAAATAAAGAAGTGGGCTTATTATGTGTTTTTGCTGGTTCATCTATAGAGGAACAAAATTAGGAAAAAACTGCTAATATCCAAAGAAATCTTTGAAAGACCTTCATAAGCCTGGGCAAGTGCTTCTGAAGACCAGAGTAAAAGAAAAAAGTCTGACTTCTTGGAAGTTAAAGTATGAGAGTCAGCTCAAGACTTATGCACAGCACTGTATGTGTAGTAGGCTAGCAGCAACTGTTGGTCATTTCTGTGGAAAAACTTGCACAGTGTGGGGTTGTAGGGTTGGGCTGCGGTCCTAAATCCTTACTCATGTGTCAAGTTGCATCAACATATCCTAGGAAGTTCTGGCCAGTGCAGTCATAGCATAACAATACCCATCATGACATAAGGTATTATAAGCAAATATGTTTTCCTTCAAGCTGCTATTTTCATGAACTGAGAAAGTTATTTAAAAAAACAGCAAGTACTCTTCCCTTTTTATTCCACCTTTTTTAATAATTATAAATCTTCACTGTAATGGACATGTCAGAGTGGTTTATGTTTTATCTGAGCTGAGGAATGGTGCATCTTCTACTTTGCAGTATACATACTGTACATGTTGGGAGCAACAGTGATGTTCCCGTGCAAAGTTGTTGTGTGTTCCCAGCTGTTTCTCACATGGGCATTAGCATGCTCCTATATAGCTCTGCACTCCATGACCGTGTATATATTTAGTTTCTGCTCAATCCAGCAATGTCAGCAAATAACATCCAGAGGTCGCTTATGCAGACGGACGGTTTGTCATTTCATTCTGAGTTCTAGGTTGCCCTTCTCTTTTGGTGTTCAATACGGAGTGCTGCGGGGCCAGAAATATAAACAAAACACAGCTGCAAGTCTGCAAATGTAGCTTGGAGGGACTCTGTTGGGTGGGTCTTTTAAAATATGAATTGTGGTTAGTTGATATGATTAACAGTATCAGTGGAATTTGTTTGTCTTTCTAAAACTCATGGAGTATTTAAGCTTCTAAATGAGATAAAATAAATCTTTTCTAAATCTCTACCTTCAGTTACTGGAGCTCTATGCTACTGGATGGCTAATTGTCCAGAATAAGCACCCTCCACTTACTATTTCTAAACGTTTTAAATTAATAACAAGCTTTGAAATGTGAAGCAATAAATGTCATCAACTCAGAGCAAGACATAGAAAGCTTTACTGCCACACAAGTTCTTTTAAAATGTCATAAAGGTTTTAAAGTCCGTCTTTATGTAAATGCAAAAATAACCTATTTTCATAGGGATAACAAAAAAGTGAGCACTTTGTAATAAATTTCACAATTGTGCTATTTTACAATATCAATGCACAGATTAACAATACAGTAAATGCAAGTGTCGAACATCCATATGCAAAGTTCATCATGGGCAGCTTAGCAGAATTTCACACATCATTACACAGTGTAATGACATGTATGAGGCCTTGGGATTAGACTCTGAACAAATGTTTTTGACTGAAACTGAGGGCTGCATGTGGGTGTGTGTGTAGCATGCCTACCTACAACGAGATCTCACAGAGGCAGGTTTTGAAACTCCACTCCGCTGGGCCAAATTCATTTATGTTTGATGTCTGTTCAGTGCATGCTGTAGAGTTCTTTCTTTGAAGGTATGTGAGCTTCTCTGCAGATTCAGCTGTAGAGCTGTGGGAAGCTCAGTACAGTATGTGCTTACTGTAGGTATATATAACAGTTGCACTTTGACTGGTGTGGATTCATGTTTGAACACCACTAACTTTTTTTTAGGCTATATTTACCACAATTTACTTCTAAAGCTTTTATTTTCACAGCAGACAAGTAGATTGAATGTGAAGTTTGGATGCACCACACACTACCTGCTGCAAGTATACCATCAATACACAAAGATTCCTCTGTTCATTTGTGATGGCGAGGGCTATAGACGTATGTTTGGAGTTATGATTGATAAGGACTGAATAAACTAATGTAATTTAGGGTGTAAAATGACCGGGTGAGGGCACACCTTGAATTACCAAGAAGGAAAGGGACAGGGAAGTTTTACAATAAAAATGTATTACAACAATTAAGTTAAACAAAAATGCCCACATAAATAAATTAAAATACTTAATCTAAAAGTCCAATAAAAAGTAAATGGGCTAAAAATGCTCAAAATATTAAAAGGATTAAAAATGGCACCGTCCAGGGCTACAGGGAGGCTGTACAAATGGCTTATCCTCCTCCCGATCCAGATCGACAAGTCCCACTTGGTCACACACATCGGATCACGCAACAACTCCTTGATTTCCTCACCGATCCAGGTCGGCAGGTCCCCCTCTGGCATGCTGGGACTTAGGACAGACAGGGCCCTCGCCAGGCACACCAGGGACCACATGCCCGTGGTCCCTGGTGTGCCTTCTTTTTCATGTCTGCTGCTTGTTAGCTCCTGCTCTGTGGCCTCTCTCTTCCTGCTCTACTTCCTTAGTTTGAAAGAACTATAAATTAAGACAAAGAAGAGCATAACATGACAAAACTACCAAACCAAAACCCACGGATCAGGACAACCAAGCCACTTGAGTCGGATCTTTGCTCTAAAAAAGTCTAGCACTACAAACACTAGAATTACAACAGAAATCAGGGAATCTTATTTAAATATTAAAGATGTACTGCTGAGCATTTTTTAAATTTTCTCAGTGACGTACCCCTCTTTCAGCGGCTAATTCAGCAACTGTCTCACTTCCTACCTTTACTGTGGGCTCTCTCCAGCCAGTAAAAGACAGTCTTACCTTGACCCCTGTCTTATCTCTTGATCTGTTACTGTCTCTCTCTTTCTTTTCCATCCTTCCTCTGATAAAGTCTTTTTGCGTTTCTTTGCCTAATCACACATGGTGCATGTTCAAAACAGCTGGTATGTTTCTATCCTCTTGCTAGCATGCGCTATCAAACAAGTCTGAAACACTAATTTTTAAGGTTGAGGGAAATGACAACTAAGAACAATCTGTTAGCTTTGCAGCAATACTGCTGTAACTTACTGGATTACACACCGTGGGGTCTTTAAAATCTGTCTGGCTGCCCATTACAGCAGCCACCATCTTGCAGAGGAATTAAAATAAACTGTGCTCTGAAGACTTTTTGCTGGAGGAGGCCGTTTGCCTTACTAGCAGCTTTTGTCCCTCCAGGGAAAGCAGTTGTTTGCCTGAGGTACATCACAGCAGCTCAGACTGACCAGCAGCACCAGATAATTAGATGCTCAACTCCTACAAACTGGTGGAGCTGTTGAATTCATCTTGACTTGTTTCAGCATTTTCAGGAAGGTTGCCAAATAAAATCAGCATGTAGGTCACAACCCCTCACTTAAATGGGAAATTGGGTTTGAAAGGTGTGAATTATAAGAGGAAGATGGAGTGCTACCTTATAGTAGAGAGGTGATGGTGCTCTTAATAGAAAGCTTTAAAGTCAAAGTAAGGAAATGCTTAATAAGAATTATAAAAGATACTTTAAAATACATTTTTCCCCTTCAGATTTTGTTTTTTGTTTTTTGTTTTTTTTTCAGGATACCATTCATTCAGAGAAAAGCAAAACAACAAACAGAACACCTTTTCAAATATTAAATTATCCTCTGTGCCAAGAATGGAGACTCTTAGGTTTACTTGTTCCCTTTGTTGGTGCTGTGATGCTCATCAGCTATAAATAAACTGAGTCAGCAGATGCCTACATACAGTATATCATCACTGTCAAATGAAAGCTACTGAAATGTGCTTTTTTGTTCCAGCAACAAAATCCTGTTTTCCTGGTCAGAAAAGCCACACTAAAGACCATTTATTCATTTTTTTTAATTCATTAAAACCTGCAACATCTCCATAAATGATTTCTTCTGACCACGTGTGTTTTGCATCTGCTGAACAACTTGCATCTTAAAATGAAGAGTTGATTTTTCTTTTTTCGTTTTTGTTTTGCAGGGATTTACTGCTGAATCTTCTAATACCAATTCAATCAGTAATGCTGCATGATTCAAATAAGTTTTCCTTTTTCTTAATGAATTTTTTTGGTATAATCTTATTATGGGTATTTGTGGTTACCCATGGTCCCTAGGGGCCTCGTGCTGTGATAGAAAGGACGGTATTAGAGACAGCTGGCAGTGTGGAATCAGTTGTTTTGTTCACATTCATCAGGCCTGCTGAAGATTAGGAGACGGAGCAGAGATGCTACCCGAGGCGTACTGTATGTGTGGTCACATGTCTATGGTACAGCACGACACACACAAAGATGCACACGGTCTACAATGTCTTCAGGCACAAACAATAAGCAAAGCTCCTGACCCAGCCTGAGCACTTTACCTCCCCCACTGTCAAACCATGTTCTTCTACACAGAGAGACCAAGAATAGACTTTCTCCTCTGTCTCGACTATCTTCACATAACAATTGTGTAACACTGGTGAGGTAGAAGAAAGAGCCTGATTCTGTCCTTCATGGCAAAATAAGTTTAACCTACAATCATCGTGGCAGAGATGGGACAGCTTGTGTCTTTAGCAGAGTGTTAAGCCCAGAGGGAGGAGTTGTTGCATTTAGCCAACTGTGAAGCTATGGTAAACTGTATATACTGCCCAACAGAAGGTGTCTGTGATCAGAAGTCGGAGATGATAATTTCACATGATGACAGAGGTCTTCCCTTATCGTCACCCTAGCCACTCGATGATAATGTGACCTGACAGTGGCGGTGAACACTGTGGGCGTGTTAAAGCTGAGTAACATCAGTGTACTGCTGTGATGTTGTAAACAAAGCAACACAGCTGAACTCTGAAGCAAAAAATAAAGAATCGTTTCTGTGTCTGCCAACATAAGGATCACTTCTGACACAAGTAGGACTATTTGTTGATTAACCTTCTGTAGCTTTCATGCTTGTAGTCTGGCTGGTGAAAGTCCACTCCCTTTTACTCACAGATTAGGCATCAGCGATGCTCAAGACAGTGCAATGAAGAACTCCTAGGTCTGAGGGACAAACATACTTTCCTAATGACCCTTTTGAAAAAAAAAAACACTTGAGAGTTTTGTCATAAATCCATAAGCTTCAATGAGAATAAGTGTTTGTCCACCTATGCAGTAGAAAATAATCACCTTATAAGCATACTGGCAGATTATTTCACCAACCCTGGCCAGAGGTAAGAGAGCACCATTAAAACCTATGGTAGTATGAAAACAATGGGCTGTAGGATAGATTTACTTTTTTTAATATGAATAGATACAAATATTAAATGTAGTATAAATAATAGTTTAATTCTATGAGGCACTCTCCTTCCTAAAAAAAAAAAATGCTGTATTTTTTAAAGAAGGTGGGGGGGTGGGAGTGACTTGGTGAGATGGTGATAGCTGTTTCACAATGCTTACTCCACCCAGTGAAAAATTATGCTTAAGGGAGGCCGTCTGTGTTGATTTATGACCGCAACCATTCTTGACACCTCAGGATGAAACTGGACTCTGTAAACGTAACTCTGTAAGGCAAAATAAAGCTGTTGCTGTATACTTAGAGCTGAGAGGTCCACCAGCACCCTTCTGTGGGTCATCTTTAGTCATTTTCATATTTCTCCATGAGGAAACCTGTGTTTGAATTGTGTTGGCTTCTATGGGTGATTTTATGCTGTTCTTTGAAGGGGAAAAATGACATCGTACAACTTGATATTTCATCCTTGTTTCCTCTTATCCCCCCTCATTTTTATGATCTACGGTGTAAATGCCGACATGTTGTGCAATCTACAGAAAACAACTTGCTCATTATTAAGCAGAGCCTTGATGTGTTTCGGGAATCTATTGTTGGTGCTAATGATGCTGCCAGGCTTGTGAATTCATCAACACAAGCAATCTCATTTTCTGCTGATCTTAATCGCCAATGTTAATAACAAACAGGGTGTTTGTCAGACATAAATGATGTCTCAAGGCTGAAGGGGAATGCTCAGATTTCCATGTGCTAGTTGAAAGCTTAGGTCACAGAATGGGGTCTAAAGTACGCCTCTTAATGCTATTTCATTAAAATGGGCGTAAAGGTGATTGGTTTGTTATTCATATTTTAGACACAAGCACCAGCGTGTGACCAACTACAGAAGGTGAGATTATGATTTTTATTGGTCACTTCCTTTTCACATCCATTCATGGGTTAAACTGCAGCCGTACGAGTGAGATTCTCTTTGTGGATTAGCACAGCAATGTTGTGCAAGCTGCAGTTCAGGACCTCTGCAAACAGCTCTTCTGAGACCAATCTGATGTATTTTTTTAAATGCTTAATGTGTTGAACTCATTCTCATGGTCTGCTCTGGTACAAATATCCTTGTTGCAAAGTATGAAATCAGATTAGTGGACAGAAGACTGTCTGGTGTCTGTGATTTGTTTGGTATATTTACATTTCCAGACCAACAATGCCAGCATAGCAAAGCTTAAATAACAGCAACTTAGTAAAATGTGTCAAATCTATTTACATTACATTTTAGTACCACATGAAGTCATTTTAGAATTTACATTGTTCAAAATTCTCTGAAGTGCAGAAATTAGAAAAACAAATTCTTTGTATGTGTAAATGTTTGCTGGAGTGTTTGAGGCAGAAGTGTGAGGTTGAAGAATTTAATGTTCAAAGACGCAGTTCGGAGCTGCCAAACAGTGTCAAGCCCACTGAGGAGTGAAAGATGACAGGCCTTCGTTAAAGCGCCTTGTTATTGTTCTTGTCGCTCCCTGCATGGCATTTCATGTGCAGCAGGTGCCAATTACATCTCACTCACAGTGTCACATCTCTGAATCACAAAGTGTCCCTGTTCCCCTCATTAATTCTGGGAAGCTATTGCTAATGCATTCAAATGTGAAATTAGACCAGTCCAGTAAAATTGTTGTATTCATATTAAATATTTTCTCAGATGGTCCCTTCGGTCGCAGAAGGCAGGACCTCTGATGTGATATGTTGAGTGTGGCTGTCAGAAATTCAGATCATTATCAGAATCGATTTAGAGTCAAAATATTTGAAGGACAAGGTGACCTGTTGGAGCATCTAGCATGCTTATTTAACGCCTTTCTGCTTTGGGCTTTAATTAACAGTTTAATAAAAGCAGTGAGCAGCAAGTCTGACCTGCCTTGCTCTGGCATTAATTTGCTAAGCTTCTCAGCTACAGGAATTAATTACCATGAACAAACTCTAAACTACAGATACAAAGTAAAGAGCTTAGACTGTTCATGCCCGTAATTATTCCATAATTGTTTCTATACTTAAGAAGACTGCATTGCAGACTCAAAAGAAGTCATAATATCTGTTTTGTTTTGCTTTGATTTTGTTTTTTTCAGTGGATTATACACCTTTTAATGGATGTACATGGTCTGCAAAGGTATAAAACTCAAAGTTTACATCAGAATTAGTTTGTTTCTCCCACAGATGACGCTGTTCCTGAACTGCCTCATAGTTTGATACCCGTTCAGTGGCTTGTTTTACATGAATTAATGAATAAATGACAAACGGCCAGGCACTTGACCATTTTCATCCATGTAGGAGCCATACTAGTATATTTTGAATTATTCATAAGGTGGCAAAGGTGACACACAGCATCAGCATCTGGATGGTGGGTGTTGCTGTGGGCGTGTGCATCACGAAGTTTTAAAGGCGCACATACTGAATGTTTGGAATGAATGGATAAAGAAGTAGGGTGAGCTCAGTGGTGGTCACATCTTCTGCTGACCGCGTGTTGCCTATTTGTGTATTATAATAAGTCCATCTCAGTTGGAAATTATGGAACCTATGGATGGAAAGAATAAACAGATTGCTGCTGATAGAGAAGTGCTTTAGAGTCTTTTGGAATGCACATCTGTCTGACGAAACTGGGCCTCTCACAAGGGAAACATGTAAGAGTCAGGGGTCAAAACAAAGCATTTCAACCAGAAAGTGATACCAGATTTTATAACAATAGGAGAAAAATTATATCTTTTTTATGTTTGTTTACATTAATGTACAGAAAGCTATCTCTCAAACCTCCAAAGTATTCACAGGTCAACATCATTGGATTCTTTATTACAAAGACATTTAAAAATAGACAGAAGCCCACTTTCTTCCCTCTTTACTTGAAGCTAAAAAGCAATTTTACAAAGTTTGCACAACTATATAATCCTGATGGCTGCTGCATGATTCCCCTAAGGCTGCAACTACTCAACCTTTCAACCTGGCTACGGATATGACACCAAACACATCTCTGGCTGATATCAGAGCAGAAAGGTTGAGCAATGATTTGTGCATTGCTTGTGCAAAGCATCCCTTTTAACAAGACGTAATATAGTGCTGAAATCCCAGATTCCTCCAATGTCTCTGGACGACCACTGAAATGAGCTGCACATGTTCTTTGAGAGAGAAAAATGTGAGCTCACAATATGTTTGTAATGTAAATACAAAACAATCCAGTTACAAATAGAGGGGGGATACAGCCTGACAAGGCAGCTGGTATTAATACTCAAAGTGAGTGTTTGCTGTTTTCAAACAAAAATGGGATTAATACGAAGGGTGAATAAACCATAACTACAGCCTCGTCAGCCATGCAAAACACAATCACTGAAACAACTTTTGTCACAGAATATTTCAAGAGGAGTAGTTTCCCTTTAAGGTGGGAGATTTTTAAATAGCTTATCTGGTTTTCTTTTTAATAGATCAACAGAACAGTGCACTGAGGGACCTATTATATTGTCTCCTCTCAAAAGCTTTTGTACAGTTAGAGAGGATTTCAGTGAGAAAGAATCAGCATTGTAGTCCTTTTTTTTCCCATGAGAAACTTGGGAGGGAATGTCTTTATATTTGCCTCATTTCTATGAAGTACAGAAGAAATAGAGCAAACATATATTGCCAGACACACTGGATGAAAATGATGACTGTGAACTGCTGTGTGGATAAAGTGGCGGTTGTATTAAATGCCATCTTTGTGTCTAAGACATAGTAATAATTGTTTGTGCTGCTTGCTGACGTATCTCTGTAATTGGTGTGGTTGTCAAAAGTAAAGTATGGTGATTGAAGTGGCTCTATTAAATGCAGAAGTTAATGCTTGGCCTTAGGTGAAGCCCAGCTGTAACCTGCCACAACTCTGTGGTGTCCAGTTCTCTCACATCTGTCGGCCTGACATGACTAATGCACTCAACACCTTCTGTAAGCTCTACATTAGAAACGGCACTGATGTGAGCGTTCTTCCTAATCCTTCCTTTTGCTCTGCTTAAATCCAAAATCCAGGAAAATGAATGTTCCTTTAAGAGAGACTAAACTGAATAAAATATACAACATAAGAGCACATCACTGAAGCTTGTAAAAACACAGCAAGCATTTAGATAATTACTTTAAGAGCTGGAGTGAGTAGTTTTTAAGCTTCTTTGTTGTCATGACCCTTGGTCTTTGTGAATGTGTGCGCACCACATCACTTCTGTACTTTTCTGCTCTGTTATATGCAGCTCAGTGTAAAATCATCACTGAGCATAACATGTTGACAGAATAATGTTAACAGTGGAGAGAGGAGTAGAGGTATATTACACAGTGGGTTACAGGCCTGAAACAAATGCCCTTGTGAGATTGATTGCACGCTACAAGCTAATGAGACAAACAGAGCCTGAATCGATTCAGCTGAGCAGGAATCATGCTACAGGGGCATATGCATCTGTGTGCAATGGCAGTATTGACATGCTCATATTCAAAGAGCCGGTGAAAGGGACCAGAGACTGCAGTTTAGGCTGGAAACAAAGCTGTGTCCTCTTCAGCTGAATGGAGCTGCTTCGCCCACTGCAATCAGGGTCGATGCTGCTCAAATCAAGCGCCTGCAATGGGATCTGACATGTTGGGTACTTAATGCTGAACAATCACTGCTAAGAAAAGAGGTTTCGTGTCAAAGACAAACAAGACAGGGATTGTATAGCAGGCAATGGTACAAAAACAAATGGGAATGGAAAAGCGCCTTTAACTCATATTAGTGACAAGGCAAATGACAGTATGAGTGTGGATGACCAGCGGCCCAGTTAGGGGACTATCTGTTGGAGCTCTCGCAGCCTTTGGCTGACTGGCTAATCACTGATATTCCAAGTGCTGTGGTTAACTAATTAAAACCTTTATGGCTCACCAGGATGACGAGGATAGTAAGAGGATAAGCAGGGCTGGATGCCATGAGAGATGTTGAGCTTGTCTGAGCCGCACACAGTGACTCAGACAAAACTGAGTGCAGAGACAGCACAGGGCTTAGAGGAAGTAATTATGTGGGTCTTCCTCTAACCACCTACCTGTTCACATTACCATTTTACCATTGCATTGCAATATAGCATATTTCTGTGTTTTCTGTTGAAGGTTACATCAGGATTTTGTGAAATCCCAAGGAAATAAAAAAAAACAAGAACTGTAACAAAGAAAATTTGCTTTTTATCATATTGCATCTTGATTTTTAGCACAGTTAGCTTTGATAAATGAATTTGCCAGAGAGAATTTTGAGCGTCTTGCTGCTGTCTGATAAGCACAACAGGAGGGAAATTACCAGACTAGCGGAAGGACACTCGGAGGGGGTGTATTTAATTGACTGCTTTATGATTGTGTCACTCAAGTCTTGTCTGCACACCAAAGGGCATTCAGGAGTGAGTCATCTGTCGTAGATGAGGTGGGGGAAGGGGGTAGATACAGTGCTGGAGAATCTGGCATCAGTCGAGTGTTTTGTCTTTTTCCACAGCAGACAAAGGGACCAGGATTTTTCTGTGTTGTTTCTGTGCTGCTAAAGGCTTAAAGGGAAAATGCTTAATTTCATCGGTGTCAAAACACTTGAAAACACACTTGTTATACAGTCTGATCATCAGCCTTTGGGCAAGGATGCAAGAGCGGGTCACTACAATTCCTCCACAGATGAGTATTTAATAGGGAGAGCTGGCACACTTCTTAGATTTATTTTGCTCTATTTTACATTTTAAAAAGTCAGTGTATGAAGTCACATCAAGTGGAGTGTAATTACACTAATAAAATTTGTTATCCAATCTTTTTCCTCCCCTTTTAGTTCTTCATTTACTAATCTAAAAAATTAAACAGTCAGTTTCAGTGTGGTAATGAGATTAATGGATTAATAAAAAGACGTTTAAGTGCAAGCTGTATTTGTAGCCACACAGATGTGAACTTATAAAAAGGACATAGCTTAACTAAATCTCTTTCTTTATATAAAACAAAAGTCACTGACTTCATTGACTCTTCATCACTATATGACTATGCCTAAATGTGGTTTCCATCATGATAAAAACAGAACAAGGGAGAAAACACACATTTTACACCTCATTCGAAGCTTGGAAATGGGAGGGAAATCAATATGACTTCAGCCAGGCCATGCTGCAAATGAAAAGCATGCATGCAACGATAATGGATATGGATTTCTGAATCTGTGGTTCATGTTTCATTCGCCTGGAGAAGTCAAATCTTTATGTTTAGTGCTAAAAAAAGATGACTGATGAGCACACCAGACGGGGACTGTATTTTGTACATATTTAATTCCTTTGTAAAGGGCAGAGACATGACCATTTTGTGTGATCCCAATAAACCTTTTCTGAAAGGACCATACCTTTAATTTACATCAGGTTAGCACAGCGCTGCAGGTGAGGGTTCGGAAGGGCAAAGTCAGGGCTGCCTACTTCTGCTCCTGTGTAATTTGTTGGTGTTAGAGGTCGGCTTTAGGAAAGACTGAATGCAGATGAACTTTCAGGCTTCTGGATCAGACGCAGAGAAAAAGCAAATAGATCTGCATGGAAAGGGCAGTATGGAACAAAGAGAGAAAGACCATCATAACAATATTCAGCCTGCTGAGAGAAGCAACATAGCAGCCTTGAGATGTCTCATATTGTATGAAATCAGTGCGACTGCCGCTCTGCATCTTTGGCTTCCTGGTGCGCCTTTGTGTGTGAACCTCTTTCATGGCAGTGTGTTTGTGCATGAGGGTCACAGTGCTGTATCGCCCCTAAATATTTATCTAGTGAACAATTTGTGTAATTTTGTGTCTGTTTATGATGTTGTTACCAAGGTGACAGCCAGTAGTTTCATTTGTATGGTGTAGTGAAGTGAAGGTAAATGGCTAGTGAAGCAGACAAAACTTATGTTTAAAGGAGACATACAGTGTTATGCTTTATTTTCACAAACCGACCTGTTTCCTTTGGTCCTAATGAAATCTCTATGACTGGTCAAATAACACAGAGAGACAGTGTGGCATTAAAATTTCTGCCATTAATTTACAACTATTTAAGTGGATGATTTTAAGTGTTTGGGGTGACCCACAAATCCCCTCTACATCTCTTTTTTCTCCCAGTCTGTCTCATTTACTGATTCATTAACCCGAAGGAAGAACATACAGTAAATAGTCTGAGAATTCAGACCCTCCAGACTGATAGAAGAATACTTAACTGGTAATCTGCATGTTCAGCTGGACATTTGGTGATCTACAGGTAACTATTAGCCACAACCTGTAACTGCAATAACAATATCTCAAATTGAACTGGACCAAGTTCTAACTCATTTAGAACATATCAGCATTATGCCTCCATTCCTCTTTTTTAAATTCTTTTAAGGAAACAGACGTTTTTAGCAGTTAAAATGAAGAACTATTGCTTGTGTGGCCCATATTTTACCAATATTTGTTGTTGTGACAGTTGTTTCTGATGCTGTACTAATAGTGATTCATGACAAACTGGAACACAAAATTTCCATCTTTCTACTGGTAAAAAGGAATAAAAATGTCTAAATTAGATTTCCTTGGCAAGATATACTGATATTGCATTATTAGCTCATTTATTTCTTATGTTAAGTATACTTTGGTGCATCATCTGAAGTTAAAGTTGAAGCGGTAGGAGGCTGGATTTCTTAGTGATTAACTTAGTGAGAGTGACTTTAGCTTTTTGTACAAATCATTATATTTTCAGACAGCCAAATATATGTTCTAGTTTAAGCTCTGCTAAACCATTTAAATTAAACAAGAATAAGTATTAAAATGAAATTATGGAATGAAATAAAGAAAAAATAAATGAATTAATGATAAAGGAAAATTATCAAATTTGAGAATGTTTAAATTAAATTAAATTAAATTAAATTAAATTAAATTAAATTAAATTAAATTAAATTAAATTAAATTAAATTACAAGTGCCCATAAAGAGAATTGTGTTATGTATTATTATTCTGAGAATATCAAATGGCTGACTGATATTACTAGGACATGGTTGGATATAAATATGGATTAACCCTGCTTTTATGTACATGCAGATGTTATATTTGCTGCTGTGAAGTACACCTGTCTAATGAGTTAATTTCATTTCAATCATTTATCCAAAAGCAAATACAGCTGCAGCTAACAGATCCAGTAGCAGCTCTATCTTCTTGGAAAAGTAATGTATGTGCAATTGATGCACTTATTGATTATCATCTTTGTTTTCTTGGGCTTTTTTTGCCGCAACATCATGACTCAAAATGTTTTGTCCCCATCACCTGCTCCCTAAGTATTCACTGAGGTAAGAAACACATATAGCATGAGCATTGTTGAAAGAAAATCAAATAAGTTGCAACATTGCAGCTGATCTGAAAGTGAAATTCTTTCTGCTTTCCAAAAAGAAATCCTGTTTTCAGGACATGGCATCACAGAGATAAAGCATTATATTCTTCTTACATCACATTTTATCTGAAGTTCTTTCTGAAATATGAACCCCAAATGAAAAGTTCCATTTTCAAAATTTCATCAGCTGTCACCTCAGCATGTCTCATTCCTTTTTAAGTCCCCTGAAAAGGAGAATTTGCTATTATGGTTTTCCCTGTGCTAAACTTGCAGAGGAACAAAGCTGTCATAGTCACCTTCTGAGTGTAAGAACACTTTCACAGTCAACGATTTATCGTTTTGTCCATTTTCATCCATTTCCATTTTTAGTCAAACGAGGGCATACCTTGTTTTCTATGCAGTGTTAGTAGCAGCATATGATAAATGCATATATATATATATATATATATATATATACAGAGCAAATGAGAGCGAGAGAGAGATCAGTGCATGTGTGAGACAGCCTCTGTAGACTGCAAAATCTAAATGACGTGAAGGTTTCTAACTACATTTTAAAACTCCAAAATAGCCATTAACCAGTTTAGTCTCGCCCCCCCAAAAAAAACAAAACAAAAAAAAATTAGAACCATAATCTACACGTTACTGAAATATAGGAAATTGAAAGATGACAACATATCTGTAAGCTGTTGTTTTTCTGTAAGGCAGCATCTATTTAATGATTGCAGTTGTGAGTCATGGCTTGTTCGATGGTGACACCGTTATAATTGCTATCAATGCATTTTGACCCAATTGCAAGAAGCAAATGAAGTGAAAGGACTAATTCAAAACATTGTGCAAATAGATCTCCATTTTGCTTGGAAGTGTGTAGTCTGTCAGCACCTTCCACCAATCTCTCTTTTCTCCTGTAAGTGTTTTTTTTTTCCTAAATCAACAGTGTTGAACGTGCAACAAGATGTGGAAAGTGAAATATGGTGCCAAAGCAGAGTTGAGGAACAAAAATGTCATCACAGCGAAATGTTTAAGGATGTTGGACATCTATGTGATGACACATCCAAATATAAATTGTGTCTTTGTGGGAAAATGAGCATGGAAAAAGAGGATATTGAATATTTTTTAAACATTTGCCTTCTAACATTTGCATTCTGAGAAACTACAGAAAATCTGTCTTTTGCTTTTATCCATAAAAAATGTAATGCCAGGGAAATTCTTCATTGTATCCTCAACAACAGTGATTCAGTTTGTTTATACACACAAAGGCTTAATGAATGTGTTGGAGCCTTTTACCAGTGATTTCTGAGTTTACACTTGATTATAAATTATGACATTATTAAACCGAATTTCTCATTTTTAAGGTGTTACATCTTTTATTTCTGCCCAGTGTCTGTACTTGCAAACACTAGGCCGTTTGTTTGTACAGTCTTTCATTTTATAATTGTGCAATTATGAGTCACTAACACTTAAATAAAAGTGATTTAAAAAGGCTAATAATACATAGTGCAGTACAGGACGTCAAATGTGCACCCACACCCCAGTCAAGACAATGGAAATTAATAATCCTTCAAAACTGCCAACGCTGCCTGAATTCAAACAAATTGTGCAAACACTGCAGGAGAAGATCTGCATTCATCAAAATCCCTAACGGCAAGAAGGAGGAACAAAGCAAAACCTGAACATTATCCTCAGAATCGGATCAGCACGCACAGCACGTATGCCCACAGAGACACCAACGCTGATTTTTGCTTTTTTTTTTTTCTTTGGTTTTTCACAGCTGAATTATGACAGGAAATATTAACTCAAATCTATTTGCCCCAGGTAACATCTCAAGGTTAGACAAGCCAAGCAAGACGTCTTTATTCTGTGAAAGGCGATCTGCTTCCTAAGACCACCTGAACCTATTTTTTTCCCTTTTCCTTTATCTTCCGGTAGCACCAGCCCACATATTTGTGCAGCTAAATGAAACCAGCAGCCTAAAACCTTCTGTGTCCCCCTTCAATTTGCCTGAAGGCACCAAGGTTGATTCAAGACACTGTGTCAGCTGGAGAGCTCTGCTCATGCCGCCACCGGTTGGAGGTCAGAGTGAACACACAGGTGTTTTCTCACATGGCATCCCCACGACACAGGTGCCTCTGATACCACTTGGCTGTAACATAATTGCAACACAGTCTGATGTTAGAAGATGGAGCTAAAGCTGGCGGCAGGCTGTCAGGATGAACAGACACTATGACCAAACTCTATTACTGTTAATTGAACTGGAAAGAAAGAGGGATGGAGAGGACAGACAGGGAATAGGAGGAAGCAGAGGAAGAGAGATAAGGCTGCGTGGACAGAGGTAGAGGGCCCGCCGTAATAGTAAGCTTATCTCCAGATGGACCACCAGAATGCGGGAGGTTAATGCAATGTCATGCCAGAGAGATGGACAGGGTCCATTCCATGGTCTCATCGGGAGGCAGAGGCAAAACTGTATCTCTAGCCATGTTAGAATAAAAGGCAATTTGTCTAAGGATTCATAGCTAATTGTAGATGCATGAAATCCAAAAGTAGGCTCATGTATTTCAGTTTAAAAACCAAGTGCCATCTATAGTTATCTCCTCCAAAATTCTTTTATTAAGAAATTGTTGTGCTTCCTGTTACATTTTAAGATGCATTAATTCAAATCAGATTTTGCATTAATTTTCCAAAGAGGTGAGATACTGGCAACATGAGCTGGGGTGCTCTGCATCCCTCTGAAACACTGAGAGGAGATGAGCGCTTCATTCCTGCATCTCTGGTCTTCAGAGAATAGACTGCTATGATGTGTTAGGGTTTTTGTAGCTTCTGCAATCCGTGCACACGTCATTTTTTTATGGAAACAGATGGATAAACTTTATTCATATATTCTTTTCTGACAAGGCTGAGTAATAAATACCATTCACATTGAAGACACATTAAAAACACACTTAACACAGAAAGGTGCTGTGTTCTATTTTGTCAAAGCTCTGCACTGTCAGGACAAAGTATTTTGACAAAGATTAAGAGTGAAGGACAGGCATGTCCAAAGACCAAAGGCTCTGCATAGGCCTGAAATCCCCAAGTCTGAGCTGTCACAGAGATTCCATCCAGGGACACAGGACTGACAGATTGTGTGTGTTTTTTTACCCATCTAAAGGCTTGTGCTGCCTTCATAGATATTTTGAGTGGCATTTCTTTGTGATAATCAGTCCCACTCAAAACCAGACATGTGTTTAGAGCCGTTTCAGGCTGAGCAAAGTAACAAAACACAAAACGGTTCCACACGATATAAACAAGTGACATGTTCTCAACAACAACAAAAAAAAAAAAAGGATGCTGTGCTGTAGAGGAAATATGTCTACTGTGCTCTTTGCAATGATAACCATCTGACATAACTCAAAAAAGTATTCGGCACAGCTGTTTTTTCTGCGTCATGATTCGTAAACCACAACATTAATCAGTAAGCCTCCACTGGATTTCTTGAGCCAGTCCTTCTGTGTGGATGTGTACATAGAGAAACCAGTAGAAATGTAGGTTAAGAACAAAGCTGTAGTCCCCACTGCAGAAAAAAGATAAATAAATAAAAAACTATACACTGGTGCTACTTTAATCCACTGAACTGTATCTAACCAGAGCTCAGCCTCTATCTTTAAAGTAGACTCTGACTTCAGACTAGTTGTCAGAACCCGTTCAGAGATGCAGAGTTGTGTGTCTTTGATGATCCACACTAGCTAAAGGAATGACAGAGTAAGGACAGAGCCTCCTACTCCATTCATTAAAACCAGACACCATCTTGGGTTCTTGTGGCCTCGGTGACAAATGAGCATCAATGTCCCTCCTGGAGGCCGATAAGGGTTAGAGTTGAAGCTTTGGAGATATCCAAAGCTTCAAGGGCTTTGGATATCTGTTCTTTTTCAAAAAGTTATCTATATGTTCTCCTTTGGCTTCTTCCTTTGACCACAGTTTATAAAAAGCCTTTCAGTGTTTTGTTTTGACCAATGAACACCATGAAAAATTGCTTTAAGCCGAGTCCAGTAGGGGCCCAAATAGGTTTTTAAAAGCTTGTGGTGAGAATGAGACAGAAGGAGGTTGACGGAGGCTGTGGACAGTTATGTCAACGTAAATCACACTTTGTGGAACTGCAAGGAGGCAGGCAGCAGGAAGGAATGATTCTATTTGAAGGCCCGTATTATCTGGGGGCTTCGCTGCATATTGTTAGAAGACTCCTGAAACGGGGAGAAAGTGTGCCGCACAGAGAGGAGAAAAGACACATTAACAGGGATATAGGAATCCACATTGCTATGAAAACCTTTAGAAGCCCTTCGAAGAATGGCTGCCTTTCTAAACAGCCTAATTCACTCCTAATGCATGTCAACTCTAATAGATTTGATCTGCAGTGGAGCCACTTTTAAACCATCACTCAGACTTAACAATTTTGTATTTTTATACTCTCAGAAGAGGCTTACTGTGGTGAATGAACTCCTAAATCTAGAAGCTGCCCACTGCTTCAGATTCATGAAGCACATAAAAACTTTTTTTTTAAGGTGATCATTCAGAGACGTTTATGGGTATTCTTCCAAACAAACGTGAGTCTACCCAGAAAATATATTGTATTTTAAAAAAGGAGCACTTGCAGCACCACAATTGTCCCACACAGCTTTCTAATACTTTACTGATCATCCTTTGGGGGACAAGGTTAAATAGACAGGTGGTGTCCCTGCTGTCAGGAAGAATATACCATGTTCACTGAAGGCTGCAGAGTTTATGTCTGCCAGTACCTTGAAAATGCAACAAAAGATAAAACAGAAAGACAGAAACAAAACTTGTTTGCGCCTGATGAGACATCAGCCTGAGGTGTCCATCCAGCGTAAGGGGCCTCTGGCACTCACAAACCCTCTTTCTTTCCTTCCAGCTGGAACATCAAGTAATCCAGAAACAGTGAAGCTTAGAAAACTGCTTGGCAATGGATGTGGAAGTCTTGTAGAACGGTGGTGGCATTATTCACAGTGTGAGGTATGAATTACAAAACTGTTTAATTTACATTCATTAAGCTAATGCAAGATTAGCTGGTTTTCACCAGTGTTGGGCATGTTAATTTAAAAAAGTAATTAATTATAGTTACTAGTTACTTCCTTCTAAAAGTAATTAAGTCTTCAGTAACTTTTTTAAAAATGTTCAAATATGATCCCTTTAACGGCACTTCAAATTAATCTCCATGTTCATTTATTCATAATAAAACTGAATATTAGATCTGACTAATGAATGAAATGGAAACCTAATGGAATAAGTTGCTAACAGAAAAATCATCTACACTAATCTGGGGCTGCTGGATGTCGTGTCCCATCTCCTGCTTCTTGTGATTCTATCTGCTTACAGCCACTTTGAAGAAACTCTTTGTTTCTGGGCATAATGAACATTTCTCATAACGTTTATCTCTGAGGGAAAAGTGATGTCTGACTTGTCAAACTTAAGTGTATTCTTCAGTTTTAACCTCATCCCTCCGCTTCCTCTCCACATTTGCTCTCCAGAACAAATGTGAAACCCAAAAAAACCTGAATCTCATCTTAAAATGTAAACGTGCTGTCAGTAACTTTTTTATCATCAGTAACGGTAACAGTGTTGTAATGATGGAAATAGTTATTAGATTGTGTGTGTAGCAGGATGTAATGTTCATTAAAAATAAGCTCACAAACTTTGATTTTACTGTGAGATGAATAAACCTGGCTCAACAGCATCTCAATCTACATGTGAGATTCGATCGGGACTATCTGGATGTGCACGAGTGTGTAATCAGTTTGTAGTACATTGAAGGAGTAGAGATAGTAGTGATTCACCTGCCAAGTCTCTACTCAGAACATCTTGATCTTCTCCCTCATCCTCTTTGTCTCATGTTTTTCTCTGAATGGGAAATTGATGAATGTGCAAAGATAGTTATCAGAGGGACTCATGAACCCTCACAGATGATCTAATTTACATCACAAAACTGAGTGTCTTTAGCCATTTTTCCACCATTGATTTGTTGCAATGCAATATGGAGTTAGTTGTTCTTATATCTCTGAAATCTATAATCAAAGTGGAATTAACTAATAAAACTCATTAATGTTTGTATTTCTTTAGAATAAAGACCTTCCATTCACTTTTTCATTGTAACAGTTGCTATTATTATACTTGTCATGTGGTCATTCTGTCTATTTAATATAAGAGTGTTAGTCTTTCTCAGTTTGGAGACCAATCAAATGGACTCCTGTCATTTGCACTGAAAGACGCTTGAAGGTGAATATTTGTCATATTTGCATCCACCAACAGTGGAAATATTTAGCAGGCTTAGCCATGTTAATGGCCTATTAATCTATATTTGGCCATATGAATATTAGAATATTAGTCACTTATGGTGTAGTAGACATTTTGCAATAAAGACTCCTAACTATAGAAAAACTAAGAAAATCAACAGATGAACTAATGTTGAGTAATTAATGATTGATGCAGATATTTATTTAAACATTGAGTTTAAACTTGCATTTTTCTTCTCTTGGTATTAAAAAATGATCGAATTGGCTTGCATTTAAATGTGCAGTGCACACAAAGACTTCCTGTCTGTATCACACATGAAAGAACATATTAACGGTGTCCCTGAACATGGACATATAAGCACACATACAAATACAAACATTTTACCTCTATTAGTGAATTGACTTTGACTCTGACTTTCATTCTGCAGCTTAAACTATCCATGCACTAAAATACTAAAGAATCCATAAAATTTTTAAACTTCCCAGGATAATTCTTACCTCTAGTGGCTCTGTGAGAATCTCACTGTAGTTAATAGGATGTTTTTTTTCCCCTCTGAATTTGTTTTATAAAGACCAATTTGCAAATCTTGTTTGGTTTGATGTTTTCACATGTTATTGATTATTGCTGAATGCTCAGGGTGGTAAATAATCACAGAGGATGTATTGCCTCCAAAGCAAGTTTAGCTTTGTTTACAGAGAGGGGCTTGTTTAATTGCACTGTGTAAAGTGTTCAAAGCAGCATCATATGGGATTTTTTTGGGGATCTTAGAGATATGTGCAGTTTAAATTGAATTAATTGCTTGACTTTGTTTTCTTAGAAACAGATTATTAAGCAATTGCAATATTTCAAGCATTGCAGGGTTTTCAGGTAATGAATTACTTTTCTCCCCGACTTTCTCCCTCCCATTGACTTTGCTTGGAATCATCCAAATGCCTTCTCATGTATACTTATGATAAAGATGTTGCTTTGAACACGTTGCAGTTTTGTCATTTCTACAGTTTTTGTGCACTGAAATTAATCTTTAAAAGCATGATGATAGATGCTATAATGACAGCACCTTTGTTTTCCGTGATTACCAGATGTGAGTTGGCTCCTGATGTGAGACAGGCATTCTCTAGTAAGACGTGCCGTGCATGCGCTGTATGAACTACCCATCTCCCTGCTGCTCAACCTACATGTGCCTACATTTACAAAATTTAGACACTGATGCACATTGCAGTCACATTTGGTCTCAAAAGTTGACTGTAATTTGCTTAATACCTAAACTATTTTAATGATATATTTATTATGAAAAATATAGTACTGTGTTATTTTTTTAATAATATTAAAATTAGTTACCTTGGAAGGAAACATGATTGAATTCACTAAATTTTAATTTTACTTGTGGTCAAGATGGTTCAGTTTTAATTTTAATCTTACATCTATTACAGTACAATGCACTTGTGCATCGCACATCCAATAGGAACATCTTTTATTTTTCACCTAAATGGACCATTGATGAGAAAACTATCAGAAATTTCTGGCTGAATAATTTATTTTTTGTCAAAGTATGCCAACACACCAAGAAAAGCAATTAACCAGTTTGATTTATTTGCTTTAGTTTCTCACAGTTCTTCTCATTTTCAGAGCTGTTGTCTTAAATATTTACTGTAGCTTGTCCAAGACTTTGTGTACCTTTATTCAGTGTCAGGGAGTCTGCCAGCCTGCAAACAACACAGATTATTTTTTCAAGCAAATGTTACGACTTCTAAGTCTTCTAAGTGCACATCAGATCTTCTATAGATGTGTCACTAAGGCAATCGTCAAAAAAGTGTGTTGAAACGTGGCATTAATGTTGTGTTTCTGTCTGTGCAGCTTTGTCCTCACCAAGGGGTAGAGATGGAAAACCTTATGCTGAGAATGAAGTGGAAAAAAAAACTTGTGTCATGTTCTTGAAGTGGAGTCTAGATGTTTGTGACTCTCCTTTTCCTCCTTTCCTACCCTCTTATTAGGACCTTGTCAGTAGTTCATCTGTGAACATTTCCTAATGATGTTTGCTGTGCGTGTTAAGATCATGCAGTGCAAAAACTCATATTAGAGGTATTTCAGGTTGAGGAGACACAATGTTTAAAGATGTGTATATCTCAAAAATGACGTATCCCCTGCCACCTGTAGGCTCACTAATACTGAGTTTGTTCCTATGGGTTTTCATTGTGATGGTGCAACAACTTATTATGTTGGAGCATGTTTTCAACTTGTGGTAGATGCTGTGAGAGGTTATTTTTAAGGCAAGCTGTGATGCTACTCTAACCTGAAGTTAGGAAGCTGGTCCAGATTTACCATACCCTATCAAAGTTTTTCATGCCACAATCCTTAAAACAGTAAAACTGAAATGAAATAAAATGTAAAAATGAAACAAACTAGTGTTCTAGAAGAAAGTCGTGGATAACTTCAGCACCATTCCCTCCAGCTTCCAAATACACACTTTTTCTTTCTGTCATTTGCTGTGTGACTGTGTTTTAAGATAGTGTTAGTTTGATTTTTAGTCACTGTTGTTTAGGTTTAAGCCGCAAAACTAATTGGTTAGGTTTAGGAAGATATAATGGGTTGTCAAGCCCTATTTACCCAAATAAACAAAAATGCCACCACTTTCATTTTAGAGGTATTATGAATGAATTAGACACAACATATCCAACATATTTTGATTTTTGCTTGTTACCCTTTTTACATTTTACCTCCTCCTGTTAATGTAGTATTAAGACAACATGGTTCTTCCATATATTTCTTTGAGACCAGGTTTTATTTGTTTAAATTTAGCTTTAGTAGGAGTTTGGCTGCTGATGTGTGTACAGAGTGATGTTGGCATACAAATGCAGTAAATGCAGTTGCTGCTTTGAGATCAGATAAACAAAAGTAAGTCAGACCTCTGTGCCCCTCAATTTAATGTCAGTCACTCCCACAGAGGCCAGTTTTTCTGTACTAACACTGAAAAATTCTAGGTTGTATACTCACACACAGCACATCCCATCAGTCACTTTTCTTTTCTTTTTTTTTATTTTTCTGGCCTTAAGCAAGTGTTACGCATGAGTGTACACAGTCTCAGTCCACATACAGCCTCAGTTTGACGAGTCACTTCCCAAATAGCTGTTATCCCTACATCATTTAACCACTGAAGACAAATCAGCACATTAACATAGTGGCCTACTAGAAATTTTTGCACGTAAACATTAAAGTACTTCATGCTGGTGCCAAAGAACATCCTCAGAGATGTGGCTGAAGGTAAGATGGGCACATGAAGTGCACAGCTGACAGGTAATTACGTTCTGCAAGATAATCAGAATTGGAATCTCTCCTGTCATTAATCTGTTTGGTGAAATATGCAGATTAGGGCATGTGCCTTATCTAACATCTACGGTTCCCACATAGACTCTGCACCTTTGAAATACATCAAAGGAGCTCAATTTTGTGGTCAGCAATTATACCGCACTTCTACCTCCAGTGTTGGTCATGTGATCTGCTAAGTTGGCATATCTCTGCTTTCATTAGAGCGGCTGTCTCACAAAATACTTGCAATTAGAAGAGGATCTTATTAATGGCGGGAAAACCCCCCAACCTGCATGTGAGACAGAGGCAGTGTCTGCTGTTGGACTGAGCTGACATATCACGATTTGGCAGCAATTAAGTGGAAGGAACAAAGTAGCTGATACAGAGTCATTTTTCCATGCAGGCTTTCCAGGAAACTGGGAAAGGAAAGGTGTTTTTGGGTCCAAATGATGGTCTGTCATATTGATCAGTTTGAGCTCTGCTCTAATGACTCACAGTCCAGAAATCTGCTGCATGACAAAAACCTTTATACTAATGCCAGGAGCAGGAGCCTAGACTAGCAGTCTGTGGAATGTATCAAATTAATTATCAACAATCACAGTAGGGGGCTTTTTTATGATTTCTTTAAATGTTGCATAAAGCCTTGGCTTTAAAAAAAAAAATCCATTTGTCATGTTTGCAGAAAACGTTTTTAAAAGGCGTCCAGCAAATCACGTCTTGTGGAAAAATTTAAATTTTGCCGGACTCCAGATGCATTTTAAAAAGTTCTGTCAAATAGACACTGCAGCCTCTTACAGTTCTGTCAAATCAGCTCTCAGATAAATCAGATAAATTGACTCGTGCTGCACCTTCGAATCCATCAACATGGATTCGGCCACATTCTTTTCTGCAGAGTATGATGTTTTCCCCGCTCCTCAGTCAGTGGATAGAATATGTGCCCTTGGCCAAGTGGCCATACAGCTGCATCAAATAAAGATGGAGTGCCACTCTTAAGTCATAGCAGCGTCAGCTCGTGACACCCTCTGCAATCTGTGGCACTGTGTTGTGACCAAGGAGGAAGCATACTGGAATGCAGAGGTCAAAATTCTGTGATTGAAAGTGAAAGAGCGATGAGTGAAGAAGGTAACACCCTGTTGGGCTTGTTGATGGCAGATGGGGAATGATGAAACATCATTTGTCTCTGTTCTGATCTGATCTGTCATCAAATGAGAATAGATGTTATTGCAGCTGAACGTTACATAAAACCTGTTCTGTTTAAACTTGGTGTAGGAGCTTTGAAACAACGGACTGGCAGATATTTGCAGACGCAGTGGATGGCAATATCAATGCGTACACAGACTCTGTTGTAGGCTACATAGGGAAGTGCACTGATGACACTGTGCCCAAAATCTCCATCTGCACTTATCCAAATCAGAAACCATGGGCTGGACCAGAGGTGCGTGCTAAACTTAAAGCTTGCACCGCTGCCTTCAACTCAGGTGACCCTGATGCCTACAAAGCAGCCAAGTATGACCTCAGAAGGACCGTCAGGACCTCCCAGAGGGTATACAGGGAGAAAGTGGAGTCTGCCCAATTATGCCACGACCCGAGACGCGTGTGGCATAGACTACGCTCTATCACCGACTACGAGGGGAGGAACAGGCCAGTGGAGCTGTCCAGCGCATCATTTCCGGACAAGCTCAATACCTTTTATGCCCGGTTTGATAAGGACAACACCACGCCCGTCACCAAACCATATGTGGACAGTGAGGATGCCGTACTCTGTATAGACATGGTTACAGTGAGACGAGCATTCAGGAAAGTAAACCCCTGCAAAGCACCAGGACTTGACGGCATCCCCGGTTGGGTGCTGAGAACCCGTGCTGACAAACTCGGTGTTTACTAACATCTTCAACCTGTCTCTGAGCCAATCTTCAAGACCTCCACTGTTATTCCCATCCCAAAGACCCCCACAGCATCCTGTCCTAATGACTATCGGCCCATAGCACTCACATCTGTCATTATGAAGTGCTTTGAGCAAATCATTAAGAGATACATCTGTGGCCAGGTACAGCTCCAAAAGCATCCTCAAGTTCGCTGACGACACCACCATCCTAGGCCTTGTCACCAATAACGACGAGAGCTCCTACAGAGATGAGGTGAAATCACTGATCAGCTGGTGTCAGGAAAATACTTCTCTCTAAACGTCAGCAAAACTAAGGAGATGATAGTGGACTTCAGGAGACAGCGTGCAGACCAGCCACCCCCCCCCCCCCCCCCCCCCCAACTACTTGCTACCTAATAGTGTGCAGCCATACTATGTGCAATACGAAATTCACCTGAAGCAATAATACAACATACTCTACCTACACCTTATTTTTAATCCTACCCGCACCTTTGTATTTTATACATTAATATATTTTATTATACTTCTTCCTATATTGTTTACTTATTTCTCTTGTATTTATTTCTCTTCTAACAAGTACTATCATTGCATGCTATTAGTACTTGATTATTTTTGCGAGTCAAACGGTTCCCCTCATCCCAAGCATTTCATTGCATTGTTGACCCTGTGTCGAAACTGCACATGACATATAAACAATCTTGAAAGGAGTCATGATGTTGCTCACACCTCTGCTTGTCAGATGATGCCATGTGGAACTATTAACTGCATCTTTATCCAAAACTGGCAGGTAGTCTCATAGGTTGTACAGCAGCATTTATCCATCCAGGATATCTAGGTTCATCTCACCACTTCCCCTCTCACTAAGATTATTTAAGCCCCTAGTTTTATGTGTAGCGAAGCCCTTCAATTTCCCCAAGCCCTTGTAATTATGCATACAGAGAGTATGAACCATGTGATTGTGTTCTTCAGCAGAAGGTATAGTATTACCTTTTTAGGGTGTCAAGGAGAGCTCCTCGGGGAGCAATATAATTGCAGCTCGCACAGGATTCAATTGTGAGAGCATGTTAGAGGGATTTTCTTATTGTTTGCCTGACTGCACCAGTGGCCACAGCCTTGTTCAGGCTGTCAGTGCACTTGTGGAGTGAAATATGTAGGTAACATGAGACGTGATCATAGGTCAGCTGTGCTGCAGAGGCATTTACTGCAGAGCCACACAGTGGGGGCATTTTACTGTCCCCGGCCCATAGTAGCTCATAAGATCAGCAGTTGAGAAATTCATCAAAACTAATTATACACACACTTTAACAGTTCTTCAGAAAAAAAAAAAGAATTGCATGAAATTTTCTGATTCCACTTTTTTAATTATTAAAATTTAAAGCCTAAAAACTAAATAGTTATTAACCTTGATGTTTTTTGCATGAAAGAGGTTCTGTGCATTCATTTTTACAAGATACAAGGTAATTTTTTTACTGTATATGTTCTCATACCAAACTTAGCACAAACAGTGAAGAAATTTGTCTCTGGTCAGTTATTCCTCCTCTTTAAAAATATAAATTGGTATTGTTACCAATTGTTTGTTACATCATTGAAAAGCCTGTTTAGTCCTCTTTACAGCAAGGTAGAACTTATAAGGGTTGTGCTACCGCAGAATAAACAACACAGCTAAATATGTAGATAGTCCCCCCTAACAAATATGCCAAAATCTCTTGCAATATTCTCTTGTTGGTGTTCATTCTTGTTTTGTTGCCTTGTGATGATTGGACTCCCCCAAAGTAATAAGGAAAAACAACACATATTGGCCATTTTAAACATTATTCATTTCACAAAGTTAAGGACCTCAGAAGTATCTGAAAGATCCATACGCATCCATAGTACCTTGGTACCTGGTTGTGTTGCTCATTTTAGCATGTACAGTACACCCAAGTTAAGGCCACAAGTTTTCACTTGGGGTTAGGACTGAACTCACAGCAGGCCGTTTCATCTTCTCCACTCCCAAATTCTGGTGTTTCTCTCTGATGATCCTGGCTCTGTGGGGGAAAGCTTTGTCACCCTGGTGGATGGAGTCATGGTGCTGATTACAGAGATATGGTTTCACCACTTACTCCAGAATCTCATTCCAATATGTCTGTCTATCAATTAGGTGCTAATCAAGTGCTAATCATACATCTGTGATGAACTTCAACCTCACAACAATAGTTAGTACCAACAGGTGATAATTTCAGGAGGGTATGGTACATTTTGTGGTGGGATTATTCCACAGAATCAAGATCCTTACAAGTTATACGTTGTTTTATATATATACATATATATATATATATACATATATGTATATATGTATATATATATATATGTACATTTTGTAGATAGAATCAATTTTATTATTATTTTACCAGGTCCAAGCTTCATTTTGCAACAATGTGATTTAGAAAACAGAAAAACAAACAAGAGTGGACTCAGATTGGGAATGACGATGTCAAGTATCACTGTGAGTTTATTATTTCAGTTTTGTTTTCTTTTAATTCGAAGTATTATCATGTCTCATTGCAGTCCCACAGACATGTTAGCTGCGCTGTGGCCTCTTCGTGAAAAATTATACATACATAATATCTAAAGTGTGAACCCGAGTCCAGATGTTATAGTCAAGAATATGAACGAAGACTGATAAGTTATTAATGCCAGCCTTCTTTTTTGTTTGTTTGTTTTTCATTTTGCAATGTGATTGTTCACAAGCAATAAAACCCACTCTGATTTTAACATGTACTGCTGGATTTCCATGGATAGCTTACAGTTAGACCTCAGGAGTATAGCTGCAGAACTATACTAAGCCTGCCCTTTGACACCATCAACAGGTTAAATGCCAGAGTGATTACATTACATTACATCCTCCATGCATTATTAACAACATGGATCTTGAGCTTGACCTGCAGCAGAGGTGTTGTGAAAATAATGGTATTGGGTATAACACTGTGAAAGGCCAAACCAAATGAGATGAAGTGATAAATATTTCAGCCAGCATAAGCTTGTTGTCTTGCCGCAGCGACTGCTCTGGCTCTGACAGTAGCAGCTTCTAAACATTCAGCGCATGAACACAACCGCAACTCTGAGCCTGGAGCATGTTATCACCTTCAAAGTTTCCTAAAGTGTCTGCTGATGTCCATTTAAACTCCAGCCATGCTTCCAACGAAACACGAGAAGCAAAGCTGCCAAGAGCAAACATCGTCAGTTTCCCACCTATAAGAAATAAGTAAAACAAACTCCCCCCTAACTGTCTCTGTGGGATCGATTGAGCCTTTGCACAAGCTGGAAATGACCCTGCAAATTTGAGCATCAGCTGTGAGGATGAAAGGCATCTGGTAAAAGGTTGTGGTTGCTTCACTTTGGGAGTCAAAGCGCTATTAGAGTAATGTGCTCAAAACACCAACACTGGTTTGTCATATCAGTCACTCCAAGGGTAAAGGACTGCAGAAGGGGGATGAAGTGAATGGCACAGTAGCTATGAGCCAATTTTAGACACAGTATTGAGTGTGAGGTGGTGGTTTTATTTTTATTTTCTTTTTTTATCAGCAACAACAGATAACATTTATTAAAATGCAAATTTTTGAAAGAATTAGCAGTAAGCAGTATTTTATTGTTAGTATTGTGTTTAGGACACAGCCAGGACCTATTAGGGATTTAATACCCCAAAAGCCTAACTGAGATTGTGGCTGATTCACCCAGCAGCACATTCAGGCTGCTGATGTTATTCTTATTCAACTCTGCAACTCCAGTTCAGGATGGAAATTCCTCACAGGAATCAGCATTATCCAGAACTGGTGTAAGTTGTAGTGGTGTGTGTGTGTGTGTGTGTGTGTGTGTGTGTGTGTGTGTGTGTGTGTGTGTGGCAAGAGGAAGAGATGTAATATTACAGGGGGATTGCTTATAAATCTGCAACCTTCTCCTGTCCTCTGGGTATAAAGTTCTCCCTGAGGGGTGTCAGCAGGTTGTGCTGAGCATAAACTGAGACTGGATGCTCTGAGGTTATCACAGAAGTAGCTTGAATTATTTAGTTTTAGACAAACACAAGGACTAATTCCAATATTTCCTAATTCTTTATTAAAATGTTGTGTCAGTAAGAAACATATGATTAATCTAATTTAAAAAAAACATTTTTGAGACTATAATTTCTCAAAAGTATGCCAGGTGAGCTTGGTTCTCTCAGAGCTCCGACGTTTTTAAAGATGTCATTGAATTTAGCACTCATCTTACCTGCTGTCTATCCATAGCTAGGCAGGTATATAAGTCAGGAAATGCAGGAGTCCTGGAGTGTCTGGAGCCACATGAATCGATGCAGTGACAATGTCTTTTTCTACAAAGTTGAGACTGTACAACAAGGTCTGAATTTAGTAAACAATCTAGTGAATCTATGAATATAATCTGTTTATCTATTGTTGCTTTAAGTGCTTTATAATTAAGTCTAATTTAACAATATAAAGCTAACTAATCACAAGTCATTGTGCAGTTGAAATGTGAATGAACTTAGAAAATGCTTACATATGTATGAAATCATTTTGGACCACTCAAACTGTGGTCATATTACAAGTATCTTTAATGTGACACACTTACATTTTAGCTGTAGGTCAGTGTAGCTCTTACATGTCCTCACAGAAACAATGCATTGTAACTAACAATTTACAATTTTAGAAAAGTTGGAAATTTTTCTTAAATCACAGGAAAAACAAAGAACCACACAAACAAACAGGAAAGTTTACTAAATAAAAAAGTATAAAAAGAAATGGAAAATTACCATCCCTGGTAAGGGTGTCAGGATTGGTTATAAAAGAAAGATCCACTTAAGGTTTTGTCTTTCCAATTAAGAATTGGTTATTTTGTGGCTAACATAGTCAGAGAATCAATAGCAAAATAAATAAAAAGAAAATGCCAGATTACAAAGAATTTTGGTCTCTTAACGTCTACATTGCATAATAATTTGAACAGATTCAAGGTGTCTGGAGAAAATTTCAGTGGATAAGGGCAAAAAACCTCTATCGATGCATATGACCCTCGAACCCCCAAGAGGCATCAAATGAGAAATCTTCATGCGTCAAGATCAACACAGCTTTATGTACCTGATAGCACATCATATATATAGTATATACAACCCTTTTTCATTTGGTAGTCTGCCACTGCATCCAGAAATGTAACCTAAAACTGTATCATTAAAAAAAGAAGCCATATAGCAAGTATGCACTTAATTAAATAAGGACAGATTAAAGTAACTAAACAAGTTACAGATTGTTTTTTTTTTTTATGTGGTAAAAAAATAAATCCCAACTTCTCCAGACATTCATAAATGCAAATGTGAGTCCTCTACAACCAGAACAGGTACAAAGAAAAGGGTGCTGGGAAGAATTAGTAGAGTGACTCACCCAGTGTGATGGAGGGTTTTTCAGATCTTTCTTTGGTTTCATTATATGTATTGAGTGCATTTTCTTAGTGAAATGTATTCAGACAAGAAATCCTTTTTAAGCCATTAAGGCCATTTCAGTAGTTGCCAGAGTGACTTCAAGCAGTCTCCTACAGTAACTAACACAAACTCTGACAGTGATATGGGTAACACAACAGTATGAGACCGATAAATTGTTCTTTTGATTTAACCTGTGCCAAGCTTTTCTTAATTTGCCATCAGTCCCAGCTGCCTTTTGTTGCCATGGCAACCAATGGTCAGGCTAAGCTCAGGATGGTGCAGTATCGGTCTTGAGAAAACTATAAACAGGAGGACAAACAAAGCCTACTACACAAAAGCTGTTAAGATGAATCACTAAGAAGAGCTGATATCAGCCAGTGTACCACCACAAGTATGCAGATCATCCTGTTTACGCAAAGCCTCTGCTGACACCATCAGTCACATCTCCTGCTATTTCATAATGCCGGTGCACACAGTGCACAATTAGATTGTGTACCTTACAGAATGTATGAGGGTGTCAGGAGATTATCGCTGGGAAATCCTTCAAATAAATCATCCTGAGGATAATTACATCACATCATTGCCATTAAGCCTCTGACATTTCTTTTATTCTGTAATGCGAGTGTAATGAAATGCTAACATTAAATTCAACTTGCTTCTAACTCAGCTGATAATTGACTAAATGGGTAATTATGATTTAACTGGATGACTGGGAGCTCTGAGGGCTTAACTCTGACCTGCGCTTGATGATTGTACTTGTTAAAAGACATCTTGTGCTCTGCGGCGTGGCCTTCATTGAGCTGTCAGGAGCTTCAGGGGATGCAGCCCTCCTGCCCACATCCTCTATCCACGCGATCGATCACGCCACCGCCTCCTTCTACAGAAACTCAACCACCACAGCTCCTCCAATTACTGCTGATAGGCCACATCTTTCCATCAGAGTAGGTGTCAGAGCCATACGGCGCTTTTCAGAGCCAGGGACGGACAGACACAGAAGGGATAGTGGCGAGCTTGAAGTGGAAAGAGAGGCTAACAGAGAAAGAAAGAGGAACAGGGGATGTGTTGACAAGCGTGCACAACTGGTGAAACCCTCATGTCGACCTTTGCCAAGACGGATGTTGAACTTAGACCCGCATGTGCATTATTAATATTGACCACTTACATGAGAATAAAGGAGCATTTACTCACCAACTGACATTCCTGAATTAATCATAGAGCCAAACCTGCCAATTTTCATTGAAATGACAGACGTCCCCTGAATAACGAAGGCCATCAGCCCAGTCATTATCTAAGGCATTATGTGATGCACCATAAGCATTTCAGCAAAGTGGCCTGCATTTTTGCTTTTTTTTCTGTAAGGCATGTTCAACTTGCTGCAATGATTCCACACTGGTGATCATACAGTACATATCCTCATGGGCCATTTTTTTTTTATCACGCACAAGTGAGTCCAAGAGCTGGATGAGTGGAGATTGTCTGGGAAAGTCTAGGGAATTTATGCAGAGGAGTCAAGCAAAGGTCTCAAACACTAAGGGCGTAAATATTGTGTGTAAAACAGATTTTCCTGTTGGGATGAAAATCTGCATGTTTTCTTTATGTTTTCTTTATCTTTATCTTTATCTTTATCTAAAACCTTTTTTTGCCCTGGGCATGTAAACATAGTATGTTGACTGTATGTTGTTGTGCATGCACTTAAGAGTGTGTATGTTTTATAATTAGATCCTACACATAGTTTCCTAGTTGAGTCCAAATTGGAAAATTTTGTGTCTGCAAGACTCTTGCAGCTTCTCCTCCTAACTTTGTTAGATAGATAAAATACCATCAGGCAGCTGTCGAATAAAAAAAATGGATCCCAATTTCTTTAAGAAATATAAAAAAATAACTTTACATGCTGAGTGTTTGTTATCTGATTTCTACAAGACAGCATCCATATGAGGAATTTTCTGTTTTTGATCATCAATGTGTAAACTTGCAAATATAGCATGTGTGAAAATGAACACAGGTCCACCTCAGTTCTGGTGAGTCACATTAGCAGGTTTGAAGTTGATCGATTCCAGTGCGACCCAGTCTGGTTTCCCTCCATGTTCCATCCATCTTCAGACTTTATCCAATCATCTATCACTGTCAGATGCACAGACTGACATGGTCATAATGGTCAGCCCACGTTAGAGCTACCACAGCTCGCTGCACAGCATGAGCCTCTCCGAAAGTGTATGAAAGTGTGAGTGCACCCACGTACATGCACTTGTGTGATTATGTGTTTGGTGTCTGGCCACTGAGCAGAACATGATAGAATAGTGGGTGAACAGTGCTGGAGCCAGCTGCTGCTGTTTGGAGTTTCTGCTCCAACTGCATCAAGTCATGTAGGAGTTTATGGAAGCATTGCAAATTTCAATGTCACATCCAATTTCCAATGGGTAGGAAAGATCTACAGAATTTAATGTGAAATTAGCATCATCTCATCGAGACAAAAACAAATAGTTATTTGAAAACAGGTAGGTGTTGCATCACTGCTGCTAACTGCAATCACCAAATCACCATTACACACACACTACATGTCATTGTTCCTGCAAGGGGGGCATTTTGGCCTTAGTCCTTTTAATGACCTCCCACTGCTTTATAATGAGTTGAAAACTGGTCAGATAAAGCCATTCAGGACCGCTTTTAAAATGGATGAGAATAAAATAGAGCTTTAGTGTTCCCATTTTCCCCCTTTAGAGTGTAAAATAGGCTTTCAGATTTTCTTTTTTAAGCAGCCATTTTCTTTCTCACTGGAGGGGTTTTGGTTAACAATACTGCCAGCAAATCGCAGATAAAATGAATCCCAAACACCCAGTTTTACTGTGGCCTACAGTCAGCAGACATATTGTTACTGAGGTCTGCAAACTTAATCTCAATGACTTTATTGGAATCTTGTCATTTTAAAAATGATCACTATCTTTTTGCTCATCCTGTATCACACCTCCTATAGGCCATCTATTTATATTCAGTGGACTGACCGTTGCTACATAAAAGGCACATTATGGGTTAGCACTTTGGTTATATATTTAACCCCAGTGAGCAGTGGCACAGCATGCGATCCACTGCCTCCAATGTATGAGCCACTGATTATTGCTGCAGAGCATTTTCACATTGAAATGACCTGATGGAGACTTTTTGTTCCTTTTAAACTCTTCTCTGTTTTGAAGTTTGTCCCTGCAGTTTTTAATTTAGATTATTTTGTGAAATTTTATCTTTGTGTTATGTTGGTTGATTTAAATTTACTCAGATCTTCCTGATATTGGCACAGCTGTGTGTACAGTGAAGTGCAGCTTTAAAGTTTTGTCATCATAATCAAGTCAAAGCTCAAGCTAGCATTGGGTTTGTGGATATAGTGTATAGATATTTGGTATGTGTGTGTGTGTGTGTGTGTGTGTGTGTGTGTGTGTGTGTGTGTGTGTGTGTGTGTGTGTGTGTGTGTGTGGGTGTGTGTGTGTGTGTGTGTTCTACTAGGCTGCATCAAAGGCAGCTATGCAAATGCATCTGATGTGTCCTGAGCTTTTCTTCAGTTGCTTGAATTTCCATAAAAAGTAGATTTAGTCCATGTTAAATTTAGGATAACCTACATCCCAGCAATGCTTATCTTTGATTTGTCTGCCGTTTTCGCCTACAGCACAATAAAGAAAACAGCTGTTTTCTTCAAATGAGTGACCTTGCAGCTTGTTTTTCCTCGCTTGGCTACACAATTATCCTCCTGTGCTTTTCTCTTTTGTTGCTGTAATTTAGCACAGTGAAGCACGTTTTGAATTCTGCATCACAAGTCGAGTATCTGTGAGTCAGCTGGACCTATATGAAGGCTGTTCCCAATAGTTTTGAAATAATTATGTTCTCCCTTCATGACAACTCTATTGAATTTGGATTAAGCCAACAGCAAACTTGCAACAAAGGGTGCCCACTGGATGGCATCCTGTCAATAGGCTGTTAATGCGCCCAACCCTTTTATTTTTCCTTGCGTGGCATCAGCTGGTCCTTCTCCTACAACCAGAGTGGCTGCCCACAGGCAAGCACAACCAACACAGAGGCAGATGAGGCCCACAGAGGAAGTCTCATCAATAATGGAGAGCAGTAGCTGAGGGAGTCATGCAGAGGAATTGTGGAGGAATGAGAGAGAAGTGCAGCTGGTGTGTTTGTCTCATTGCCTCCAAATGGACATTTCGAAATGACGTTCCTCCCCAGAGGACACGCATAAGAGGAGGGCAGCTATTAATAGTGGTTTGACTGAATAAATGGTGAAGTTGCTGTTTCGCTGAGCGCCTGGCCATTTTTTTTTTTTTTTTTTTTTTTAGAACTTAATAGGACATTTTCTTGTCATCATTCCCCAGTGAGCAGGGCAAATAAAACTATTAATAATAATTTCTTTTCTTTGTTGTTCTCTAAGGTCATAGAGGTGGTTGACAAAAATGTAAAACAAATCTCATTTTTATCAAGCTGATATCAGCTTCATGGCTGCAATCACACTTCATGGCAGCAAAAAGCAAATATCTCTAACTTATCCAAGAAACAGTCACACACACTTATTATCTCCCCAGACAGCTGTCCAGATGCAAACAGAAAAATCTGTCACAGTCATAGGCATCGACAATAACCCACTGCCTGTTATATTACAGCAGCGTCTCCTCCCAGCTGCCATCCTGCTCATTCCCTTTCTTCAATGCCCCTCATTGTATCTGGAAGAGGAGGCTCATTCTTCTTCACATCTCTCGTGCTCTTGTTTCCCCAGAGGCTGGCCCTGAGGACGTGAAACTGCCGGGAGAGTTTGGATGTGACCCGTGACAGCATCCGCTGTATTTGACCACCTTGAGCTGCACACATCTCTGCTCCCCCAAACGGCACCAATTAGGGGTAGCTTCGAAACAAAGACTTGTGAGAGAATCCAACGGCACAGGAGGAAGGGAATACGCTGGAGGAGGGGCCTGTGTTTGCTGGGCCCAGCTCTGTTTGTGAGTATTGTTTTCTTCTCATTGTTGTGCGGGAACACAGTGCTACACAACTCAACCATGCTATGCATCCATGTAATTTTTGTACTCATAACTATAATGAGCAATGAATGGAAGAAATAGATTTCTTTGTAAAGAAGGGTGAGAATCTATCCAGATGTTTTTCCAGTATATAAGAGTAGTTTTGTTAATGGTGGTAACTGACAAGCTGCCCTTGACAAGTGCTGTGTTCTGCTTTTCCACTGTTATTTAAACCCCTTGTGAGCAAATGCACAGCAGCTATAGTTGTTACTTTTTTTCTACAGAAGTTTTTTTATACTCTGAGCATCAAAAACAACAATTAAAGGTAGAATCCTGATAGTGTTGGTGCCTCCACCTGCTATCTCTCACACTCTCAATCCCACTCAATCACAGCTGTCTTTCTTTTTTTTTTTTTTCTTCTTGTTTCTTGTCCATTAGATGTTACATTTTCACCAGAAAATCCAGCAGAGGAATTAGGCAGACGACAGGGGCAAAATGATCTGACAGATCCACTTACCTCTGCTGCCTACAATCCCCCCGGCCTCTGATATTATTAGAGACTGATATATACGTAGGCTCAGAGGAGGAGAGCGGGAGGCGGTTGGGGAAGGGAAGGTGTGAGAGCTCAAGAGCCAATGCTGCTGATGACAAAGCTGAAGAAATAATCTTAAGGTGTGGAAGCAGTAAATGATTAGATAGAGAGAAGGGGGAGAGAGAAAGAGTGAAATAGGTCGGGGTGGTAAATCGCTTGTAGGCTCTGTTTTCTCCTCACTACACCAAAGAAAATATTGAGATTTTCTTAGTGAGGCGAGGGTGAGATAGATCTAAACTTTATAGCTTCATATTGCCTTTTCCAAGGTGCAGACAATCATGGCTAAAACAAGACCAGTTACTGCACAGATCTATAGGAATTATATAAACCACAATACCCTGGGATATCAGCAAGGGTCGATAGCAAACACACTGCACCAAATATCAGTGCCTTATGTTATGATAAAGAGTTTCTATCCACAGTTAGAAAATGTTTTCAGAAAAGAATTATTTAGATACAGTTTTCGGCACTGATCTGTTTATTTAGAATATGTTCACGGTCACCACAGCTTGAATGCTAATGATTTTGATGATCACTGACATTTCCTTTAACCAAACCGGGAGACTGATGAAATGAATGAAGCCATAAAAATCAGAGCAGTCATGTGGTTTGAATCACAATGACTCTTCTTGTTCCATTTGAGATCAGAGATTTAACCTTTGTAACATCCCAACATTAGGTTTTAAAATAATGACATTCGGTCAAAAACATTCATGTAATAGCACTGAACAAAAAAAATCATGACAACACAGACTCACAGTACACGGCTTCCAAATGCTATCTCATGTGGGTTTGAGCATGAATGTACACTCTGGTTGTGCAGAAATATGCTGTAAAGGCTCCATGAGATTGAAATGCAGATAAAGCGGGATATGCCAGCTCTCAAATGTGCAAGAAAATGCATTGTTCCTCTGGTTTTTAACTCAGCAAGGCTTTCTACCCAGTGGAAGAAGAAGAAAAAGTGTCGCGGTCTAAATTATTGGTACCTCTGAAAGTGTATCTTAGAATATATTCAGGAAATATGGCAAATTTATTCTTTCATTATAATCTGATATTTTTCCAGATCTGCAGGTCCAATTGCATTCATCATTCATTTGATGGATTCACTGCTTCCCGTACCAGAGGCAGCAAAGCCTCCCCAAATCATGATGGAACCCCCACCATGTTTTAATGTAGGTAAACTGAAGCACCGGATCTCTACAGAACTTTATCTTAATTAAAAATGTCCACAGAAGATTATTCCAGAAATAATCTTGTCTCTAATGGTTTGTGCTTATATTAGTAATGCTTTTCTATGTTTTTCTTACAGTAGAAGTGTTCTCCTAGGCCTTAGCTTAGTGAAGTCAATATGCAGTGTATAGTTAAGGCTGAAACACACTAGTCCAGATTGCATCGGATCAGCCTGAACTACCAAAAATGCTACAGGAATTTCATAATCTTACAGTTTTTTGATGCCTTTTTAAAATTATTGTTACTTTTAAACTTTGGACTAGGGCTGCAACTACTGACTATTCTGATGGTTGATTAGTCACCGACTATTAAAACGACTAGTCGACCAATCGGATTATGTATCTCATGATTATTATAAATGGATCTTATTTCACTTTCAGCTTTGAAATTTTGCATAAGGTTGTTCAGTCTGACGTGCTTCCTCTTTAAATGTTCGAGCACTGCAGACGTACTTCTGTGGTACACAAGGTTCGCTTTACAAATCTCACATGTATTTAATTTATTTTGTAAGTTTAACGCGAAGTTATCCCAGACTTTTAACGTTTTCCGCCGCCGTTTTCTTCCCTAGTCCGCCACCACATTTTTCCCCTGGCGGATTTCACTGCTCATGCACAACTCTCAGCAGAGGTTAAAAAAGAAGACGATGTCTCACTCTATTTTTTCCCCCCTTTGTGGATGTGCATTGTGCAACTCTCAGCAGAGATAGGATTAGAAGACGATGTTTCACTCGGTAGTTTTTTTTTTTTTTTTTTTTTGCAGACAATAGTCGACGGCTAAATTCGTTGTTGACTATTTTTATTGTCGACTATTGTCAACAACGTCAACTAATCGTTGCAGCCCTACTTTGGACACTCATTTATTTTTGCTTATACAGGATTTGCTTTTTTGTATTAATTTCTGAAGATATAATAGATTAAATTCTGCAGATATAGATGGTGGATTGTGTTATTCTATTCTCAAAAGTCCAGTTTTCTAGTTCCATGAGAACTTTAGTTTAGTGGGCCAGAAAATCCTATGTTCCATATTGTAAGAGCCAGCAGTTATGTAACTGTTGAGATTTGCAGGTGCACATAAGTCTACTCATTGCCTGGTGCAAAAGGTTTTTCACAGAGGATTTTGCAGCAATTAACAGCAAAGGTTTACAGGTTTTGACAGGTTTACAAAACTCTATATAACAGCTCCGCTATATATCCAACATATTTTAAGCCTGTAGCAAAGAGAAGTAAATTAAATGCTCATGTTTGAGGATGTACTGTGTTTTATTGGACATGGTTACAGTATACTGCAACTATTATACTGCATTAAATGCTCCCTCCTGCAATATTAATGCAGACAGGCTCTCATGCGGCCGCTGCCAGGCTGTTTGCCCATGTTTGCCTCCAACATGTGAAAAAAGCCGGCTTTCCATAATGTCTTCATGATTGTAGTTTTATTTACAGTCTCTCAATCGAGCTTAGAGCAAAAAGCATATGTTACATAATAATTTAGGAAGCACTCCCAACTCTTTAAATGGGTGTGAGCTGAATTCTCACTGACTAATCAACATGGCAGCTTCTCATCATAAATTTAGTCGGCCTTGATTGCTGCCAGGATGAAATTAACTCTTTCCGTCTGCAGAGAGGTGTTGAAAGATGGCTGCCAGAAACCCCTTCCTCTGTCACACTTAGACACCAGCACTCCAACGCACACACACACACATACAGACACATGCACATGCATGTATATGTAGATGAGACTGGTCTGTTCCTTCTGGCTGTCTCTGTAGAGCTGTCACACATGCTGCGTCTTGGAGCACCGGGAGGCTGGGGTTGACTTGAATTAAACTGAGAGGATGTCCTTTCTAGATCTGCAGAGGGCCACGGAGACACATCCGCCCCCAGAGAGGGCCGGTCAAAAAGACAGGGGTTGAGAGATGAATGGAGAAAACGAGGGAAAGAAGGAAGGCTAGGGGAGGTGGAGAAGAGTGGAAGGTAATAATAACAAAAAAAGACAAAGGCAGGAAGAAATTGCCTTTGAGAGAGAGGGATGGAGGATGATGTGGAGAAGGAGGAGGACACTAGGGTAAGAAGGAGGGGTAGAAGATGAAATTGCATGATTGTGTGTGTGTGCTTGGCAGAAAATAAGAGAGAAGATGGGAGAGAGAGCTGAGAGAAACTCAACCCACGAAACATATAAAATATCCTTTGTTTTCCTTCAGCTCTGGCCAACACTGAATAAAAAGAAAAAAAAAATGTGTACAATTACAGGGTATCACTCAAGATTACTATGAATTTCTGCTTGATTTAATGAGACAACTAAGATGAGCCAATTCTGTATTTGTAGTCTGTCATTAGTTGGGAAGGTGTGTCCAGGCGGGTTTTTAGAAATTTGCCGTTTTTTAACATTTTTCTTTTGATTTGTTGATCAAGCAATGCAAGTATAGTAGGGATTTTATTAAATGCTACAGATCTAAAGATGTTGTGCAATGCTCTTGCATTGTGAATTAAATTGGGGTAAATTGATATGGAAATATTAAAGAAGGAGCATGAATAATGTACTGTCATCTAGCAGTAAATTTAAAGGTCTCATTGGCCATAGACCTGGGGCCAGATGCATAAAGCTGTGTGTAGTTTGCCGACTAAAGCTGTGTATGCATGAGGGCAGAAATTATGTGCATTGTTTTACTCAGCTTGTTAAAGTTGTGTATACACATGTACCTCAATCACTGTGAAACTCTACACGTGCACAATCCTGATTTTCTTCCATGTTGAATGAATGCAGACATTCTATTAATTTGTTTTTGAAAAAGGCAAAAGATTGTCCTACATGTTACGGGATTTTAGAGCAAGTCTTTACCTCTACTCAGTTCCTGTATCTAATTCTTGAGATTTGCAGTCTGGAAGTGGAGTATCAGGATTGTGGTAATGACTGAGTCATCATTTGTTGGTAATGGAGCACCATCTGCAAAACAGAGCTGTGCTTAAGGCTAGTTGCAATTGAAATAGAAGAAAGTACACTACTTGCATTTATCTACCTCTGTCTCTAAACATACACAATGCTCATACACAATACTGCGGTATATACATTTATGTATATACATATATACATTTATGTATATCCTGACCTATGAATGTAGAACATGTTTAGAATAGGCCATCATTTTCTCCTCTACCTCCAGGCATTTTTTTTTATTAACAGTAAGTGCATTTTCAATTTGGTTCTAGTGTCCTAGGTCTCTCCTTTGCCCTACATGATAAACTCGCAAGAGACCAAAGATTTTTGCAGAACAAGAAATTGGAACATAAATTATTAAATGAAGATTTGTCCCCCACCAAGTCTGATCGCAATAAAAGCACTGATTGTATTTTCTACATAATCCTGCAAACTAGGCAGTCCTTGAGGTTTCTGCCTCGATTTCAGCTTGATGATGTGGAGGGATTTTGTTACTCGCAGTACCTCACAGCATCCCCTCTGCCCTCTGTGGCACAAGCTCTTTGTTCCTTAATGACACAAACCTGCTATGCAGAAATTCTACAGTCTGTGTTTTCTCATTTCAATTTCAAGGCATTAGCTGCTGAATCATTTGCAGATTAATGATGCATTTCTAAGCATGACACACAATCATTGTACATGATTACTCACTAGGAGGGAATGTGCGCAGTTCAGAGATAATAACACACACATTTGGCAGTTTTAGGAACCCCTTAAATACATCAATATTTGCTTGGCTTTCCCACCTACACTACAATTACATTTGTGCCCCTTGGCAGTTTTGCTAGTGTTATTTCACACAAGCCAAATACACATACAAATGCTAAATCTAAAATACTGTAGTAAGAAATTGGCAATGAAATGTTTTGTGAGTATTTTTGCTAATCATTGCTTCATTGCTTTTACACCAAAGCAGACTGTTTGTTATTTGCATTTACGAATACTCATTGCTGGCATCATCCAAAATCTACTATATATCTATAGCCACTGAATATAGAGCAAAAGGAGCTTGCAACAGCTCGGGGCTTGTATGTAGCAAAATGTAGAGCCATGTATAAAGAAACAGCTCACTTAGATTTGGATAATGTCGTATTGTAGAGTTAGATGGAGTGAAAAGTGTTGTGCCGTGATGCAACTGTTTGCAACTTCATTCTTATCATGAGAAATGTCTTTTTTAGCGTTTGGCAACCTGATTTTGAATGTAAAACACCCACAGAGGACCGGTATGGCGCATTATAGTAACTAACACAACACAAGCACAATGCTTGAAGATAGAATGCTATATTATGAGGAAAAACTTATATTTGTCCAAAATGAGCACAGTAAAAATGAGCACTGTAAATGTCACATTACTAAAAGTTCAGCTTTTGAGCATATCCATTTCACCAAAACCATCATGACCCAAATAACAGCCTCAGTCTTTTCAGACATTTTAGGATTTATCCATGAGCCAGCTGGCTACAACACTGTATGGTACCTGAACACAGTGAGCCTTTCCAAGATTAGATAGCTAGGACTGCAAGACACAGCATGGTTCTGGGGAATTGTGACAGTTGGTGTTAAGTTGTCTGATGAAACTCACACACAAACAGGCAACATGCAGCCATAAGAGCACACAAAAGAAGAAGAACATGAACACAGGCACAAATAAAAACATGCTTGCATGCACAGACAAATCAGGGGATCCCAGAGGCTTTTAAAGAGCTTAAATCACCCTGAAGCCCATCAGACCACATTAGTGTTTGAATTTGTGTATGTATGTGTGTGTGTGTTATCATACAGACCAAGCCAAGCACAGCTAGCACCAGTTAACAAGGTGACATCTTTAACTAAAGCACAACCCCTACCAGATTTTCACCATCTCTGTCAGAAAGCAAAGCGAGATGTGCCAAGGGATGTGTGTCTCACCCTGCAGCTATACAGCCTCAAACACACACCCCTCCAAGGCAGCCTTCCTGCTCTGTTCTCTACTTGCTCTCTAGCCTAACACAATGCCACTGTGAATGCTGTTTAGTGTGCTGCAACACTGAAACTGGCAGGTTGATGGTACAATTCAGTCTGACTCAAAGTACCTTCTCAGAGCAACTCCTGAAATGGTTCCCTCTGCGTGCTAAATTATGTCTTTATTTTCCAACGGGCATCCAGTTTTCACTTTATGTCTGTGCTACAGAACAGCTGCAAAAGGGGAAAATCAGATCCAAAAATTAAATATATTTTTGTTTTTATTTGTCTCTCATTTGTCCCTTTAGTACATGCTCTGCCTGCAGGGAGAAGTTGCTTTAAGTTTTATGTTTTTTCATATGTATATGTTTTCACCTGGTTGCTTTGTTTTAAGCATTTTGAGTTACTAAGTTACTAAGGGCTATATAAATAAAGTTTGGTTTGATTTGATTAAAGAGATTTATGCATATGCTTGATTAGCAAGTTCTCTTTACTAAAAAAATATCTGTCAATAATTTGCAAAATATCCCAAACACACAACTAAATTCTGTTTATTTTTTAAAGCCAAACCAACTTAGTCACTCTATTCCATGGCAAAGTCAAAGCTAAGAGCTGTGTTTCCATGGTAACAATCAACGGCACCTTCTGACCAGTGGCTCTTTATTACAGAAAAGAAAAAACATACCTCATGATTTGTAGTTTTCTTACAACACTGATTTGGAAGCAAACACTTTGTAAAAAGTGTTTCCTGGTGGAAAAATATGACAATTCTTAAGTCACTTTCTCTTTCATCAGCTGACTAATGAGTTGGTACCGTTGAACTCCACCAAACCACATTAGAAAGGCTGAGATTTTCTCTGCCTGGATTTTTTTATTATTATTTTTTTTTTAATAAGTGGATTTTCCCTGAAAAAGTTTTTTCTGGGAATCAGAAACCATTTTTATCTTGAACGAGCTGACCACATTATGAGTTTGAGTGATCAGGTGTGTTTTTTCAGTTTGAAAGGAGTCTTGATTTGCCCAGAATTCATGGCGGCTTTTTGTTAAATCAGCTTCTGATCTCCAATTTTTCTAGGCCAATCAGCAACACTTTTGTGTCTGCGATGGTAGCTGTTGGTAGCTGCTGCTGATCTTAGTCTCTGCACATTTCAAAGTATTCCTGCAAAACAAACAAAGATGAATGATTATTATTATCATTATTTTTCCACTTTTGTAAAAAATTGCTTTTCAGCCTCTTACACAAAGACCAAAACAAAAGATTAATATTTGTTTTCTGATTTTATCTCAGTACATGGTCAGAGCAGTGAGACTGATAATGAACAGCAACATTTGAGTGTTCTGAGCTCGCCAACCGTATCAAAACTAACAAATTCAGACACACTCATCTGGTTTGTAAAGTGGTTAAGGTATAGAGAAAGTCAAGCGCATGCACACATAGAACAAAAGCAATTTGCAAAGGGAAGCTGCATGAAGCAGCCTCCTTATGTAGGATTACCATCTGAATTTGGGGATGTGCTGTATGTTTGAGTGTGCTCAGACTTCTCTGTTCTGCCTCAACTCAGAGCTGCATAAAAATCTATCAGTGTCAGACCGAATTGGAAGAGCAGCTAATCAATAGCGAGTCGATGAAAATCATCTCTGATGCTCAACCAGAGGTTATTCCATAATGCAACAACATTAGTGTGAGAAAGGTTCATTGCTTTGCCAACTGGCATCTCTAAAAGCTCTTGACAAATTGGTCAAGAGAAGGCAAGGAAGCACAACCTATTCAAAATTGCATTAGTTGTTGGTGTGTAAATATAATAAATAAATAAATTAAAAGATGTGAGTTTTTGCTGAAATGCTCATTAAAATGTTGATTATGTTGCCATTAGAACTTCTCATGTTTTAGATATTTTCTTTTCCGTGTTGAGGCATTTTGGGACAAAGACTGATGAGTTAAAACTGGAAATTAAGCAGTATGAGAAACATGATGGAAACGCAATAGATAATTCACTAAAATGAAAAATCTTTCAAACAATGGAGGGACTATGATGCAGCCTATTATGCTAGTAAACATTTGGCATTATTACATAATTACTACAAGATAAATGACTGAGTAAAGCCCAATGACCTTTCTGCTTGCTTAATGGTTATTTTACATCCATCCAACTAGGGATCCTTTTAAAGGGCAAGAGGCTAGAGGGGTCAGTCATACTTTAGTCAATGCATTCATCAAGCTGGTAATGATTTGTCAGCTCTGAGTGGTCATTAGAATTCACCAGCTTTAATAACTTGCTATGATCTTCAACTCAGTACCAAGAAAATTATATTTTTTAGAAAACCGGATTTCACATATGAACCTAATCATCAACACAGCTGTGCATTAGCATAAGTGTGTGAGATGCTTCATTCATTACTTTTTCATCTGAATAGTTTGAGGAAATAAGAAGGCACCTGCTCTGACCAGTAATAAGATGCAGCTCTGTTAACACCTTATTGTGGCCAGTTCCCATCCATAACCTTCCATATAACTTTGTCACTTTCCAACCCTCCCATTGCCCAGACTTTCCAGCTGGATGGCCTAATTGGAACCATTTCCACTCATAATGCAGCAGCCCCAAGGGAGCTCATTATAGAAACTATGTCGACCCACCTCAGCCATTCTTTGGCCACCCCCTCGTCAAGGTCCCATGGTTCAGTCCAGTGACAAATACAGTGGGGTTTCCTTCATCCTACAGGCTATTGATCACCATTAGGAATGAGAAAAGTCATGCTAGCTGTGATGCATGGCTGCTTTAGTGTGTGTGTCTGTGTCACTATGGCCCGTATATTGGGAGCTACAGAGATGACTCACTTTTCACCCGATAAAACTGAACTAAAAGGAATATTATAACGGTCGTTGCAGTTGTGGATGGAAGATTAACTCACTGAGGGTTAAAGAAAAGAATTTTCTTGGCTACATACACCCTGATATAAACCATCCATCCATTTTCTATATATTGTGTTATACCAGTTCAGGTAAGAGTTTGAGAATCTACTCCATCACCACACCCGCATTTTATGTGGACTTTTGTTGGTCTCCGTAGTACAAAGACAAGGTTATTCATATGCACCAAGATGAAGGAATTTATATGTACTATGACAAAGCTTTTAATTGACTCCCCCATCACATTGTTTCCAAGGATGCAGCTCTGTATTTCCAACAGATCAGGCTATGCACAACCACATATCACAATCCATATTTCTGTAAAAAAAAAAAAACTTAGCTATCATGAGCAAGGTAGCACACAGATAGTGAGAACATGTCTGTTGCATTTGACTCATGAAGTTTGTTTCCTATTATTTATTGGTTGATAAAGCAGAGCACATCTTCACGGATGCCTGCACAGCATATATGTATCTGAAACTTGCTTGTGGATTTGGTGATGCCGTTGTGGGTGAAGGCACGCCAGCTGTCACCACCATTCTCTTTATCTCAGCAAAGTCATTGCTCGGTTGAGTCAGTGACACCTCTGCAGTGAGCAGACACACAGTCGCTGTGTCAACACTGTTCTGTTGGTGTCATCTTTCTCTGCCCTAGGGTGCTCTTTGAATGTGACTACATTTCTGAATACAAGCAGAGTCGAAGGACAAATAATAATAGCAAGTGATAAGCAATGATTTGAGATGCCAGCACAGAGCAGATTATAAAGGATGGGGTTGAAATGTCAAAGGTGGCTTGTTTTTTACAGTTTAGATGAACACTATGCTAAGTTGCTGCTTTGTTAAGCATTTATCATCTCTAATCATCTGACATTTTATAAGAGAATAGTGCTTTATTATGGTTTTCAAGAAATACCATTTGTGTGGAAGGGATTGACAAAATTATTAAACTAATGTGCAATTCCTGTTCCAAAAAAGCTGGGAAGCTGTGTAAAATACACTGATTTGCCACATAGAAAACTAACATGTTGTACATAATACAAGCTAGAAATCCTATCACATGTTTAAAATGAGACATTTCTTTATTTTATGTTTAACATAAGCTCATTTTGAATTTGATGCCAGCAAAATCACTTGTTTCAAAGTCTGCAAACCTGATTGTTTGGGAGTGTACTTATACCTATGGAACTAGCAACTTCAACATATGGAAAAGGATCATCAAGCTGAAGGATAAATACAGATTTTAGAGCAGTATGTGCTCCTATCCTGATGATGATATTGTCAGGAAAGACCTTATATTTCAGCAAAACAATGCTAAACAGTATACTTTGTCTTTTACAAAAGAATTGCTTCATAGTAGCAAAATGAACAAATATTTTTCATGAAATAGTCTCACTTTAAACATTTGAAATGTTTTCCATGTTCTACTGTAAATAAAATATTGGTATATGACATCTACAAACCAATGCATATTGCTGTTAGTCACATTTTTACATAGTATCCCGGACTTTCTGGAAGTGGGATTGTATTACAGCTACCAAAAATCCATTTATATTAAATATAAAGAATAACTTGGTATGATTTTTTTTGCAATATATCTTCTTCTTTTTTTACATCAGTGGAAGAGCTGAACTGTATGGTGGTTATTCATAAGATACTACATAAGGCCTTAACAACTTGATTGATTCAAATATGTAGCAAAGAGGGGAAATAATAATAATAATAATAATAATAATAATAATAATAATAATAATAAAGCCACTCATTATAAAAAACTATTAAAATGAGTCAGTTAGCTGTCCCCTGGGAGCTGTGTTTTATTGGCAGGTTCAACACTAATGATAGCTTGTCAAAGGAAAATCACACACAGCAACTCCCTGACAAATAATGAGAAAACCAGAGATGGGCATAATGTAATTGTTGTGTGGCAGGCTTTACTATCACTTTTTTCTGCCTCTGCCTCAGCAATACTTTTCTTTAAAAGTTTTATTTATCCAAGGGAAAGCACTTCACCTCATCTTCACACAAGATGCCACAGTACTGTCGGTCATGGTGTTGCTCTGTCTTTCACAATGCCCCATCTCTCCAGCCTGAGAAGTTCTATCTATTATATGTTATTTTACATCAATCTATAATCTCAAATATTAGATTTTCATCTTCATGACTGAGGCATTTCAGGACAAGTCTAAAATATGTCCATGTAATTCAGTTTATATGATAATAGCCTGAATTTTTCAATTGCATTTCCTTCTAGGATTAATTAAGTGTTTTTCATTCATTTAATTTCATTTACTACCTCCTTTCACTGCTGCATCTTTCTGATCTATTGTCAAAGAAGCAGATGCAAGATTCTTTCTTAGAGAAGCTTTTTCTTGTCTTGTCTTTACACCAATTACTTCCCAGCTCAAACAAAATTCATCTGCATTGTCCCTGCATTGGATCAAAATCCCCCTGGTTTAATTAGCAATAATCAGATTCATAATAATATATATTTTCCTTCCACAAGGGCATATAATTGGGGATTTCAACTTTGGTGAATCTTTCATCAGACAAATCCATGGTCTAGCCCTCATTAAGGAACTGGGAGCTAAGTAGATCGAGAATGTTAAAAGTCTGAGAGGTGCAGTGGAGAGCTGAACATCTATACTCCCACTGAGGAAGCTGGCTTTAATTAGCTAATGAAACTGGGAGCTCCCCCTGCCAACCTCTGACCTTATGCTAAAGTATAATAAGCCTGTTCACAGTGTGAGGCATGTCACAGTTGAAATCAATGCAATGCACTCCTCAAACTAAATTTAATGAGCTAAATGACGCACTGTCCCTTTTGTTGCTCAGAACAGTTGCAGGCAATTTAAAAATAAGGTCAAATTTCTGAATATTGTGAAATTTCTATTATATGCACTATAAACATTCAGTGGGAATTTGAATTTTGAATAATTCCAGGCTCAATAATCCTCTTCAGTTTGGATGGCATCCTTTATGAGAGCCTTTCCCCTCCATGTTATATAGGATGCCCATATGACAGAATTTGTAGTCGACCCCTACAAGTTTACTAACTGTCTTTTTTTATTTAAACTGTTTATGTGGTGCCAACATATAATTTCAATATATTACTACATTATGCACTGTTAATGAGCTTGTACTCATTTCACACATTTGTATTCGATGAGGCTGCACATGAATCTAACATCATTAGCAAGGTACCAGAGTTTGCCATGCAGACAGTTAGCTTGTTTTACAGGGAGGTTTTGGCTTGAAACAGATTCAAGGGAACAAGCAGAGGCGTCGTTGCTGTTCTCAGTTAAAAACTTGGCTTAGGTAAGCCCATACATACAACATGGAAGACTCATTCTTCTACATAAACACTACAGCCTATAATAGATGTGTTAATAGGAAGCTATAAAGGTTCTTGTTGACTGTTTATTACTTTTGAACAGAACTAGCTGTTTATGTCTAGACATTTTTATATGAAACATATGCAGTTGTTAAAAGTGCTAAAGTAAATGAGGTCCTGGCTTTACCTTGGGTTCACAGGTTTGTTATATGTGCCATTTATTGCACAAAGTCTGAGATAGACTTTTGATTTTACGTAATTATGTACATTTAACATGTCAAATGTTAGATTTTGGTTTATTTCAATTACTAGTCACAGTGCAATGAAACAATGAGTCATTGCTGTTATTGCTCGTCATTCCCTGTGGCTTCCCTATAACAACATTTCTGTTGACTCTACTCTGATCATATCAAAATTGTGCTGGCCCAACACAGCAAGTCCAGGTCTCAGTGGCAGTATCTGCAGTCCTGGTGGAGCTCCTTCAGCCCATGGTAGCCAGCTCTGAGAGGCTTCATTTTGCTCCCAGGTCCAGTATTGGAAATGTACCCTGGGTGAACCGTACCATAAATTAGTCAGGATAAGTTGAGGGCAGATTGTACTAGGCTATCCCCCTGTGGTTATCAGCAGAGAGGAACCTGCCTGAGGGTTGGTGCTCTTAAATCTTTTACCAGTGCTGAGGCAGCCAGATTCACACATGGACTGAGGCCATCAATCAAGGCCAGTGCTTACAGCTAATGGGTTATTCAGGTTTTCCAGAAAATAAAACAGCCATGCTTATCTAAAGCAAGCATGAGAAACAGCACTTGCTAATTTTTGTATCAAACTGCATTTAAAGTGATTAGGCTTTGTGGTTTAGCAAAGAAACAAAGCATAGTTTATTTAGGGTCTTCTGCATGCACTGATTCTTAATTATGTCTTAATATTTTCTTTTTAAATTACAAAACTCCATTAGTTATTGCCTTTAAAAGAAGTTTCAGTTTTTTTTTATTTAATAGGCTCTGTCATAAACTGGGTTTCCCCTCACAGGCAACCACAGTAGGTTATTCATACAGTAGCTGCCAAGCCAGCGTTACTATTATTAGTGTTACTCGATGCAGACATTTGCAGGATCAAATTTTAAAGGGACTCACTCTGTGACAGGTGAAGATTCTTTTGATGGGGCAAGCAACTCAAAACTAGCATGATGACGATCAATTGTTGCACCCAGGGGCTAAATTTAAATGATACCAACCCCAGATAAGTCTAAATAGCTTTTGAAAAAAAAATCATGAACCAAAGATTTTCCCCTGCTCTTACTAGAAATTGTAAAATGGGAACATTTGTCCATAAGTCCAAAATGCTGTTTCAAAATCCAGGCTTAGAATTTTCATAGATCAAAACTTGTAATTATGTTTAGTGCACTGGTTAGCACCATTACCCAACAATGAGAGAGTGCCTACTTCAAGCTGTGGTTGGGACAAATCTGTGTGAAGCGTTTCTTGGAATATGAGGGTATAGATGATGGATGGAAATAGAAAAGTGAAAGGACTGTGGAAAGACTGCACAGGACAGATTGTAAACATGCAAGCTGGCAATCCTATTTCTTCCTAATACGGAATTTTGGTGAAGAGTGGCAGCCGTCAACATCATTGCATCATGTCGGGGTTGTCACATTGCAACACTGTAGTGCAGTAGAAACCAGGAAGGAAAATGTAGCTGCTGTACAGTTTTTAAGCCTTTATTGTTACATTGCTGCATATCGTTCAGTGGACCAACATACATATTTTACAATCTGTAATGAGATTGCTCTAAAAGATGCACACAAGCTTCACCCTGGTCTTCAAAGCAAAAGAATTTATAATTCTCAACTGTGCAGATGAGGCATCCAAAACCATGCATATGTATGCGTTCATTCAGTACATTTTTATTACTATTGAAATGAATAGGAGTTTAAGCAAAGTGTTTCAATGTGATTCTTATCGCTACAGGTATTATTCATCTCTGTATTCACTAACTGTCCTTTATCTGCCTTTTATTTTCTCTTTAGTTTAGCTGTATGTGGTGGATGTGTGGGCTGGAAATATGATGGGGGGTAAAGAACCTCTCTTTTCAGGCCAAAACTTAACCAAATAATTTACAGGAGTGAATTTGGTTAATAACATGGTAATGACTTGAGATCAAATTGTATTGTCTTGGTAGCTATTTTATGGCAGAGGTTGCAGCTCTTTTTACTGCACTGATGCATCTTTTATGTAAAGTCTGTGGTTAGACTGTTGAGTTTACAAACTGCAACCTTCAATTGTTGCTCATTATACCTTTTAAATCAATAAACGGAGGCAAGACAGCGGAGGAAACCCAGACATATCACCTACTCCTGGTTCACTGTCCTTCAAAAGCAATTTAGCCTGTTTGAATCAATGCAGATTTAAAATTCACATTTAATGACACCTCCAGGCAATGCTGCTTTTTGGGGCTCTGACAGTAACATCAATAATGATGCATTGTGGGCACTTGTCTTCTATGGCTCCCCAGATATCCCTAAAAAATAGTTTGGGGCTTTACCAAGTTGGTCATACGCCAATGAACAAATGAAACGAAGTAATTGGACATAGTGGGATGTACCATCTCCAAAGAGTGTCTCCTTCCTGCTGATTGGAGAGTATATCAAAATGATGCCACGGCAAAGCTAGCAAGGAAAAGATTATGTCATTATTGGTCCTTGGGATATAGGAGATGTGCTGGGCCATGGGAGCTCAGAAGTCTTAAGCAGACTGATTACAAACTTGGAGACGTGCCCCTGTGCCATCTTTGAAGCCTCAGCTTTACAAATTGCAGGGATAGAAGGAAGAGAGAAAAGATGGGAAAGGGAGTATGAGCCAGCAACGCTGACCTGGTGGCTGTCAGTTACTTCTCACTGTTAGGGGTTGAGAGACTCTTCTGTAATATTTTTTCTGAAATTTAAACCCACTAGCAAAATGTACAGATTCACCTCCATGTTTAACCTTCTGGGGTTAATTTTGTTAGTTCAACAATCAGTACAACGGTTTTCACATGTGGCATAGTGGCTGTGATTCTTTATTAATCAGCGGCAGGTGTTCCCTTCACAGCTGGTTAGTTCGTGCTGATGTGAAAGGCTGTCAAGCTTCATTGTCTGTCACTGGCTGCTGCAGCCTGCAGTGTGGGAATTACTTTCTGTAATCTTACTACATCTCACAGTTCAAATGCCACAGAAGCAAACATGGCACCAGGAGTTTGTGGGTCACTACAGCCTTATTATCATGCTTATATACTGCAGCCTGCTATCGTGAAGTGTTGTGTGAATAACATGCCAAGTCTCTTGTTATAGCTATTCTAGGCATTTTGTCAGTTTGCTACGATTTCCTGCTGTTGTAAAGACAGAAAACACACCAACTGTAGCATAACAAAACTGAACAATTTGACACTTTTTCACATTATTTATTTCAAGTGTGTTCAGTCAGTTTTGTTTTGTGTTTCAAACTAGCCCACCAGCATCTCTTCAGCAAAGTTTTAACAGTGACGATGTACAATATTATTTTTCTTGTTAGCATGCTAGCTTTAGCTAATTCATTAGAAACACTAATGTTAGCTGAAATTGTTTTAGCTTGGAGCTGTTGAGATTTCAAAGTTTGCTAAGTAGCTAAATAGGGTGGTTGTTTAATATTTTTTCAGCTATTTTGCTGCTTCAGTGCAACTTTAACAAGTTTAAAACCTCAGTCATGATTTTGCACACTTATTGAAAGTGAGAATAGTCATCATGCTGTGAATCAGTCTGAAATGATGAGATCAAAATTCAGACATCTTGCGTAGCCACCACATTACTGGGTAACACCGACAGCTCAAATTTCTTCTCACACAACTTCTTAAAAGAGTGGTCATTCTTTTTCTAAAGAAATCAGGTGATTATCAACATCATGAATTCATCTAGTAGGCGCTGTTACACATCTAAATCTTAGTAGTAACCTAGTAGTAAGTTTGCACTTACTGGCTTACCAACCAAAGCTACAATACTCCTGAATTCCTGCAGTGGACTAGTAGCACAGTGGTCAGAAAGCACTGTTGGTTGAAATATAAAGAAAGAAAGACAAATCAAAGACACCATATTTACAACTACAAATGCAGAGGTCAGAGCAGTCACCTCATCAAGTCACTGCTTTAGCTATAATAGGAAAGCAGCAATGTGACACTGCCAGACATTGGCCTTGCAAACTGAGCAATGACCAATAAATGAATATTTTAAAGGCTACATCATATAACCTCTGGTCAAACTCACTGACTATTTGCATGGATCAGATGATCAGAGCTAAATAAATACAGAAAAAAAGGTCCAAAGTGACAGAGGCTTTGTAGTTAGCAGGGCTAAAAACAAAAAGAAATAATTTACATATTTCTTGTCTATGGACCAACTTAAGCTTAAATATGTAAACAAATCTTTGCCAAAGTAGTAATGAAAACTTTTCATGAATACAGAAGATCTCAGTTTGTATTCAGTGCTTTGGAGCATTATGACTTCCAGCTCCATTCAGCTGGCTGCTCTCGCCAAGTTGCTTTGTTAAAGGAAAAACAATCTCTTTCACAAATGTTTTGCTTTGAGATTTTGGCAGATTGTGCAACTTAAGTGTTTCTTTCTGTAATTAAACTCCATCAGATGCTTGGAGGAGGGAAATGTTCCACAGATATCGAATTGAAGACAGTGTCATTGAGATCTTAAATGCATGACAGTCCCTGATAACAACAGTAAAGCAAGTCTGTTGTTACTGCTTATTACAAAATTTCTTACTTGTAGTTATACAAAATTGGAAAAAAAATCACAAACCCATAAAGTCTGTGTGTTTATCCGTTTGCCCTTTTTCTGTGATGTTAACTTTCAGATGCACAATCAATCAGGATGATATGAAAAACATGTCAGGGCTATATGAAACAGATTGACAGAATGTTTGTTTTATTTTTGCAAATGAAGCACAAACATGTCCTTATGCTTTACTGGGTCACAGACAGTTTGCAATGTTACACTGAGACTCCCGCTGTGTTCTTTCCACAAAACCTATATATTTGCAGTTTATATGAGTTTCTGTCACAAGGAGTACTAAAAATACTGCAGCCTTCAAGTTCAGTTGCTGATGCAGCACGAAGACATCACTGACTGTGTGAAGCCTCAACAGAAGCAACATTTCCTCAGATGTATTTGAATAAGACATGATGCCAGTTTATTTTGGTCACATCCTACTGTTGGCAGGCAATGGAGTTGTGACTAACCCTCTTCCAGTTTCCATATTAGGCAAAGAAAAAAAAGGAAGATAGAATGAAAGAAATGAAAAAGAAGCCTTTGTCTGTGCAACTCGGATTGGGATGAATTAAGTCGTTAAGTATTAATATATAGAGTATTAACAATTTCACACATAAGGAGAGGGTTAAATTATGAGCACAGGGTTATACCACCAAGTGAGAGATTCCTCATATAAAGTTGAATAATGTGGATCTGAATTCATGTTTTCCACATCATAGAGGTGCACCCTTTTACTGCTGCACTTCATCTCTGGCTGTTTGATGTTGAATGATAAATAGATTTTGAACGGCCAAGGATCTCTGTAAGGCTTTTGACTCTCAGACCCTCCTCAAATAGCTTTAAATCTGCATGACTTATTTAAATGCTTGAGCTGACATTAAGTGAGAGGAGCCATGCTCACCAAAATGTCTTTATCTTCCAGGTCTGGACTCTGTGTGGCCTGTCTGCGTGAGACTAGGCAGAGGAAGAGAAACAGAAAATGGTGATGTGTCATGGAGAATGTCATTGCTAGGTAGCCCATTCAGAATGCAGTGTGGCCTTCCCAGCTGCGCATCCCCAGTGGTGCCATGATCCAGTTCTAACTGTGGGTGAGTACTCCGAGTCTTTTAAATTCATATTGTTGTGTTAACTTTCAGACTTCTGCCAGGTGTTATTTAGGGAATACTCCACAGATTCTAACTTGATAGTAGACCTACAAATCATCGCAAATTCTGATTGGAGATATTGCAGAATATTTCAGAGTGGTGTTACTATGCAGAGTTTTTATTGAGAATTTCTTATCTATTTTAAAAATGTTTGTATATTTCAGGTCAGAAGGATTACTGCTCAGCTTGTGAAAACTGGTAGATTTTCGTAGATTCATGAGATCTTTAATTCTGAGAAAAATAACCTGTTCATAGTGATGCCATTGCTGTGTCTTGGAGTCAGAATCTACCCACAACAAGCTGCTTTTTACTGGAAAAGTGACATTTTAAACTCAGGCATTTTCAGGTCAAACACCCCTAACACAATCTAAGACTTGACTCAATGAAATGGGGTTCGACATTTTAAAATTAATCAAAAGGACTAGATTTTTGTATAAATGTAAGCACAAATTGCATCAAATTTTAGGTCGCAAAAGTAGATGAAGCTAACTAACTGAGGAAATGGCTTTAGGCATCACTAAACTTTTTATGTTTATTAGGCCCGAGCACCGAAGGCGGTGCGAAGGCCTATTGTAATTGCTCCGTTTCTTCCTTATTAGGCCCGAGCACCGAAGGCGGTGCGAAGGCCTATTGTAATTGCTCCGTTTCTTCCTTATTAGGCCCGAGCACCGAAGGCGGTGCGAAGGCCTGTTGTAATTGCTCCGTTTTTTCCTTATTAGGCCCGAGCACCGAAGGCGGTGCGAAGGCCTATTGTAATTGCTCCGTTTCTTCCTTATTCTTCTTCTTCTTCTTCTTCTTCTTCTTCTTCTTCTTCTTCTTAAACATTGGAGGCATTTTTGGGGACCTGAACATGCACGAAAACGCGCCTATTTTTGTGTACCCCCCCAAAGGAATGTGAAAAATTTGATATTTTGGGGTGCTTGGGACTGTTCGGGCAAAATTGAATGAGAGCGCCACCTATTTACGATGCCCCGCCACTGCACGTCATCAATCTTTATGAAAATTGCTACAAATATTCTAAATGTTCGGGCGAACAAAAAATCCTCTTGGAGCAACAGACTAAAACCAACAGGAAGTCGGCCATTTTGGGTCAAAGTCGCCATTTTGGCGTTTTACTGACATTTTCAAAATCTATCTCCTCCTAGAGATTTCATCGTACCGCTACCAAAATAGCTCAGGATGTCCAGAAGGCATGTGTCTTTAAAAGTTATTGAAAGTTTTCTAATAGGAGAAAGGGCATGGAGGGGGTGGGGCCTCAAATTTTGATGTGTCGCCGTGAAGAACGAAAGTGATATAGCTTCCACATAAAACAATGTATCTGAACCAAAATGGCCATGTATGATGCCAGTCCCATCCTGAACACATCTACATGTCAATATTTGGGTTATGAATTGGCCACGCCCCCTGGCGACAGTAAGTCATGGTTTTTACTTGGAGACCCTCTTATCTGACGTTTTGAACACAACCAGGTCCAAACTGGGTCAGACAGCAGAAAACAAGTTGGTGATGATAACCAGTGAAAACTGTTGCTCTATGCTGCAGGGCGAGACCGTGGCGCCATGGCGAACTTTGATAAGACGCCATGACATCATAAATCACTATAAATCCCTCAATTCTGATCCAATCCCCATCAGACTTGCAGGGATTAATCAGGGTCCGGCCCTGAACAGATTCATATCACCAATTCCGGTCTAGCCCTAAGCCCCGCCCACTTCCAACAGGAAGTGCTTTTTTTCAGACGCAGGGGTCCATCTCCTCAGGAATAAAACGTGCACACTTGAAAGTACTTCACAACAGGTCAAACCCTTTCATGATACCACAATAAAAATCTCAAGCTCCTTCGCCAAACGTAACCATGGCGAATAGCGGTCCGACGCCATCAAACAGGAAGTACTTGTAACTGACCCATTGTACTGCTGATCTACACCAAACCTGGCAGGGAGGAGCGCGGACCAGCCGAGAACTCAGCCACATTGACATATGTTGGAAAAATTGCAATATGGCTCTATAGCGCCACCTACAAATATTTAATTGATCATATCTGCCCACTACATTGACTGATATGGCTGAAATCCAGTATATTGATAGAACTTGGAAGGATGTACAAAAAAGCCTCTTGGACCTATATGATAACTTCAACAGGAAGTCAGCCATTTTGAAAAAAGTGTCATTTTTGGGGTCATTTTTGCATGTTTCTTTGCCTTGCATTTGAACGAACTCCTCCTACAGATTTTATCGTATTTACCTCAAACTCAGTCTGAACACTCCAGAGGCATGCGTGGTCAAAAGTTATTGAAAATTTTCTAATAGGAGGTGGCGTTCAGCGGCGGCGCCTCATCAAGTTTTGATGTTTCGCCAACAAGCACGGAATCTATTATTTCTGCAATACAACACTCATTCTGTACCAAACTGCATATATTTCTCTTCACTTCCATGCCGACCACATCTACAAGTCCTGATGTTGTCATCTGGACATTGCTCAACGCTGCATGGCGAGACCGTGGCGCCATGACAAGGTTGGATAAAACGCCATGACATCATTATTGAGTATAAATCCCTCAATTTTCATCCAATCAGCATCACACTTGCACTGATTAATCAGAGTCTGCTTCTTAACAGATATATGTAATTACTTCTGGTCTTGGCCTAAGCCCCGCCCACTTGAAACAGGAAGTGCCTTTTTCCTGCAGCAGGGTCCCTCTCGTCAGGGATTAACCTCACACACTCTACAGTGCTTCAGATCAGGTCAAACCCTTTCATGATATAAGAGAAAAAAAAACCTCAAGTTCCTTCCTCAAGCAAAACATGGCAAATGGCGTCCACCGCCATGAAACAGGAAGTACTTGTAACTGACCCAATGTACTCCTGATCTCGACCAAACTTGGCAGGGAGGACAGTGGTCAGGCCTGGAACTGATTCAAATACACATATGCTGGTAATATGGCTCTATAGCGCCCCCTATCAATATTTAGTCTATCAGCTCCACCCACTGCTTTGAACGACATAGTAAAATGTGGCATATTTATATAACATGCCAGGACAAACAAAAAAGCCAGTTCATGTCCTGATGTTCTCAACACCATAGCCCTGGGAAAAGGAAGTCCCACCATTTTAACCCTTTATCCTCTGTATAACTAATTCTAACTCATTAATATCATCCTTCATGAACTCATGGTTGAAAATATGACTGACTTCTTACAGCATCATGATTAAAATGGCTTCCTGTGATGGTTTAAATCATTCGCCATTATACAGGAAGTGGCACTAACCCTGCTGTCAGTTGACCAATTGAGCTAATATTTTCCTGTTCTCATTAGAGTTCCAATCTGAACATGGTTCGTACATTAAAAGAACTTTACCACCACCTAGTGGCCACGTGGAATTTTCCTCTTGATGAAATCATGCTCCAGATTGTGGGAATTCAACACAGTTTGTAAGAAACAAGGTCATGAATGCTTCAGATGTCATCACTGGACAGGCTGACGTGCAAGTTGATCTTCTGATGAGGAAAATCACCTCTTGATGGAGATAAACTCTGGAAGAATGGGTATATGGCTGTGGGCAAGAGAGGCTGTGTTGCTGGAGGGAGGCTCTTGGCCGATGGGGCGGTGCAATAGGCCGAAGCGGCGCCAGAGGTGCGAGGGCCTCCAACGCTGCTTGCAGCTTTAATTCTTATTATTATTCTTCTCAAAAGTAAATCGCATGGTAGGGGACCTGAACATGCGCGGAAACGCGCCTAGTTTTGCGTACCCCCCCAAAGGAATGCGAAAATTTACGTTTTGTCATGTGCTCGGGACTGTTTGGGCAAAATTGAACGAGAGCGCCACCTATTTATGTTGCCCCGCCACTGCACATCATCAATCTTCATGAAATTCGCTACACATTTTCTAAATGCATGGGCGAACAAAAAATCCTCTTGGAGTAAAGCCCTAAAACAAACAGGAAGTCGGCCATTTTGGGTCAAAGTCGCCATTTTGGCGTTTTGCTGACATATTCAAAATCTATCTCCTCCTAGAGATTTTATCGTATCGCGACCAAAATAGCTTAGGATGTTCAGAAGGCATGTGTCTTTAAAAGTTATTGAAAGTTTTCTAATAGGAGAAAGGGCATGGAGGGGGCGGGGCCTCAAAGTTTGACATCTCGCCGTGAAGAACGAAAGTGATATAACTTCCACATAAAACAATATATCTGAACCAAAATGGCCATGTATGATGCCAGTCCCATCCTGAACACATCTACATGTCAATATTTAGGTTATGAATTGGCCACGCCCCCTGGCGACAGGAAGTCATGGTTTTTACTCGGAGACCCACTTATCTCACGTTTTGGACACAACCAGGTCCAAACTGGGTCAGACAACAGAAAACAAGTTGGTGATGATATCCAGTGAAAACTGTTGCTCTATGCTGCAGGGCGAGACCGTGGCGCCATGGCGAACTTCGAAAAGACGCCATGACATCATAAATCACTATAAATCCCTCAATTCTGATCCAATCCCCATCAGACTTGCAGAGATTACTCAGGGTGTAGCCCTGAATAGATCTATATGACCAATACCGGTCCAGCCCTAAGCCCCGCCCACTTCCAACAGGAAGTGCTTTTTTTCACACGCAGGGATCCATCTTCTCAGGAATGAAACTTACACACTTGAAAGTGCTTCACAACAGGTCAAACCCTTTCATGAAACCACAAGAAAAATCTCAAGCTGCTTCGCCAAACGTAACCATGGCGAATAGTGGTCTGACGCCATCAAACAGGAAGTACTTGTGACTGACCCATTGTAATGTTGAGCTTCACCAAACTCACAACGAAAGAGTGTGGTCAGAAAAGGAACTCAGCCACATTAACATCTGCTGGAACAATTGCAATATGGCTCTATAGCGCCCCCTACAAATATTGCATTGATCATAACTGCCCACTACATTGACCGATATGGCTGAAATCCACAACATTGATAGAACTTGGAAGGATGTACAAAAAAGCCTCTTGGACCTATATGATAACTTCAACAGGAAGTCGGCCATTTTGTAAAAATTGTTATTTTGGTGGTCATTTTTGCATGTTTCTTTGCCTTGCATTTGAACGAACTCCTCCTACAGATTTTATCGTAATTACCTCAAACTAAGTCTGAACACTCCAGAGGCATGTGTGGGCAAAAGTTATTGAAAATTTTCTAATAGGAAGTGGCGTTCAGCGGCGGCGCCTCATCAAGTTTTGATGTTTCGCCATCAAGCATGTAATCCATTATTTCTGAAATACAACACTCATTCTGTAGCAAACTGCAAATGTTTCACTTCAGTTCCATGCCAACCACAACTACAAGTCCTGATGTTGTCATCTGGACATTGCTCAACGCTGCATGGCGAGACCGTGGCGCCATGACAAAGTTGGATAAGGCGCCGTGACAACATTAATCTGTATAAATCCCTCAATTTTCATCCAATCAATATGACACTTACAGTAATTAATCAGGGTCTGCTCCTGAACAGATACATGTACCTACTTCTGGTCTTGGCCTAAGCCACGCCCCCTGGAAACAGGAAGTGCCTTTCTCAGACACCGGGGTCCAGCTCATCAGGGATTAACCTCAGACACTCTACAGTGCTTCAGATCAGGTCAAACCCTTTCATGACACTACAGAAAAAAAACCTCAAGTTCCGTTGTCCAGCAAAACCATGGCGAATGGCGTCCACCGCCATGAAACAGGAAGTACTTGTAACTGACCTAATGTACTTCCTGATCTCCACCAAACTCGGCAGGGAGGACAGTGGTCAGGCCTGGAACTGATTCAAATAGACATATGCTGGTTATTTGGCTCTATATCGCCCCCTATGGTCATATTTTTCGCCATGAAACAGGAAGTGGCTCTAGCTCTGCTGTCAGTTGAACAAAGGAGGTGATATTTTCCTGTTCTCATTAGAGTTCCAACCTGAACATGGTTCTACATGAAAACGACTATAGCGCCACCTAGTGGCCACATGGAATTTTCCTCTTGCTAACATCATGCTCCGGTTTGTGGGAATTCAACACAGTTTGTTTGAAACAAGGTCATGAATGCTTTAGATGTCATGACTGCTCAGGCTGAGGTGCAAGTTGATCCTCTCATGAGGAAAATCACCTCTTGATGGAGATAAACTCTGGAAGAATGGGTATATGGCTGTGGGCGATAGCGGCTGTGCTGCTGGAGGGAGGTTGCGGGGTGATGGGGCGGTGCAATAGGCCGAAGCGGCGCCAGAGGTGCGAGGGCCTCCAACGCTGCTTGCAGCTTTAATTCTTCTTCTTCTTCTTCTTCTTCTTAAACATTGGAGGCATTTTTGGGGACCTGAACATGCACGAAAACGCGCCTATTTTTGTGTACCCCCCCAAAGGAATGTGAAAAATTTGATATTTTGGGGTGCTTGGGACTGTTCGGGCAAAATTGAATGAGAGCGCCACCTATTTACGATGCCCCGCCACTGCACGTCATCAATCTTTATGAAAATTGCTATAAATATTCTAAATGTTCGGGCGAACAAAAAATCCTCTTGGAGCAACAGACTAAAACCAACAGGAAGTCGGCCATTTTGGGTCAAAGTCGCCATTTTGGCGTTTTACTGACATTTTCAAAATCTATCTCCTCCTAGAGATTTTATCGTACCGCTACCAAAATAGCTCAGGATGTCCAGAAGGCATGTGTCTTTAAAAGTTATTGAAAGTTTTCTAATAGGAGAAAGGGCATGGAGGGGGTGGGGCCTCAAATTTTGATGTGTCGCCGTGAAGAACGAAAGTGATATAGCTTCCACATAAAACAATGTATCTGAACCAAAATGGCCATGTATGATGCCAGTCCCATCCTGAACACATCTACATGTCAATATTTGGGTTATGAATTGGCCACGCCCCCTGGCGACAGTAAGTCATGGTTTTTACTTGGAGACCCTCTTATCTGACGTTTTGAACACAACCAGGTCCAAACTGGGTCAGACAGCAGAAAACAAGTTGGTGATGATAACCAGTGAAAACTGTTGCTCTATGCTGCAGGGCGAGACCGTGGCGCCATGGCGAACTTTGATAAGACGCCATGACATCATAAATCACTATAAATCCCTCAATTCTGATCCAATCCCCATCAGACTTGCAGGGATTAATCAGGGTCCGGCCCTGAACAGATTCATATCACCAATTCCGGTCTAGCCCTAAGCCCCGCCCACTTCCAACAGGAAGTGCTTTTTTTCAGACGCAGGGGTCCATCTCCTCAGGAATAAAACGTGCACACTTGAAAGTACTTCACAACAGGTCAAACCCTTTCATGATACCACAATAAAAATCTCAAGCTCCTTCGCCAAACGTAACCATGGCGAATAGCGGTCCGACGCCATCAAACAGGAAGTACTTGTAACTGACCCATTGTACTGCTGATCTACACCAAACCTGGCAGGGAGGAGCGCGGACCAGCCGAGAACTCAGCCACATTGACATATGTTGGAAAAATTGCAATATGGCTCTATAGCGCCACCTACAAATATTTAATTGATCATATCTGCCCACTACATTGACTGATATGGCTGAAATCCAGTATATTGATAGAACTTGGAAGGATGTACAAAAAAGCCTCTTGGACCTATATGATAACTTCAACAGGAAGTCAGCCATTTTGAAAAAAGTGTCATTTTTGGGGTCATTTTTGCATGTTTCTTTGCCTTGCATTTGAACGAACTCCTCCTACAGATTTTATCGTATTTACCTCAAACTCAGTCTGAACACTCCAGAGGCATGCGTGGTCAAAAGTTATTGAAAATTTTCTAATAGGAGGTGGCGTTCAGCGGCGGCGCCTCATCAAGTTTTGATGTTTCGCCAACAAGCACGGAATCTATTATTTCTGCAATACAACACTCATTCTGTACCAAACTGCATATATTTCTCTTCACTTCCATGCCGACCGCATCTACAAGTCCTGATGTTGTCATCTGGACATTGCTCAACGCTGCATGGCGAGACCGTGGCGCCATGACAAGGTTGGATAAAACGCCATGACATCATTATTGAGTATAAATCCCTCAATTTTCATCCAATCAGCATCACACTTGCACTGATTAATCAGAGTCTGCTTCTTAACAGATATATGTAATTACTTCTGGTCTTGGCCTAAGCCCCGCCCACTTGAAACAGGAAGTGCCTTTTTCCTGCAGCAGGGTCCCTCTCGTCAGGGATTAACCTCACACACTCTACAGTGCTTCAGATCAGGTCAAACCCTTTCATGATATAAGAGAAAAAAAACCTCAAGTTCCTTCCTCAAGCAAAACATGGCAAATGGCGTCCACCGCCATGAAACAGGAAGTACTTGTAACTGACCCAATGTACTCCTGATCTCAACCAAACTTGGCAGGGAGGACAGTGGTCAGGCCTGGAACTGATTCAAATACACATATGCTGGTAATATGGCTCTATAGCGCCCCCTATCAATATTTAGTCTATCAGCTCCACCCACTGCTTTGAACGACATAGTAAAATGTGGCATATTTATATAACATGCCAGGACAAACAAAAAAGCCAGTTCATGTCCTGATGTTCTCAACACCATAGCCCTGGGAAAAGGAAGTCCCACCATTTTAACCCTTTATCCTCTGTATAACTAATTCTAACTCATTAATATCATCCTTCATGAACTCATGGTTGAAAATATGACTGACTTCTTACAGCATCATGATTAAAATGGCTTCCTGTGATGGTTTAAATCATTCGCCATTATACAGGAAGTGGCACTAACCCTGCTGTCAGTTGACCAATTGAGCTAATATTTTCCTGTTCTCATTAGAGTTCCAATCTGAACATGGTTGTACATTAAAAGAACTTTACCACCACCTAGTGGCCACGTGGAATTTTCCTCTTGATGAAATCATGCTCCAGATTGTGGGAATTCAACACAGTTTGTAAGAAACAAGGTCATGAATGCTTCAGATGTCATCACTGGACAGGCTGACGTGCAAGTTGATCTTCTGATGAGGAAAATCACCTCTTGATGGAGATAAACTCTGGAAGAATGGGTATATGGCTGTGGGCAAGAGAGGCTGTGTTGCTGGAGGGAGGCTCTTGGCCGATGGGGCGGTGCAATAGGCCGAAGCGGCGCCAGAGGTGCGAGGGCCTCCAACGCTGCTTGCAGCTTTAATTCTTCTTCTTCTTCTTCTTCTTCTTCTTAAACATTGGAGGCATTTTTGGGGACCTGAACATGCACGAAAACGCGCCTATTTTTGTGTACCCCCCCAAAGGAATGTGAAAAATTTGATATTTTGGGGTGCTTGGGACTGTTCGGGCAAAATTGAATGAGAGCGCCACCTATTTACGATGCCCCGCCACTGCACGTCATCAATCTTTATGAAAATTGCTACAAATATTCTAAATGTTTGGGCGAACAAAAAATCCTCTTGGAGCAACAGACTAAAACCAACAGGAAGTCGGCCATTTTGGGTCAAAGTCGCCATTTTTGCGTTTTACTGACATTTTCAAAATCTATCTCCTCCTAGAGATTTTATCGTACCGCTACCAAAATAGCTCAGGATGTCCAGAAGGCATGTGTCTTTAAAAGTTATTGAAAGTTTTCTAATAGGAGAAAGGGCATGGAGGGGGTGGGGCCTCAAATTTTGATGTGTCGCCGTGAAGAACGAAAGTGATATAGCTTCCACATAAAACAATGTATCTGAACCAAAATGGCCATGTATGATGCCAGTCCCATCCTGAACACATCTACATGTCAATATTTGGGTTATGAATTGGCCACGCCCCCTGGCGACAGTAAGTCATGGTTTTTACTTGGAGACCCTCTTATCTGACGTTTTGAACACAACCAGGTCCAAACTGGGTCAGACAGCAGAAAACAAGTTGGTGATGATAACCAGTGAAAACTGTTGCTCTATGCTGCAGGGCGAGACCGTGGCGCCATGGCGAACTTTGATAAGACGCCATGACATCATAAATCACTATAAATCCCTCAATTCTGATCCAATCCCCATCAGACTTGCAGGGATTAATCAGGGTCCGGCCCTGAACAGATTCATATCACCAATTCCGGTCTAGCCCTAAGCCCCGCCCACTTCCAACAGGAAGTGCTTTTTTTCAGACGCAGGGGTCCATCTCCTCAGGAATAAAACGTGCACACTTGAAAGTACTTCACAACAGGTCAAACCCTTTCATGATACCACAATAAAAATCTCAAGCTCCTTCGCCAAACGTAACCATGGCGAATAGCGGTCCGACGCCATCAAACAGGAAGTACTTGTAACTGACCCATTGTACTGCTGATCTACACCAAACCTGGCAGGGAGGAGCGCGGACCAGCCGAGAACTCAGCCACATTGACATATGTTGGAAAAATTGCAATATGGCTCTATAGCGCCACCTACAAATATTTAATTGATCATATCTGCCCACTACATTGACTGATACGGCTGAAATCCAGTATATTGATAGAACTTGGAAGGATGTACAAAAAAGCCTCTTGGACCTATATGATAACTTCAACAGGAAGTCAGCCATTTTGAAAAAAGTGTCATTTTTGGGGTCATTTTTGCATGTTTCTTTGCCTTGCATTTGAACGAACTCCTCCTACAGATTTTATCGTATTTACCTCAAACTCAGTCTGAACACTCCAGAGGCATGCGTGGTCAAAAGTTATTGAAAATTTTCTAATAGGAGGTGGCGTTCAGCGGCGGCGCCTCATCAAGTTTTGATGTTTCGCCAACAAGCACGGAATCTATTATTTCTGCAATACAACACTCATTCTGTACCAAACTGCATATATTTCTCTTCACTTCCATGCCGACCACATCTACAAGTCCTGATGTTGTCATCTGGACATTGCTCAACGCTGCATGGCGAGACCGTGGCGCCATGACAAGGTTGGATAAAACGCCATGACATCATTATTGAGTATAAATCCCTCAATTTTCATCCAATCAGCATCACACTTGCACTGATTAATCAGAGTCTGCTTCTTAACAGATATATGTAATTACTTCTGGTCTTGGCCTAAGCCCCGCCCACTTGAAACAGGAAGTGCCTTTTTCCTGCAGCAGGGTCCCTCTCGTCAGGGATTAACCTCACACACTCTACAGTGCTTCAGATCAGGTCAAACCCTTTCATGATATAAGAGAAAAAAAACCTCAAGTTCCTTCCTCAAGCAAAACATGGCAAATGGCGTCCACCGCCATGAAACAGGAAGTACTTGTAACTGACCCAATGTACTCCTGATCTCGACCAAACTTGGCAGGGAGGACAGTGGTCAGGCCTGGAACTGATTCAAATACACATATGCTGGTAATATGGCTCTATAGCGCCCCCTATCAATATTTAGTCTATCAGCTCCACCCACTGCTTTGAACGACATAGTAAAATGTGGCATATTTATATAACATGCCAGGACAAACAAAAAAGCCAGTTCATGTCCTGATGTTCTCAACACCATAGCCCTGGGAAAAGGAAGTCCCACCATTTTAACCCTTTATCCTCTGTATAACTAATTCTAACTCATTAATATCATCCTTCATGAACTCATGGTTGAAAATATGACTGACTTCTTACAGCATCATGATTAAAATGGCTTCCTGTGATGGTTTAAATCATTCGCCATTATACAGGAAGTGGCACTAACCCTGCTGTCAGTTGACCAATTGAGCTAATATTTTCCTGTTCTCATTAGAGTTCCAATCTGAACATGGTCGTACATTAAAAGAACTTTACCACCACCTAGTGGCCACGTGGAATTTTCCTCTTGATGAAATCATGCTCCAGATTGTGGGAATTCAACACAGTTTGTAAGAAACAAGGTCATGAATGCTTCAGATGTCATCACTGGACAGGCTGACGTGCAAGTTGATCTTCTGATGAGGAAAATCACCTCTTGATGGAGATAAACTCTGGAAGAATGGGTATATGGCTGTGGGCAAGAGAGGCTGTGTTGCTGGAGGGAGGCTCTTGGCCGATGGGGCGGTGCAATAGGCCGAAGCGGCGCCAGAGGTGCGAGGGCCTCCAACGCTGCTTGCAGCTTTAATTTGTTTTGTTTTTCTCATTAGATTTGTTTCTGGTTGGGACAACTCCTACTGAATTACAGCTTATAACAAGCTCCTCTTCCAACACTATGTCATTCACTTTAAATCAATCCTTGTTCACATTTCTTTTTTGCAACTTTTCAAAGGATCACTTTTTTACATCAATAGTGGATAGAAACTCAGCTTGGAATATCTTTTGAAAGGATAATGTCCCAGCAGAATCAATACCAAGGTTCACTGGAGTTGTTCTGGCCTAACACCTGACTAGCAGACTTTATGTTTATGTGTTTATTTATTTGTGTTCCCTGTGTAAATTACTTGCATTACAGATTAGGATAAAAGGATATAAAATATTCATTTCTCATTTACATATCTATTTAGAAAGAGACCAAGTTAACAATCTTAATAAAAAGGTAATCCATTACTTATTTTGTTTCTTAAACCATATTGGTAATGTTTGAGACCGGCTAGATAGACTGAAATAATCTGGTGACTTACCCACAAATCTAAAAATAACTATTTATGTGGTGACAGGCAGGTGTCACACCTAAAGCTGAAGTATTATTTATTTATATAACACAAATATAACTGTCATGTACAGTTAAGTTAATCCTGAATATACTGTCCCATTTCCCAGCAGTGGAAGCAGGATCACCTTAAGAAACAATGGCATAATTTCTCATGTGTAATGCTGAAATGAATATATTTAACACCTGGGCACACATTATGCCTATTCCCCCCTTTATTTAATTGAGCTGATCACTTAATAACTGCAAATTATCGGTTACTGCTCGGCATAAGTCCAAAATCCTATTAACTATGAGGAGAGACAGACCCTTAGAGGAAAGGGGAGGTCTACTGTCCTTAAATTCTATGTAAATCAGCAAAGGACAGCAGGGAGCAGACATGACCCATCCATTTATTCCTCCATCCATATTCCTGCTTATCCTTGTCTGGGTCTTCAGGGTAGCAGTCTAAGCAGACCTGCCAAGCTCTTCTGAGGGGACATGGAGGTGGTTCCAATCCAGTGTTCTTTACATAATTTCCTAGATCTGCTCAGGGGTCTCTTCCCAGTAGGACATGTGAAAAATGCCTCGTCTGGAAGGTTTCAGTGGGGTATCCGTAACAGATGTCCAAACCACTTCATCTCGGTGCTTTTGATGTGAAAAAGCAGAAACACTATTCTGAACCTCAAGCCAGTCTCACACGTAGTCACTAATAGTGAACTTTTTGACAGCCTTTAGAGAAAGGTTTATTTTCACTGATTGCATCTCCAACCTTACTCTGTTGGTCATGAGTCATACTTCATGTCCTGATAATGAAACAAAACGAGTTTTGTGGGTGCTTTTAATTTCCCCTCACTTCTAACTTTTTTTGATCCCCAGGCATGATAAAAGTCTCCAGTGTTGCAAAGCTTAAAACAAAGAGACTTAATCTAAAATGAAAGAAAAAAACATAGAAAAAATAATAAAATACAACAACAACAAACTAATCTGTAGTACAATCTTTTCAATTATTAATATAGTTGATAAATGCCAACGTAGTGGGTAGTTGGGCATGCCTAGCATCTTTGATAAGCTGACCAGTTAGAGCAGATTCACACAGATGTGATGCTTTATTGCTCAACTGTACGCAGGCCTAGCTGTAATTAAGATCAGATACATAAATACAAAAGCAATACAATTGTGGCAGCAGAGGCACCAGCCATTTTTAACTTTTCATTACAAGCTATGCCAGTAAAGTGAAGTAATGGATCCAGAAATCAATTTGCCAATGCAAGATGTCACTCTATTCAAAGTGAGTGAGAAGCGAGAATTTGATGTGTAAAAGGCGTACGCGTGAATGTGGCCAAACAGTCTATTTAGTCAAGATGGAGATGTAGCCTCTCTTATCCTTTTTTCATCAAACTTAAGACTCACTAACACTTTGGACTTCTCTCACCTCTCAGATAAGACTATAGATTATTTGATCTTAGAAAGATATGTCAGGTCAATTGCAGAGTTTTAATAACTGTGAATAAAAATAGTTCAGATGCACGAGATTGAACTTTACAGTGTTATTTCTGTGGTAGCTACTTGATTCCTGCAAACAAATCATTCTCAGATGGTACCATAATAAAGGAGGGAAGTTGATGTCACCTGATTTTCTTCCTTTTTTTCTATTAAACACACCATTTTTTGATCTACAGATCCTGAATTCTAACTTTAGGGCACTGGTCCTAGCTCAAACAGATTAGCATTTTAGTCCATTTCTAACTTTTATAACCAAATGTTCAGCATATCTATCCACTGCATGTAACTAGAAAAAAAACAACACATTTTACATAACGTCTTTGTAATTTGTATAGTTACACGTGAAATTTGTAAATATTATAATCAGTTTATTTTAATATATTTGTCAAAAACACAGGGGCAGGATTTTGCAGAGGATCTGATTTTGGCACAAAAACAGCTTGTTAATTAGCTAATCTTTCATACAGGTGTGCACTTTAATTACTCCTGGTAGGGACCATCTTATTTCTCTCTTTTTTTTTTCTTTCCCCATCTCCTCCTTTTTATACTACATTTAACTGTAGCCAAACAAAAAAAAATCTAATCAGGCATGAATGGTTGTAAACTGGGGTAGTGGGATGGCATTCCTTACAAGATGATGTTTCTGTCCCAGCACACAAGAAGGCATGATTCATCATTACATTCTCTATAGTTTGCAGAAATGAACCCTTTCTTACAAAGAAAGATGAAGATGAACAGATCTAACTAACTTAAAAGTAAATAGCTTTCATATGTAGTGTTGAACATTTCATGTTCAGGCTTCTTCTTTTAAAAACAGCCAGCTGGAAATATCTGTACCAGTCAGTGGTGATATGAGCAAAAACTCCTACACTTGGGAAGTTTCAATAAGCTAGTTACAGTTGATTATATAATTATTTTGCAAACCAAAATGGATTTGTCATAAGAAAAAATGAAAAAAATCTGCTTTTGTAGACCACAAGAAATTTAATTGCTACTGGTTTACTGGCTATGCTTCAGCAGATGAAAGAGCAATATCAGCTAATGAAAGCTCGCTAACTTGCTTAGCTTAGCAGCTTGTTTTTCTTTTTTTTAATTATTATTATTTACCTTAAAACAACACAAGTTTCCAAGCTTAAAATTCTGTGCTCCTGACATTTATTGTACTCTTTTCTGGGTCCATCGTTCCTGAGTTAGCATTCATTAGGGGCCTAAGTTTAGTAGTGCCACTTTAACTGATATTTTTAGGATGCAAAATCAATGTTTTCACTGCGGTAATATAATTCTAGTCATCCAGAGGCTTTATTTCACTTTCCATCTGATTTAAGGTTTTGTTGTATGATTTAAATTTTTTATTACATTATTGTTTAATTTTCTCATGATTCGCTTTTTCATGAGAACCAGATAGATACTTTCTTTATCCTGCAAAAGGAAATCATTGTGTCAGCAACATAATGACACCAGAAGAAAAACACAACCACTAAAAAAAGAGTAAGTACTTCTAGGAATGGACAAGATTTATAACCATTCAACCCATGAGTAAAAACTACTTAGGCCACTGTAATGACGATAATGTTTCAAATATGCAGCTTCTAAAATGACCGCTTTTAACATAAGTATTATGGCTGAAATTCTGAGCAAATAAATGGATACTCCTAGTCAGCTATGTTTTACTGCTTGGTTTAGTAACATTACACTTCTACTAATGTGTAATTAAAGAATGGTATTGCAGCAAAAAGGAATTAAAGCAATACAAAGCTGAGGGAAATGTTCTGTACTCAGAAAGAAAAGCAAATTTGCACACAGTTATCCAGCAGGATGATGGCATCGCTTCCTGTCATTCGGCTGGTGAATAGTTTTTATTACTGAGCATTAAGTCACATGACTTCAGTTCACTGATGAGCTCATCGTGTTGGCAGAGGTCCTGATCCAAGGCCTCCAACATCATTTTATTCTATGTGAGCCTTTATTGTTGCAGCATGTATGGCTAAATTTAATCTTATTTACATCTGAAGGCAGAAAATATCCTGTCTCAGTCATTTTCAGTTTTTCTCATACCCAGGTGCACCATGACTAGTGGTCTCCTCCGGTGCACAATAAGTCATTGCTAAGGCAGTTTTGTTGTTTTTTTTTCCCCCATTTGTACTAATATACACTTAATCTTAGTTTTCTGCAAGGCTGTTGTTGTCATTTCAGCTAAACTCTTTTACTTTATGAAGTATGCATAATTACAACATCTTTCTGTCCAGGTAATGCAGAGCCAAACAACCAACCCTGGAGATGCCGAAGAGAAGAGATATTCTTGCCATCGTGTTGATTGTGTTACCTTGGACACTGCTCATCACTGTTTGGCACCAAAGCGCTATAGCTCCACTTCTCGCCATCCGCAAAGGTACGCACTCCACTGGCAATATCAAACTTGAAGTGGGTCCTTGAACCTAACACTGCACTTCAGTTTTAGACAACAGGCTATTCATGCAGGGGCACCCACTAGCCAGGACCACAAGCTTCATCAGAACTCAACAACACTTATCTAGTCACTATAAACCTCATCAGAGCAGATTGTTTTTGTACATTATTTAAGTTTAAAAAATTACCATCGCACATTATTTTGATGGGATGCATTCAGTCTGTCAGTAGTACAGCTGATCATCTGATTGTATCTAATCTGCATTTAGTTATGTGTGGTTATTATAATGTGCCCACTGCAGTTTGTTACAAAATGTTCTCTCGCAACTTAACCACCCACACACCTTTGCACATCAATCCATAAATAACAAATTAGCCTCCGTGATCAGCTTCATGGAATGTGGATGTTTGCACATCGGTCTGAGTCATTAATACATACTCAAAGGCCTCCCCCCAATCATCTCCAGAGACCACAAACCTACTGTGTAAAATGTCAAGTATGCTGTAGAGTAAACATACCCAAATTAGAGCGACGTCAAATCGATGCTGTTTGCTCTTCTTGCAGTGCCACGAGGCCACATACATGGGTTAACAAACAAAAAAAAATTATTCAAATGACCTGAGACAGCTGGTAATGAAAACATTTCACGTGTTATTTGAAGTCATTTGTTTTTGCAGTTTTTCTAAACACAATTAGACTTTGGGTATTCAACAAATACCAAAGTCTGGTTGTAAAGATGAGCAGTTGGCTTACTTTATCATCTCGTGGGATACAAAGAACACACAATTAACTAGAAAGAAGTGTTTTTGGCCGGTTCTATCCGACCAAGCAGTGCCCACCAGCTTCCTTTTTTCTGTTCCCAAAGTAGAAGCTAAAGATTTTTTTCTTCTGTTTTGGCAGCGTGCTCCCTGGAAGCCTCAGCTGAACATCTGGCTATCAGCAGATTGTCTTAATCTTAATGCTGCAGAAAAATCCTCTTTAAGTTGGAGGTGCAAATAAAGCTGGAACAGAACAGTGACAAAGATGGCCATTAGCTTTGGCACAATGAAAAGAAATGAACAGACTTGATGATTCTTTAATCATATGCTGTCCATCATGACCTAATAACTGACGTCAGACTGTCACAGCAATGACCACTGATGTCAGTTTAAAGTGCATCAACCGGATGGATTCACTAGGTTTTACATGGAAGTCTTGAATGAGTAATGTGACATTTGTCCTCAAAATGAGCTGAACATGGACGAAAGCTGTGTGCACTCTTAAGCTAAATAAAGTATCTCAATATTGAGCGCTTACCGCAATAAATTATGCAATTTGCTTGTGAAATAGAGGGGTTAAAGGAGAGGATGAGGGAGTCTGTGGTGGAGTCTGGACATTAAAAGTGACACGTCTACTATATCGACTTTTTTTCCCCCCTCCATAAAGAAAAGCCCAATAGCAATGCTTTGATAATAGCAAGGCTCATCTATTCCCTCTCGTCTTGCGCTGTCTCTCTGTCCATCAGCTGTGTTATCCTCTCACAGTGCCTGCTTTCACTTTTTGCAGCCTGTCACCACCTAGTAAAAGAGATCTTTATCATTCCAGAGAGGCTTGCAGTCCACCACCACCGACTCTCAGGTACACTTTACCCCCATTGGGTTTAAGTCACCTGAGGCAAATTTACAAAGAGCAGCTCAAGGTTGCACTAATGCCTTACTTGTCTTTTTTATCCCCCTATCTGCAGATGAAGGTGCCGAGGGCAAGAGGGAGGCGGGTGGCCAGGCGCAGGACTCCAAAGAATACTGTGCCTCGGATAAGGACATTGTAGAAGTGGTGAGGACAGAATATGTATATACACGGCCTCCACCCTGGTCTGATGTGCTGCCCACAATCCACATCATCACCCCCACATATAGTCGACCAGTGCAGAAGGCGGAGCTGACACGGCTAGCAAACACTTTCCTCCATGTTCCCAACCTACATTGGATCCTGGTGGAGGACTCCCAAAGGAGAACTCCTCTTGTCACGCGACTGCTCCGTGAGACAGGGCTAAACTACACCCATCTCAATGTGGAGACGCCCAGGAACTATAAGGTGCGAGGTGATACTCGGGATCCTAGAATCCCCAGAGGGACCATGCAGCGGAATCTGGCCCTGCGGTGGCTGAGGGAGACCTTTAATCCCAACAGTAGCCAAGCTGGAATTGTCTACTTTGCTGATGATGACAACACATACAGCCTGGAGCTGTTTGAGGAGGTTAGTGCTGACATGTAGTGTTGTTTCTGTATTTCATGCACTTTTTACAAAGCCACTTAGGATTGCAAAGAGTGCACACCCTTAGATCGCTCTATTTCTTAAAACTTTGCTTTGGTAATAGCAGGACAGTGAGCTACAATGCTTTCCTGATGTTATCCAGCACAGACATGAAGCAGGTCCCAGCTGTAAGAAGCTGAAGCTGTGCCAGTTTTCAGTAATGTGAAATTCATTGTTGGTTTGTGATGAGACACTTAAAACTCCAGATGTCTTAACAAGTTTTGAAATTATTTTAGACCATTGATATTTTTGCTAGCATTGTTATAATGTGTAAACCAGTCACATGATCATGTGCCATTGTCCCAGCAACCCTGCTAAAGCCAGACTTGAGTTGCATGAACTTTAGATTAAATGTCTTTTTCTTAGAGAAATGCCGCATTTTCTTGTAATATGCACTGTAACACTTAAACTAGTATTATAGGAAAAAAAGAAACTTTGTTCTGTGTGAGTGCATATGAAAGGAAACTGTAGCCACATAACTAAGATAGACTATAAATCTGTCTTAGTTACATGTCTATCAAAATGTGGAGATATTATACAGTAATAAATGAAGATTTGCAGCCAGCTCTGTCAATAATGTCTAGTAAGAACCATGAAGGAACCATTACATATGAACTAATTTCACACATAAACCTCTAGCCTTGGAGGTTGTAAGAGCTCTGACAACAGACTTAACTTTTCAAGAATTGTTCAAGCAGTTAGTAAAAACCTGTTAATATGTGCCAGACATGTTAAATTGCTTTAGCTAAGTAGATCAGCACAGTCAGTGACTTGTGATGAGATTGTGCCAAATAAAAGGATTGCTATCAACTCTCCATAACCAAACAAGATGAAGGAAATATAAGTATTTGTGGAAAGACTGGTTGTTTGATTATTTAAGCAGAACCAAAGTTGACTTGTTAGCATGCTGGTTGAAATTATACTCTGATTTTGTAGGCTGTGAGTAACTTTGTGCTTTAGCCTGAATGCTGTTTCTAGACTGACCTCAGATAAAACTACGTTATCTTTTTGGAAATGCAGTCAGTACATAAAATTATCTGTACATCCTCTCAATTTTTCTAATTTGGTGTATGCTAGTATGAGCTTTTACGCTAATTATACTTATTATGTTTTCTAAATATTGTGTTTTGGCTTTTGAGTTCAATTTGCTTTCAAATTTACCTTGGGATGGTGGCTCATACGCTAATTACAACTGTAACAACAGTAAGAAAAAGTGCATACCCCACAGAAGAATAGAGAACGCACACTGACGACATCAACGCACAGAACTGTGGGAGAAATAGCTATTTTGCATGTATCAGAAGCTGTTTACATCTGTTCAGCAGCGGCTCTCGTCTCTTTATAATCCCTGTCTTATTCCGAATTTCTGACGAGTATTTCATCCTGTAATTCTGTTCTCCAGTTGTGTATTTGGCTGCAGCAGTACCTTTGTGATCAGCTCACAAAAAAGAAATTAACCTGCAGATTTCCATCCTCGATGATCCATTCAGACGCTTCAGAGTAGATCTACCATGAGATCCAGTAAAGTTTTTTGCATATTTAACTGTTCTTGTTATAAATAAATATACTTCCTCATATTTTTTACTGCTTACATATTTTACTGCTTCTTTTGCAAGATGTATTAAATTAATTAAGCCTGTATATTTAGACATTTGTCTTTTATAACGTCCAGAAAATATTGTTCAGACATGAATCCACAAAATGGCTGCATGAACTTTCAATCATCGGTAGTTTTTAAAATCATGGCGGCTATAAGAACGAACACCACATGCAAGTTAGGCTAAACACCTACTTTCAATCCTTTTGTTTTTTTGTTTTTTTTTTGCCAATGATTGTGGGCATTATCTTTTTTGTTAGAAGCTCTAATGGCAAAATGATCTCTATCTCCCTATGGTAAAGAATACTATAAAAAATTCCTGGAATCAGGAAGTGATCTGGATCACAACCAAAGTCTAATCACTTGTTCCTTATTCAATTTGTGAGATTCCTGAAACTTTCATCAAAATCCATCCATAACTTTTGAGTTATGTTGCTAATAGCCCAGGCAGAGGTCATAATAATAATAAGATAATTTTTCAAGCTCCACCAGCCTTTTTACCGCTCCACGCAAATAGTGGGTAATTTAGGATCAAAAACATTGTATAAAATTGTGCTTTTTTTCAGGACATTCAGATAAAACCAGCTTCATATTTAAATAGCTATGTGAGCAGAAAAATTAATTATGGATTTTTTTTATTTATTTATTTATTTATTTTGTTCAAATTTCTTTACAAAAAGACAAAACACACAGCATAAATTGTTATCGTCTAGTTTATATGATTTACATCAAGTATGTAGGACAATTTGCAGTATTTAGTGAAACTCAATTTTGTTTTTACTTTAAATTTTAAAGTGTGGTTAAACTATAAATTTTGATTTTTAATAAGGATTTTTCGTGGCTTTTAACAAGCTCAGTCAGGGATCTGAGGCTGGTAGAGAGAAGTTTGGGCACGTAATCTTTACATCTCAGGCCATCCATCTTGACATCAGTCGAATTACCTGAGCGGACACGGTCTAGGTCCTCCGAGTATTAGCCTCAAGTCTTGTTAGTAGTGTAGACGGGGTCCATGGTAAATGGAGCACTGGGTATTGACGGGGCCTGTCATTACCTTTCTCTGGGAATCAGCCAAAGTGCTTCGTCTCCCTCAGAGGCCCTCCATCACCTCCAACATGCCTATTTATGGGCCAGAGTAATGGCCCTGAGGGGCACAGAGAGAGCCAAGGAGAGGGAGAGACGAGGACAGGAAAAAAATGAGAGAAAAAGAGAAGGTGACAGCCAGAAAGATAGAAACAATATTAGAGGTTAGTAAATATGCTGCAGATCCTAACGGGTAGATGGATAGCTGACAACTCAAATGAAAAAGCAAGCTTGAAAGAGAGTGTTCCTTGCCTTGCAAATCAGCTACGTCAATGTAAGTCACATATGGACCATAATCATCACAATCGCACAGATTGTTAATCTCTTTCCTAGCCAGTTGAAGATGAAACCTAAATGTTTGGACATTAAGTTTTATTTGTCTCTTGAAGTTGAAATCAATTATGATGTTTTGAATTGTATAGCAAGCTTTATGTTCTATCTATAAAGAGTAAGTGTTTAATGAGGGTATACACACTCAAAAGTCTAAGTAGGAGAGTAGATGCTTTCATTACATGTACACAGGACATGTGTCATGGCTGCCTCATGAATTGAGTTTGTGTTTGAAGCATCATTTAATAATAAGGCTGCACATTCTTAAGCTGGAATATGAGAGTAATCAGTAGAAGCAGGGCAGCAATCAGTTTGACTGGAAGTAATGTCACAGGGTTGACAGAAAAATGACAAAGTTTCAATGACAAGACAGAGCATACGTGTGGGGCAGGGATCTAAAACTCCAGTCCTCGAGGGCCACCATCCTGCAGGTTTTACATGTTTCCCTTCTCCAACAGCTTGTTGTCAAGTTCTGCACAATTACCTATAAAGTTGAGCAAGGTGGGTTGAAGCAGGGAAACATTGAAAACATGTGTCAAACTCAAGATCTGCGGGCCACATCCAGCCTGTGAATTTATTATTTTTGGCCCATACTACCATAATACTACAAGTCCCACAATGCACTGCCAGCGCATTAGCCATCAATCACCGGGCCGCGAGCACATACCTTTCTCATTTTCTAGTAGCCTGAATGAGCTGCTCACCTTTGTAAAAAGCAACTAGATAGCCCAGTTGGTAGAAGGGAAGAAGAGCTATTAACCCTTTAAGCGCCAGAGATTTAAAAAGTTTTTAAGACAAACTTTAAGTGAGAAAAAATGTTGGCATTTTATGATGGCAGTAAAATTTCTCAGCTAATTTATTATTTTGGCATCACAGGTTGGCAGCCATATAGTTTTTTTTTATACCTTTCACTATAAACTATCATTCATTCATTATCTGTACCACTTAGTCCATCATGGGTAAGCTGGGGTCTATCCCAGCATTTTAACAGGTGAGAGGCAAGGTACACCCTGGAACAGTCCATCACAATGCCAACACAGATAGGGACAAACAACCATTCACACACACACACACACACACACACACACGCACACACACATATATATATATATATATATAATAAATAAATGCAACAGATTTGAACAAACTTTTTTCAGTTTTTTAATGTTGTTTTATAGGTCATACCTAATAGGCTTTGTTAGTTCAAGGTTCAATGTGTGCAATAACGTTATTTTTAAAAGGATTTTAATAAACATTGAACCAGTCCTGCCATCAACTTGTTCCATTATTTTTCATTTTGGCCCACTGTGTGTTTGAGTTTGATACCCCTGATCTAAAACCTGCAGGACAATGGCTCCCAAGGACCAAAATTTAAGATTTCTGGTTTAGGGGTCTTACATCCACAATACCACTGCTGTCGTTTTTTTACTTGCTGTTGTCTCAAACTAAACAAATGCTAACCTCCTCTATTGTCACCTTGTTTACATCATACAAGTTCAACAACAATCCGGTCATTTCTCTGACATGCCCTCTAGTGGAATTCTATGATAGTAAGTGTAATACACGAGTGAGAATGTGAACGTTTAGTGCCAGTTACACTAATGCATAATATATCCTTTTTCAACCATGGTCAAAAAGGGGTTTGTTTTAACTAAAGTTTAAACACAAACCAGTTTGTTTGGTAAAGTTTATTTTCTAACTTTACATGACTTTACATAAATTTATTCATTCAAACTTTATAATTAGATTAATAGTTTTTGGCTGTCACAAAAAAAAAGGGTCCTAAGACTGCAGTCCTGAAACTGTAGCCTCAAGTACTGCAGAAAACCTGTGTTGTGGTGTATGAGCTCCGTCAGTTTAAAAACTTGAACTGAAAAAATAAATAGTCAGGTCATTAGCTAGTAAAGGTAACAGATGACGCTGTGACAGACTGTTGGCCTGTCCAGGGTGTACCCTGCCCCTCGTCTGCTAATTGTTTGGATAGACTCCAACTTCCAAGCAACCCTGAGTTGGAATAGTGGTAGCAGATGATAAACAGAAGAATAAAGGGGCCACAACAGCCTTTGTTTTACAGTCAGTTTAAATACTTATACTTAGTAATTTAAGGTGTTGCTGTCTCTTTGGTTTATCTACAGTTAGAATGTAAAGAAGTATTCCACAGCTAATTGCTAACTAGACTTCTCTACAAGTCTTTTTACAGCAATAATGTAAGACAAAAAGAAGAAAAAATAAGCCTCATCTTGCACAGATATATTTATCACATCATTTTCATGCTGTTACATTTGGTGCAATAGAGAAAACTAAATACTGTTGTTTCATTCCACTATTAATAATGCCTGCTTTTTAGGTCAGGCAGGTTCTGAATGTAGTTAAACTACATGCCTTTAAATAAGGGCATTAATTATTCTGACCTCGCAATTTTTAGATATGCCCCCCCACTCCCATTTTTTTTTTTTTATTTTTCTTTAACCAAATCTGCCAAAGTCTCAGTTTCCAAAAGGGATATTTGAATACTGCTATTTTGTCAAAATGTTTACTCAAGACATTTTTTTAGCTGGCTTTAATGTATCTAAAAACTTAATACAGATTTTATTGAAATCACCAAAGCAGAAAAACTAAAACATATAGTGAGTGTTATAAATACATCATCACTTCAGACTGAGTCATCGGTTCAAGTTTAAGGTAGACTGTATGCAAGGGTGTTGGGACATGTGAAGCCCAAACAAATTTAGGGATTTGTTCATTTATTAGTTATACTGGATGTATTTAAAATGGGACCCTGGAACCTAATAGCAGCAGCATTTCCATATTATTTAAAAAAAGAAGAAAAAAAAAAAGAACAATAACCCACAGACTCTACCATCAGCAGTAGTAGAGTGCACCCTTCCACTTACTGTGTACTGTACATGTACCCTCTGCTCCAGTTCAGGCCATTAAATGCATACATTTAAAAAAAAATCAAATGTATTTCTGCTTTTAAAATCCTGGTCTTTCTGCTTCAGCACTCAAACATAGGACTGTGTCTCTATAGGCCTCTTTCTAACTGGAGCAGGGAACAGAGCTTAAATGCACACGTTGGCAGACGTTCGCAAACTGGAGCAACACTGAACAAGAAAAGTGCACAAAAACATCACACTCAACAGAACATGGCTGAGCAAACTTGGTTGCACTTTCATTTGCTGGGCTGCCAGAAAAAGAGGGAATTGTTGTTTCGCTCCGACTGATATTCCCTCCAGAAGCAGTGGGCGGAACACTCATTCTCACATTTTCGGTGCGGACCTGAGAATGAGAAACCTCTTGACACTGCTTGCAAAGAGCCTGATTTACTGCTTCCTCCTGTTTGAAGCCATGTGAGGGGTGGCAGTGCAGGTGACATCTTGGCTAGACAAAGGCTAGATTTACTTATGTAAAAGCTGTAAAATAAAAAATGTTCATGTAGGAAGAGTTTGGTGCTGTAAATGATGAGGGAAGATACTGGGCATGGCTTACAACTCATGTTGGACACAGAACAGACAGAAAAACTTTGCTGTGAGAGATGGCGTTTGCTGAAAGTTCTCTGTATAAAACAGTAGACTATGCATGTACAACTACTTTCATTTTTCAAGTCTTACCATTAACACCCAGAATTCATTAAGATACCCTTACATAGTTGTTTTCCCAAAGCTCCAATCCACAGATTCCCATAAGCCCACAACTTCATCATGCTGTTCAAACGCCTCCCTGATCACTCACTAAACATATGGTTATATATCAATATTTTCTACACCCCTACTTGCTCAATGTATGCAAGCACTTTATCTTACTGTATACAGAGACTGGCATGCACCTTAATTTTCAACAGAACCCTTAACTTGAGAGGCATCATTATTTCTGCTACACAGAGTTTGATTAAACGAATCTGCTGTTTCTAAACCTTCTTCCTTCATTACAACAATGTACCTTTTATGACTGCTGCAGCTCTTACCAGAGTGGCAAAAACTCACTGAGCAGCAGACAAAGGACAGGGAGGCATAATCATTTGATCCAAGAAGATTAAAGGGTAAAAAGGAAAGAAAAAATAGAAGAATAGTGCTGCTCCACCATAAAGAATCTCTTCAGCCATCCAGCTACTAAAGCCACTTGCTCTAATGGCTCAGCTCCTTCAAACCCTCTTAGCGCTGTCCATGTTTACTCCCTTTAAAGATGGCTGTGCCTCATTATCTCATTGTAGGACAGCTGTTGAACAGCGTGTGTCATCTGCCTTCATCTAACAGTGTGTCAGCTGTGCAGGGTACAGCAGCACGGTCAATATTCACCATCTTTCAGATTGAATCATAGCAGCAGCTCTAAAAACCCTCTGTCCATGCTCTGCTGCAGTTCTGCCTGCCATGGCTCAGTTACCGTTTCACATTTCATTCACGCCATTTCAGATCTCTAATTTGTTCCCCTTCCCTTCTCTTTTTCTCCTTCTGACTCTTCTCTCACTAGATGAGATCGACTCGGAAAGTTTCAGTGTGGCCTGTGGCCTTTGTGGGCGGCCTGCGGTATGAGTCGCCTAAGGTAAATGCAGCTGGAAAGGTCTACGGCTGGAAGACAGTGTTCGACCCCCATCGGCCCTTTGCCATTGACATGGCTGGCTTTGCCATCAACCTAAGGCTCATCCTCTTCAAGCCACAGGCATATTTTAAGCTTCGTGGGGTGAAGGGAGGCTACCAGGAGAGTAGTTTGCTCCGAGAGCTTGTAACACTCAACGACTTAGAGCCAAAAGCCGCCAACTGCACTAAGGTAATGTTTTGTTTTTCTTATATTCACAGATTTAAAGCAGCAAACAAATAACTGTATGCTAAACATTGTCAATCTGAGTAGAATCCTGTCATATTTTACTATTTAATCCATTACTTTTTTTTGTTTTTCTGATACATGCTTCACACTCTTGCCATTAATGACATTTCAGAAGTGCTTATTTAGAGCTGGATTTCTGTTGACTGCACATGTGCTGAGCTACCTGACTACTGTCCTGTGTTTTTAGATTTAGGCCCAATTCCAATTTCACTCACCAGTTTGCAGAGATAAGATGCCCCTTTTTCTTTTAGGGATCAAGGTTTAGTGTTTATCCAACAATTGAAATGGCCTTCAAAGCTTCAGTTGAAGTGCCTGGGCGCACCTCTTTTATCCAAAGCGACATAAAAATGAAAAAACAACATTCAGGCTTCAGTGCAAGAACAAACCTTGGTCTATACATACAGTACCAAATCAATACAAATCTCTAAATGGATGAGCATAGGTTCAAATACAGAAGTGGAAGTAAGCAATTGAAGTAGAGCTCAATGGGTGATGTTTACTGACCTTTATTTTTGTACAAACCAATTAATTTTACAGAAAAAGAAAAAATAGAATATACATAGAAAATAAAAAAGGAACACCTTTTGTGAAAACATTTAGTTTATTTTGTTACTAATGAGTTGTTTCTGCCTCCAGAGGACACAACTGACACAAAAACAGGCTCCATCTGTTTGATGTCAACATATTCTGAGCATGAATGAAAATCCTCTTCTATACAGAAATGTTAAAAAATATGATTTTTAAAATAGTCAGAATGTCAATTACTGCAGCATTGCTGAAAACATCCATGATCATATTTCTCACACTGCCTGCATGTACTCTTGCACGTCCATACGTCTACTCGAGTGAGAGGCTTCAGGCTATCAGCAGCACCTGCAACATTCTTCTCCATCCCAGTTCTACCATTTCTGCTTATGGCTGTTAGTCTGGATCTTCGCTGAACCTTTCTCAGAGCGAGGAGGAGTCAGCCAAAGGGCTTCAGCAAGCCAATATCCTCACCACAGCCACCCTTACACACACTGACAAAAAGAGAAGAGAAGAAAGGGAAGGGAAAGAGAGGCACTTTCAGCCAGCTTTTTTCTCCTGCTCTCCCCCTGCCATTCACAGGGCTAAATGAAAAGAGGGGATTCAGGGAACGGCTCACTGAGCGGAATTGGACTTGGTGGGGGAGGCAGAGACGTCACACTGATTGCAGATGAGTGCAGGGATGGAGAGAAGAGCAGGAGAGAAAAAGAAAAAAGAAAAAAAAATGGAAAGCCATGCATGTGCATCTTTATTCCTCATAATCTACCACTTCAGATGCGAGCGTGACTGTTAACCTCCTCCCCCCCTCTCACCACACCTGAGCAAAGTGGGGAGGGGGCTCCTGGCACATCCACTGCATAATTCATGGCCGCTGCCAAGGCGAGATGAAAGGAGGGAGGGTACTGACACGGAGGAGAAGGGGAAATGAGCTTGACACTTTTAGTTTGTTTCCCCAGTTCCTCTGCCATCATTTTCCTGGATGTTTGTTCTAACTCTTGGGCCAAACCGAGACAGAATGAAGGATGTAGAGAATACCACAGAAAGATAACCTATCCAGACGTACAGCATAAAGGATGGCATCTTTATAACAAAGGCAAAACCTTATATATGCTGAAAACATTTTGATCTAGCTATCCTTTGAATATAACCATTATTCTATGGTCTGGAGAGAACTGAACAAATGGCAAGCAGAGAGGGTTGTGTCACATTTGCAAGAAAACACTCTCCAGTGTTCCCTCTTTACTGTCCTCTAATGCAGGGTTCACGCTCAAGTAGCTCTTTACACATAGATGGGCCCCGTGGTGCTGCATGTACCGCTGGAGCCATATCCGGAACCGACTGTTTTGAAGAACACGAGGCGGAGAGTGGGAGCTGACAGGGAGCGGAGACTGGTTGAGTGCATTGAGTAAACAGCGTGTTACTAATGTTGCTGTTGTTTGTGTTTTCATGCTGCTTTCTCACCAGATCCTCGTTTGGCACACGAGAACAGAGAAACCTGTCCTTGTAAATGAAGGGAAAAAAGGATTCACAGACCCTAATGTGGAGATTTGACTATTTTTCCCTAAATCCACGGTAAATAATGCTTAACACTGAGCTGAAACCCTTCATCTATTAAATATAGCTGTTAAGTGAATTTAGAGGGGGGGAAATGGAAATGTGATGATTATTACCACTTGTCTGTTAGATTACAAAAAGAGCAGATGTTTTTCATATTTGTCATTTTTAATGTCCTTATGTTAAGGCACAGTTACAGCAGCTGTTTCCATTATTAAATATCACCAAGTAAGCAGGTTTAATGAACTAAAATTAAGCTTAATTGCTCTTTCTCAGCCTATCTTAATCCTTTCTGTTGCAGGTGGTTGGCCTTGGACCCATGAAGGGAGAAAGCAGTCAAGTTTCTTGATAAGTGCAAACAGTGTTCATGTCTTAATCATTAGGAATGCAGAAAAAAAGAAGCAGGGGATCATTTAAGAGGAAAAGACTCTTCTTAACTGAGTCTGACATTCTTTAAATATGGACCAAAATCAGGACAAATGTTTATCGTATCAAAGCACAGATGAGTAAGAAGCAGCATTCACTCTTCGGGTCTATCGTTGAAGTGCACAGGAAACTACAACATAAAGGATCCCTCAGGGGGGTTTAGTGTGGACCGCTGTGAGCTGCACCTCCGCCGGACAATAAATGGCCCATTGAGGACAACCTAAGAAAAGAGACAGCACAATATGAAGAACATACAGCCAGCAGATTCGAGCAAACAAGCAGGTTAAAAATATCCTTCACCTCAAATTTAGAAAAAAAAAAAAAAAAAGCTAAGGAAATTAAACACCGACTGGCCTGGACCTGCACACATGAGAAATTCTGCTTGGGTTTAAGGACGTGCTCTACATCATCAGCCCTGGATGGGGTGGGGGGGGGAGAAAAAAAAAAAATCCGAGGACAAAGATGTCTCATGTGGATTTTTCTTTGAGCAAACACAAGCATAGCAAGGGAAGGAATGTTCTTTTGATAACTGAAAACGTTTGCTTTCATTTAAATTAAGTGTTTTAGGCGTTTTACGAACACATGACCTGCTAGTTCAATACTACTGACTTACCTTCATTTACTGTTGGGTTGTCATTGTTCATTTTATAGTATCATTAAAACTCATGCATTTACAATAACCCACCTGTACATTATGAAAAACGCCCCCCCCCTGCTCAGGAGCTGTACTGAAAAATACAAGTAAACACCAAAATCTTTATCTTCGTAGCACTTAAAAGAAAGTAAGCAAGTGTTCCTTTGTGGCAACATGTTTAATAAGTAACTGCATATGAGAGCAATCAGATGGCTAAAGACAAAATTCTGGCAAATGCACTCACTCCTGTACCTATGTGTGAAAGCAGTTTCTCCCTTGCTGAATTCCTCCAAATGACACACAACAAAGCACAGACCCCCTTTAGGTTCAGCATGTACAAAATAGCAGTGATGCATTAGTGATCTCATTTAGAGAAAGTGTAGTCTGTGACCCATGCATAACACAGAAGGCAACCAACATCAAGAGGTCTACAAAGCAAGTTCAACACAGCCAGGCTTTCTTTATGTTACCTGGCTTAACAAAATCTAAACCTCATTCTGATTATTATTTAACACTTCATTCATAAAAAGAGAAGAAGAACAAATGGACAGGTTAACACAAAAACCATCACAGGAGAAAGCAACTATGCTTCTGCAATGAAGACGATAGAGGTCTGCAATCAGAAAATAGTTAACATCCACCAGCTGTCCATCTCTAGTTGCACATGAAGTTCCAAAACTTTCCACTTTATATTCATAAACTACATTTAGCTGCAAAAATATCCCATGATAACATGAATATCATCCAATATAAGTTTTATTGGTTAAAAATCTGTAGAGTCGGGGGGCAAACAAATTGGGGTAAAACAGCACATTCTGATTTAACAGCTAAATTCATGGCTCCTGTTTTATGATCATGTGTAGCTAAACAGGTTATTTATGTATTCGCTTAGCCTGAGAATCGTGCTCTTCTTCAGTTAAGGGATGAAGCTGTTTTTTTATTTTATTTTTTTGTTACTGTTGTGATCTAGCCAGATTAGAAACCACATTTGTGACACTGAAGATTTGACTTTAGGCTCAATATATCTCACTAAACCATTAATCTCGCTTCCTAGTGCAACCCTCCACAAATACTGATGTGATCCCTCAAGCTGGCTTTCATCTAGACTCTCAGATTAAAAAGGAAGGGGGGACTTTTAGTAAGTCAATATGCCTTCTTGTCTATGCACACTCAGTCTACATTAGTTTTAGAGTCAGATTACTACAGTATACTTAGATAAAAGTACATAAAAAAATTAAGCAACACTAAACAAGACAGGCGTAAAAACAGGAGAACACTGGATGCATGGTCCTGAATTTTTTTTTAAACTGTTTCCTTATATTTAATCAGGTATTTCATGCAACTCTAAAATGACAGCAGGCTAAAGAAAAGCACAATGAAAGTAAACCTTGTTTTTATTAATGTTTTGGAAGCAAATGCCAAAAATAATGATATCCTATGCTTTGTTTTTATAAAAGTGCCCACATATTGAAAATTAATTAAATAGCAGAGGAGTCTGCACCAAACCCAGTGACAGATATGTAAAAGCTGAACACATTAACAAAGTTTTTCTTCATCTCTTGGTGTAACAAAGCATCTTTACTACATGAGAAACCATCCATGTGCAAAACACAGTAGTGGTTCTTATCTAACACTGTCCAGCAGTCAGAGCTGGAGATAATACAAACACAGAGCCTCTGTATTGTTGCCAGTTTCTCTGTGCATTCAGCCCAATACATACACAACCCAGTATAAAGTGCTACACAATGAAAACATACAGAGATCCTTGTTAGGTTCATCAACCAGAGAACCCATGTTATTACATATTCCACATGCAGAACGATCAGAAAAACAAGCAAACAATGTCCGCTTCGAATCTCTCGCCACACCGGCTATTAACATTGACCGTATGATATTAAGATGGGCAGGGATCGGGCATGGAAATCACCAGCTATCCTCCCGTTATTTATTAAAAGTTAGAATTTAATATATTTATTTATATATTTATTTCAAGTTTGGATGTGCAATTTAATTACAGCAGCTGCTATTTTTCAGCTGCTCTCTAGGACAGCATGCTCACTAACAGTATCCATGTCGATCAATAACAGGTTAGTGCTACTTACAGAACTGCTGTTAGGTACTTGACTGTTTTTTCATCTCAATGAAAGCATTTAAAAAAAAAAAAGTTTGAGCACTGAAACAAACCATGAGGAATTTGTAAAATGCCAGAAAGTCCTTTAAAAAGCAGCATTTACTTGTTTCAAGCTTAGTGTTTACTTTCCAAGAGAGACTAAAACCTTTTTTCATCTCCTAAATGTTGCTTTTGTGAAGCTGCAGGCAAACTTAACATCCTGTGGTGTACAGATCAGCATGGGGCTGGATTGGCTGAAGACGACTCTGTGGTGTTATTCTCTGTGACGTGTCCTGATGCAGCAGAAAAACTCAAAGGGCTTCACCTTGAACATGATATTGTTGCAACTTCACACAACATTAGATCTGAAAATCTTTCAGTCCCTACAGATGACACATAAAGCAATATCTAATACACGCAAACTCATAGAATCAACCATCCTAGCATTTGTCATCTTAAGCATTTAATGAGCATCACCCTTTGGGGGCTTCTTTAAGGCACAATACACTTTACACACAAGTCCCCTCATGTCTTCATCCCCACTGTCATCTCCCAGTTTCATGTGATTCACATTTTATGCATGTGACTCTTAAGGTTGTTTTTTTGCCACAGCAGTTATGTCTCAGAGAAACTGTTAGTTGAATCAAGAAAAATAAATGAGAAGAATCTTATCTGGCCCTGAGTGTTGTGTCCTGAGGATGATTTCACACTGCAAGTACTGTATGTCTGTACAGGAGTGCATCAAGTGACCCATTGAGTGTGTGTCTTGCTTTGTGGCACGCCGCCTGTTATGGAAATGAATGAGACCAAGATGTTCAGGAGACATCAGGTGATGCCATTTATATCAAGATGCAGACAACGTTCTCTGCGCTTAAAAGTTTACCGTGTGTTCTGCGTTGAAAACATTGAAAAGCAAGATCTACTAGGTGGAGCCACCAACCTCATTTCACTGTATTCAACGAGTAAACTAGTTTTACTTAATTCAGACTTTCCAGATTTGATTGGTGTCATCAGGTCCTAAAGAATCCATTTTTCTGCATCAGGTTTTACTTCAAAATACAAAGACTCTCTTTTGTAATAGATATAACGAGCAGTGCTGAGGACAGAATGTACAAGCTTTCTTGGTTTTAGTCACTCAAACTGAGATCAAACCAATATTTATTCACATTTTTTTTATTTTACACATCATGAATGTAAACTTTAAATTAAATTGCTCTAAAATAGAAAATTTATTACATTTTTTTTTTCACATTTTCCAGTTCTGCATTTGAAATATAGATTAAAAGATGTTATGAAAGCAAATAAAAAGGAGTCAGCAAAATGTCATAAACTTGGCCAGGAAGACAACCTGCTGTGAGAGTTAATAAAACTGTTGGAATGGTAACACCTTATTCACCGATGTGTGAATAAGTGTAGGGGGCTGGATGCTATAGAAATGCAGCTTTTGCAGTCTTTCATGTTCTCCCACGCTTCTTCCCTCTCACCTCCTGGCCTCACTGGACATCAACAGTCATGCCGTAATCAGGGCTGGTGGTGAACTGGATTTTACCATCAGTTTCCTGCTCTTCGAACACTATGACCTGTGACAACACAAAAAAAGCAGCTGAATCGAGGTCATGAGAGGACAGTGAATGTGGGTGGTTGAGTGTTAATGTCAATATATGCACATTTTTGGAAAAGAACATGAGGGGAAGGCAGGATGGTTGAACACTGAGGTACAGCTCATGTAACCTCAGGCATTTACCAGAAACTGTTGGAGTTTGACATTTGCCAAGTTACTGGAAAATGATCAGGTAGTTGCACACAGAATTTAAATGGGCATAAAAAATGAACTGATTCATTGCTTGCTGTGTTGTAGATTATTGTAATATAACATTTTGGATTAGTATTTTGCAAGACAAAATTGGGCAAAAAAAGAAAATCTAAAATGTGCATCTTTGTTCTGTTCCCACTACAGGGATATCTTGAGGTGCATCTAATTAGTCATGTACCAGCTTTAGATGAAAATGGATTAAAACATTGCTAAAAATACAGCATAAATAGAACAGTGCACACAGTTAGTGTACAAGGACTTAGGCAGGGTCTGAATGCATGGAAAGCAGCACAGATTCTTACTGTAAACTCTATGAAACAACAATGAGCTACATGTAACAAAAACAACAAATGGAAAGTGCATAAGCTTGAGGATCAGCTATGGTACCTGGTTGTCCCCTCTCTGAAGCCAGGGACCTGGGAGATAGAGAGTTTGCTGAGGACCAATAGACCAATAACGTCCCAAATTCTTGCCGTTGATAAAAACAACACCTTTGTTCCAGCCCTGTAAACACAACCAGTTACTCCTCAGCACTGAACACAACAGTATAAAACATTAAAAGAAACCCATCCTATCTCAGGATTTCTACCTTTCATTTAACATTTTCTGGGTTGTTATTACAGAGACAGATACTATATAACACAAGGGAAATATTCAAGAGGCGTTTGTCTTCTTCAATCAATATCTGCATTATGCAGAAGAGCATAAGAAGCAAAACATCTGAATCATTTTCTTTAAAGAAGTGTGCAAGATATCATCTGGCCTTACTAACAGACTAAAACACTATTATGTGAGTAAATCCAATAAGTTACATGTGAATTCAATAAAAGCTGAAAGCTGCTTCTCTAGGGGAGACTAATTCAGTCACATTTCTGATGTAAGGATCTTCATAATTACAATAACTAGAGGTCAGCGGTATTCTTTTGTTCACGTTTGATGTTTTATAATAAAATCATAAAAACTAGAAAATGTCTATCTTGTAGATAAAACTCACAACAGATGTACAGGGGAGAGATCCTGATAAAGACAGTTTACAACTGTTCTCTCTAGATAACACGTTTCAACAAATCTCCCTACCACTCAAATCACTCCTAACCAAAAAATGCCTATTAGAGCCAGACTCTGTGTCCCATTTTTGGTTGTAACAAGGAAGTGTCAAAAAGCAGTTTTTGAAGCTGTCATTTGCAAGTTACTACTTACAGGCAGCTTGATGAAGGTGTCTTTAGGAGAGCTGTTTACATAGAGTCTAGCCTGAAAAAAGGCTGGGAATGAAGGCTGCTGGTGCATAGACATCCAGTAGTCTGAACGTTCAAGTCTTGAAAGAGAGCAAAAGAGCACAGCTAATTATGTTTACCTACATTCTGCTGCATATTTGATCCATAACAAAAAAATCTATGTACAAGTTTTGACTTTTCTGAGGCTTATTTGTTAGAGTAGAATATCATTTCCTTCATACAATATTTATTTGCCTACAATAAATGTCAAGTAAAACTTTAGATATGGACAGCAGGGGAAATATTCATATTCTCTAACACTATAGGTTATATCGTGCCTCTAGGTAAATTCAAAAGGTTGCAATGATATAAGACCAAAATTATTCCTCAGGTATGAATTTACAACATTAAGTCGTAAAGGGCTTCAGGCCTCAACATTTTCAGAATGGTGCAGAGACAAAACAACTTAGCTTTATGCAATAAGATGGCTTTAAAATACTGGTCAGATTTTTGACCAGGCTCAAAAATACACCTCTAAACAAACGGACCATAGTGACAAAGTAGTCCTGGTGTTTCTTATCTGTACAACAATGGGTAAAAAAAATGGGGCAATTTAACACACAAAACATTACTGTTAATATCAACAGTTATTTACAAGTGAGCTTTTTAATCTTGCAATATGAAAACATTGTAAGAATAGTGCATTTGTACACAATCTATGGTGCACTGGCTCCCTTAAAATGACTCTGAAACCCATCCTTTCATGCTTCTTTGTATTGAAATTGTAAGACCTAATGATATTCAGCTCAATTCAATTCAATACTTTATTTCAGACACAATAGGCAGTCAATATTTACAACACACACACACAGACAAAACAATTTAAATGCTTTTCTATATAGGCTCAAACTCCAATATTGTGGGTGCATTATGCATTTAAGATCCTCCTCCATGATTAACATTAAGAAAAACAGTTTTTCAGTTTGGTCTTCAAACACGTGAACTTTGCACTCAGACTTGTGTTCTGCTGCTTATGTTGTCTGGTCTTGAACATGAGGTATCAAGTAAAGCCTACTGCATAAAGAAAGTACACAATAATTCATTCCATCTAATACAGAGGTGCCCAAGTCCGGTCCTCAAGATCTACTATCCTGCAACTTTTAGATGCAATCCTTCTTCAACACACCTGAATCAGATGAATGGCTCGTTACCCGCCTCTGCAGACCTTAAAGACGTGGATGAGGGAATTCAGCTGTTTGATTCAGGTATGTCAGAGAAAGGTTGCATCCAAAAGTTGCAAGGACCTGGGCAGCCCTGACCTAATACCCAATGTTAAAGATTTATACATAAATTAACCTGCAACATTTTTGGTGATGAACTTTCAGTTCAAGTGACATTTTTTCTGATGTATGAACTGGATGTTAAAGTCCTTGGAAATAGTCACTGCACACATGCATAGAGACTCACATTCGAGCTAATGCACACAATCTGTAAAACTGTTACCTTTTGCATGCAGTGATTCCCTTTCTGAGTCTGCCTCATGCTTAACATGTTGCTTTAAGGTCGGCCTGTTTTTGGATTCTGCTCATACTGTACAGTTAAAAATAAAAACCTTGTCCTGTCACTCTTTATGGTGAAAGACTTGATACAGAAGGACACAGTGAAAGGTCCTCAATCATCCAGCTCATTACCAGGAACATTTTAATGAGGCTGGGGTAGTTTAATAAACCTACTGTGCTGCCTAGAATTTCAAATGTTTGATACAAGATGCAGGATTAGGAGGATACGTTTTGTTTTCTGAATTTTGCCTTCATGTTCCTCTTGTAACTGTATTAAGTAGGGAGGTAATCAGCTGAACTGAATCAGAGGCAGGCAGGTCAGGCAGGTGTCATAACAAAGAAACACGAGCATGGTCAGAAACAAGAGGATAATTAAGACACAAACCTCCTTACAAAGTCCGGCTTCATATCCAGACTGTGAATAATGAAGTCTCTGAGGAGATGTGTATTTAACTGAATATCCCCAACAAGACCTGGAAGGTAAGTCAAAGATGCTTTAAGTTTCTTCGTGACTCTTAAAATACAGATAATTAGTGTCCTTAATAACAGCAGACTGGCCAAACTACAGCTGACTGAAACATTTACAGCTGGATATACCTTTGCGCTGTTCATCCAGAGTTTTCCCATAATTCACTCTTCCGCTGTTTTCCACCAGTAAACCCAAAGTTCTTCTTCCCTTTAGCACAAAAATGCATAAAAGATGAGCTGCATTAAAGAAAAATCAGCAGTATTCTTAAATTAAACAAGACGGACGAGCTCATTTGAGTAGTCTTTCTTGTTTTGTTAAGTAAATAATCAGGCTGATCAGTGCCTGCTCTTCTCTGGAAGGATTAAGTTGATTATTCTCATTTGTTAAATATAAACACTTGTTTGAAGATTTGCTGTTGCTTTCACTTTGGGCCCTTTTTGCTAAAAACATCCATCAGCATCCCCTGCAGCTCTCACATGCTGCAAAAAAAACTACTAACAACTTTAACAATTTTCACAATTATTATGCGTTAATTTTCCAACGATATAAATATATAAATATGAAAGTGACTAAATTGAGGAATTTTTATGATTAATTAATCATGGCATTTAATACTGTGATTATTGTGAAACTAAGTAATTGTAACATCCCTTGAGCTGACTGGGTCTAAAATACAGTATATACAGGACACAAATGCTCAGTACCTTCCCATCTGGTATTGCAATTTCTTGCACTTCATAGTCCAGAACACCAACAAAATGTTTGTCCACAAAAACCTAGGAAAAAGTTATAATGATAATGTTTCTACAGAGAAATTATACATTTATGGCAACACACACAAAAACAGGAAAGAAAAATGTTTTTTTACATGAAGTTTGAGACCTGGCTTATAATACCAGGGCATGTGGTCACAGCCTCAGTTTACTCAAGTACACTGATCAGGGGTGTGATTTCTAACAAGCGGATTCCAGCTTTCTTTGCACAAATGTTCTCCCAGAAAAAGCTCAAACGTGGGATTGTGGGTACATGAAGAGTGTGTGTTGTCCTGTTCTCACCAGTGCTCTGTCTCTGACGTTGTTCTTGGAGTTTAGGGCTCCTCCGCTGGTGATGGTGGTCTCATACAGTGTGTACCCGTATGACTGGCCATTGTTGTTATTAACAGGGAGGTTCTCCATGTTCACCGGCCTCTCTGACTTCAAAGGCTGTACAGTGTGCAAAGACAGACAGTTAAACTAATGATAAACAAATCCTCTGTGACGCGATCGCAGAAAAAAATAAAATAAAAGAATGGATGAAAAACAATTCCCCGCTGAAGATGAGTTTAAGTATGCTGCTGACGGTCATGTTTTTCATGTTTTATAACGGCCACCTAGTTTGTAAGCGGTGCAGATGGGATCTTGTAATTTTCTCTCAGTTTGATCCACAGTGATGGTTTATGAAGCCTAATGAAGCTTTTCCATCTGGTGTTCAGAGCAGGTCTTCTTATCCATCAACACTACCCATGCTAGTTTTCACACCCTTGAGAGGTGCATGATGCAACTGCCACAAGTCAACACTGGCACTATCTGTTATGACACTATTTACTGCATACCTCCTAACACAGAGAAAAAATATCAAACAGAGCCACTCAGTCGCTGAGGAGAAAACACTCTTTTTAAAAGAAGTGTGTGTGATTGGTCAGGGGCAAAATAATTGTCGTCTCACAGTGAAGCAAATTATTGTGACTGGGAGTGAATAATTAATGTCCTAAGCAACCGCCAGACGTGCTACACCTGGTTTGAATATAAATGCCTCTGAGGAGAATGGTGTAAATGTACTAGACTAGTGGACATTAGAAATAAGAAAAGGTTGTGGCACAATCCAAACAGGGTGTTAAACTAGTTGTTTTTTCCCTCCCCTCTTTTTAAAAGGGGACATTTTCTGCTGCATTCAGATTTTACTTCAACAACAAGCTGCTTTATAGCCATAAAGCTGCACATGGCTGATTACGGCTGCTCCCCGAGAAGGCCTATGGTGTAATTAGAGGAAATTTCTTGCCAACTACAAAGAGAGGAGTGTGCTACTCATTCATTCCCCCCACCCAGAACTTATAGTTTGTCCAAGAAATCACACTGGTGTGTGACAATAGTTCATCAGGAGACATTTTTTGATCAATTTATCAGAATCAGAATCAGAATCAGAAATACTTTATTAATCCCTTGCAGGGAAATTCATGTTTTCAGTACAACCCATCCAAGACTAGACAAAACAACATATAACACAACAGGAACAGGCAGACTGACGGAGCAGCCGTTTCTACAGCGCTCCTTGATTTAGATATAGGTGAAAGGTAACATTAGGGGAGTAAGATGAAGCTGGAGAGGATAAAAAAAGGCATCTCCACACTGGGCCTAAGGGCCCATTATTGAGATACAAAAACACTCCTCAGTACATAAATAACAAAACTCAGACAATCACAACATCAGAAACACGTTGGGGGGGGGGGGTCGGTCTCCCATCACAGCAAGTCCGGACGCAGCTGACACGAGCGCAGTCCAGTCGACCCGCCGCCAGGGAGTGGAAGGAGCGGGGTAAGGAGCAGCCCCAGGCAGTGAATCACGGGGGAATGTATCTGTAGTTGTGTACTTGAGTGTGGTGCATGTATGTGTGTGCGTAGTAGTGGGCATATGAACTTTGTCCCAGTTCTCCCTCACAGTCTCTGCCACCTGATGATAGTGGGGCATCCTTGAGGGCTGATCCAGGTTGAAGTCCATCGCCCGTGAAGAGGGTGAGGGGAGGGTGGGGGGACTGAGCGTCCATCAACAAAACATTCCAGGGAGCTTTCAACCAGCCATTCAAGGCCAGCACAGGGAGCCAAATTTGATAACAGCATTTGTTTAATAATACTGTGACATATTCACACGCGATTATCTTTGATCCAAGCATGATATTAAATTTTAGTTTGCCTCAGTACACACTGACCATCACAAGAAGAAAATAATTAAAGGGGTAATGAACTCAGTTTAGTTTTTCACACTCAAACCTGATAAAAAGGCTACCGTTTGGGACGAGAAAATCCTGTCCGAAGTTTGCTACTGTCAGAAGTGCTATATGAGTGTGTGTGTAAATGGGTTAATGTGGCATTTGGTGTAAAAGCACTTTGAATGGTCAACATGACTAGAAAAGTGCTCTATAACTACAGTCCATTTACCATTTTCATGAATGCTAATGCTAATATTACAATGCAACAGTTAATCGGCCGTAGACTTCACCAACTGTCCAGATTATGCACACAGACAGTAAACAGAGATTTAATCTTGTAATCTTGCTTGTAATACTACTTTTTGTAAAGTGCAATATGCATGTACTATGCCTGTATAGATAAAGAATAATGATATACGGTCGCTTCGTCTCTTGAGAAGCTGCCTACTTGTCCTATTATCAAGCAACATAATGCTGTTCAAGTAAATGTGTAGTTACCCTTTAAATGTTTTCATTTTAAATTTCAATTTGAGTATTTTCATTTATGTTAGTTTACTTGCATGTATTCTATATTTTGTGTATTGCTGCTCTCCAAAGCAGGCTTTTTAGTTTTGCTGTGGTATACAAGTTACTATTCTTTGGTAAGATTTTGGCACTGAATGTTATTTTTGCACATCGAATTTCTATATTCTCTGAGCAGCTGCTGGTTACCTTTTCAGTGAAATGCAGACTGTCCCACAGGGACAGGTGCTTCTCTATGATAATAGGATGGTATGCTCTCCTCTCCTGGCGAGAAGGAAGTTCAGGGAGTGGCTGGGCTGAATGATGAGGAGGAGAGAAAAAAAAAGAGCAGCTTTTATTTATCTGTGATTTGAAGATAGACTTGAAGACTTAAAGACATTATAGAAAGAAAGAGAAAAAAAAAGAAGAGTAATAACTTATAATTGCTTTCAAAACTAAACTATACAAGGCCTTCTTGATGGATTATTACAGCTTTCTCATGAAGTCATTATACGTTCCAGCATATGAATCACTCAGTACCAATCATAAAAATATTCCTTTCTTTTTAAGCCTCCTTGGGTGAGCCCCTAGCCATCACCAGCAGCACTGAGTTTATGTTCCACTTACAAAACACTCTCTTTACAGCCATTAACAATGGTTGGCCAAGCCCACCAACGGCTTTTAAAGATGTTAGAGCTTGCAGGGACACCATGAGTCCCTCTGGAAAAGGCTTGACAGCATTTCCTTATCACCAAGTGGTAAAAGCTGGCTCACTTAAGGGAAGCTTTTGAGGATAATGGCCAATACCTCTTCTAAATAGCTCCCACTAACTTCCAAGCCAGAGCTTTCAGTAGAGTCATGTGTTGACTTTGCCACAACAAGAATGAAAACAAATTCTTTTATGAAACTATTGTCATTAACTTTCCTAAATGAGTCCCAATGATCCAAAATTATGTGCATGATTTTGGGGAAAATATGTAAATCTTTCATCATGGAACATTGTTTTTGGCATATAATTATAGGAGTGAATAATTTGCATGCTAAAATAACTTGAGCTAAGCAGATAGCATCGCAAAGTACAGAAAAGCCATGAAAGGTCTTATGTGGCTCGTTCAATATTCTGTATATGGCATAATTTGCAACGTATACCAGCAGTGAAATGGGGGGAAAAAAACAAAGTGTGTCACAGATCTATTTTAAGAACCATGTAAGTGTTAGAGCTATGACAAATCAGCCTGAATCCATACCAAGTGATGCCAAAACACCACTACAGGGCAAAGACTAACTAACACAATATACATAATTTGACTACGAAAAACACAATAGAACATCAAGCTGATTTAATTAAAGAATTAGGTCGTGTGTTTGTGGTTGCTGAGCAGAAACACAAAACATTCTCATACTCACTCTCATATTCAGGCCACTGCTCATTGTTCAACAAACTACAAAACATAACGATGAATCACACTCCAGCAGCTTTTCAAACTGTCTTCAATCATCAAAGTGCAAAAAAAAAAGGAAATTTATTACTTTGTTTGCTGTATTCATTGCCATTTTGCCAAAAGACAATCCTGGCCGCAAAACACTTGAGACTTCTGCCTCAACCACAAAACTCATGTTTTACTAACAAGGGGAACTGGGAAAACACGATACAAGGCTTTTCACAACAAGCAGTAATTGAGGGTCTTTGATTAAGACAGAAATTACACACACACATGCACAAGAAAACACAAACCCATATCTAATCCATGCTTGTAATCATATGCAAAGTTATCCTACTTCAGCCAACAGAGAACAGGTTCTACAAGGAGAATTAACTTAAGTGGGGAGATCAAAGAAAAGGGGGAGAAAGAGACACAGAAGGTGCAAGGCCCATTTCAGCAACAACATACAACACTCACTGTGGTAGTGGCTGAATAAATTCCTCAGAAGATGATACTTGGTGGTGTAATCCCCAGCCTCAGATAGTGGAGCATCGTAATCTGGAAGATAATACGCTATCTGAACAGCAGGCTCGGGAGCCAGAGAGAGGCAGGGATGCCTCTTACCGTGGCAGATGCTTTCTCTGTGCTCCCCTATCAAACATCTTGAGACAGGAGTGGGTTGAAACACATTCTGCTTTATTTTGACAGAAAATGGAGCCTTGTGGAGGCAAAAGGGTAAAAGGCGTTCAGAGTAAATGCAAGTATTAAGACTGCTGAAGGTCGGAGGTGGCATTTTTAGAATTCTGCTTCTTTCTGAGGAATGAAGTCATTCCAATGTTAAGCATCCCAGTGGAGGATAGAAAACGCTGTTTGCCAGCTTTAATTTATATTTCCCATGCATTTCATCATGCATTAGATAGAGTTTATTTATGTGTATATTCAAACACTTGGAATAAATGTAGTTCTCTCACAAGAATAGAAAGTTTTGATATACCTGCTGAATCAAAATTAAAAGAGTCAGTGAAACAAGTGTATTAAGTATCCAACAAGAAATAATGGAGTCCACAGCACACATTAGTGTGATGGAAACAAATCAGTTTAATATCGAAATGTATTTTAGCTTTGCATGCTTACAAAGATGGCTTTAAGCAATGTTCTTTCACAGAAAACCAGTACTCCCTGGTACTGTTTTTGTCAAATATAGACCAGACATTTTTTTAAGAGGAAAAATGGTGAAATCACATAAAAAAAACAAACTCTAGCCAATCAGTCATAGCCAAAACATGGCAGAGTTGTGTTCTGATCTCCTCTGGGTGCAGAAGAAAGCCTCTGCTCCACTGAGACTAAATGATTGACAATAGTGACTAATTTTCCATTTACCTTTTCTACTTTGAAAACTTTAAAATGCATTAAAATTTAATTCTTGAAGGTGAGTGCAGGTATCAGTAGCTGTAAATTTGAGGCTAACTATATTTTGTAAATATTCTTTTAGCTTTAGGAAGAACATTATGAAACCTTGGCTGCGATAGCCACACGCATAAAAGAAAAATAGATCTATTAGACGTACCATAGCTTGTCACCATGGGTTTAGGAGACGGTATATCCACTGCAAATGCACCATTCATGAAGCCAAAATTGGTTCCTCCATGGAACATGTAAAGGTTTATAGACATGTTCAGCTTAAGAACTTCTGTGACTACAGGTAACATATCTGTCAAAGTAGAAAAGCAGAAAAAAAAACACATTAAAACCTTCATTTTTGTTTAAGCTAAATTGAAAAACCTAAGCTTTACCAGGTCATTTCAAGAGTTTCTGTAATCCTGTTGTCCCAATCCCTCTGAACCAGAACATAAATGGACCTCACCCACACACCCGGTTATGGGTAACTATAATTCATTATGGAGCCGTGCTTCCACACATTAAAGTGTCCTAACTGCGCAAATCAGTTATCTATGTATTGCGGTGAACATTGCAGGGGGCAAGTAATTATATATTCAAATTGGCCTTCAGTTGTAAAATTGGACCAAGTTTAATGATTTGAACCAAGGGCAGCACTCTCGGTGAATAACAATTGAGCAGGGTGAGTGACAGAGCCCGACTCGTCCCATGGTGATGGCACTCGCTGTGACCAACTGCTGGGCGTGCTGCAGTCTGCAGAGCACTGAACTGTCAAGGACATGAGTCCCTTCTGAATATTCATTTTATTGCTGTGACACTTTCTGCATGGTGACACTTTCCTTGTCCCTTTCTCCCTGAAGAGAAAACATGCAAGGAAGCAAGACAGCTCGTCCTTACATTCTCACAACGGCTATTGTTGAGATGAGGATGGCTGCTGGAAATGAAAAAAGAACAGAAAAGACTGCTTGAGGCTCAACACTATGCTTTAAAAAATTATGCTTTAAAAGACTTCTTATGGTGGCGATATCAGGGTGTGTGGCTGCCATTAATTCTTACAGCTGTGGAAAAGGTGTAGCCATTTTCTAATGACTTTACATTAGACTAAAAACATTGCCCTATTGGCTAAAACATTCAGACCAGGTGTTGAGAAAAATAAACAAAAATGTCAAGAGCAGCACATAAATAGGCTCTGTGCCTCTTCTGAGTGAGCTCTGGACATTCCCTATGGCACTGAGTTTGCCTCTACTCAGGCTTTCCCTTGACACACAGACGATTTTATTCACAGCTAAAAAAGGTTTGTCTAAAATCTTTCTTCCCCTTAGGACAATAAGTCTCTGTTTTACCTTCAAGACAGCCCATTTTACCTTCAGAGATTGTGTAGTGGCTTGGAGCACAAAGCTGTCTACCCTTGTCTCAAATTAGCCAGTGCTATCGACACTCTTGCAAAGAGAAGCTGTTTCACCCTCAACAAAGAAACCATCAGAAAAAAGAAAAACCTGTCTTACTCTCATGTCAGTGCCAATCATTCCAGCTCTGTAAAGCTGTTTAGAGAAGCCAAAGAAAAACTGTCTCCTCTCTTAAATGTTAATTATCTTTAGAAAAATAAAGTACATCTTACCCTCAGCAGTGTAGACATGATGAAGGCCTCCCCATAGATCAAACCAACCAGTCCAGTACTCCATCACCATCTTGGGTTTCTGAGGCTAGGACATAAATGGTTCAGTGTTATAACAGTCTAATGATGTTTTATGTATCTGTCTCATGGCTACTTACAGGGATTCCACAACAAGACCCACTTGTACTCCATTTTATATTAACATCAAATGCCTTCAAATGTACTGTATCCACTTCTGTCATAGATCAATATTTCTGAGTCAGATTTATAAAACGTATAAAAGAACATCTGCCCACTTCACAATAGAAAAACATGTCAAGTAGCTTCTCTGCCCAGCCCATGCTAACTTTTTATTTCATAAGTTCCTCACAGTTCATGCAAATAAGCTGTACAACCCCCGAAATGTTTGTTCCCCTGGTGTCATGTGGAGAACATATTGGCTGACTGATCTCACCTCTTTGAGACTCAGGGGTCTCCAACTCCGGTCCCCGTGAGCTAATGTCCTGCAGGTTTTAGATGTCTCCTATTACAACACACCTCTGCACAAGCCTGTTAATGACCCAGTGATTTGAGTCAGGTGTGTTGCATCAGGGTAGAATCCAAATCCTGCAGGACAGTAGCTCATGAGGACCAGAGTTAGAGATCCCTGCTTTAGATGGTGCTTCACAGACTCAAAGCAGAAAGCCACCCACAGCAATGATGACTGATTTTTGCTTATGAGATATCGTCAGATTATCAGTTCTCCTTTATCAAACTGTCTAACTGGGTTTTGTGAAGAACGAATTCCAAAAGAGACAAACATGAGTTTGGCAACAATGAAATAAGTGTACATCCAACAGTTTAATGTTTATGCAACACAAATACAACTAACCTGAATTCCATCCAAGTGCTTGATGTCATTTAGATCCAGTTTCTGAAAGTTGATGGTTTCAAGAGCTTAAAAAAAAAGGATAATTTATTAATATTACAGACAGCACAAGGTTCTAATGAAAGCTTCTACAAGTCTGTGCATTTGTACACGTTCAGTGTTTTGTAAAAAAAATAGCAAATACAGCTATGAAATGGAAAATATTTGAAAAATACAGTACATATTGCCAATAGTATTCACTCACTCATCCGAATAATTGAAATCAGGTGTTCCAATCACTTCCATGGCCACAGGTGTATAAAAATCAAGCACACAGGCATGCAGACCGTTTCTACAAGAATTTATGAAGGAACGGGTCTCTCTTAGGGGCTCAGTGAATTCCAGCATAGTACTTTGATAGGATGCCACCTGTGCAACAAGTCTAGCTAACAGAATCAACTGTCAGTGGTATCATAACAAAGTGGAAGCAATTAGGAAAGACGGCAACGCAGCCACGAAGTGGTAAGCCTTGTAAAATGACTGAGCAGGGTCAGCGGATGCTGAGGTGCATAGTGCGCAAAGGTCGGCAACTTTCTGCAAAGTCGATTGCTACAGACCTCCAGACTTCAGGTGGCCTGGAGATCAGCTCAAGAACAGTGCCAAGAGAGCTTCATGGATTGGGTTTCCACGGCCAAACAGCTTCATCCAAGCCATACATCCCCACAATGCCACCACTGGACGCTGGATCAGGAGAATGGTACTTGTCTGAAGTTTGGTGGAGGGGGTATTATGGTTTGGGGTTGTTTTTCAGGAGCTGGGCTTGGTCCTTTAGTTCCAGTGAAAGGACTCTGTGGAAACAGTTTGGGAATGGCCCTTTCCCTGTTCTAACATGACTGTGTACCAGTGGACAAAGCAAGGTCCATAAAGACATGAATGTGCGGGTTTGGAGTGGATGAACTTGATTGGCCTGCACAAAGTCCTGACCTCAACCCAACAGAACACCTTTGGGGTGAAATTGGGGTGAGCAGAGGCTGAGAGCCAGGCGTTCTCGTCCAACATCAGTGTCTGACCTCAAAGCTTATGGAGGAATGATCAAATATTCCTATAAACACACTCCTACACCGTCATATTGAACTAATTTGATTAAGAATGGGATGTCTATTAAGTTCAGACAAGAGTCAAGGCATGTCCGCTAATACTTTTGGCAATATAGTGTATCAAATAAAATATATCCATAGGAGGCTTCACCACAACACACTGGCCACTGCTGTTCCATATTTATAAGAATAAATAATGCACAGTCTTTGGTTACAAAGCATAGAAAAAAAACTATTAAGTGGAATAAATAATATACACATTAATTACTACACGATTTATATCAAAGCTGTAAATATGCCAAAGAAAAGAAGGCAAATATCACTTGACTGTCTTGCACCACAGTATTGCTACCAATGCAATGCACATCTCTCTGGTATCAACTGTCTGGTTCTAAACTCCAGTTGCATGCAAGTGATCTACCCTTGGCTAAGACCTTTAAGCGCTGTGCATGAAAACACACAAATAAACATACTGTATATATGTGTGTTTGTGTGTATGCATGTACGCACAGCCTTGTTTGTCTGTCAGCCTATCTGACAATACCTCCTTTCACTCCTCCACGCTTTAGCCCTTCATTGTTGTCGGAGGTCAGCAGCAGCTCTGTGATGCCCCTGGACAATAAAGCCTAGAGAGAGAGGAAGGATTAAAGAGGCGGCTAAACAAAACAGTGAAAATGTGTCCTGAATAAAGTTGAATTAATTTGAAATTCTCAAGGTATAGATGTTTGTTTTTCCCTCTAAAAGAGTGGTTCATACCTCCTTGATGAAAGGCATATACTCTTCATCTTTAGCATAGGAGCCATATTCATTTTCCACTTGAAATGCTATGATTGGGCCACCTTGGGAGTACTGCACATTAATTAGACAATAGAGAACACAAATTGGTTGGTTTGGCACATATTCTTGAGCATTTGTACCCTCAGCATGAGTAAACTTAAAAAAAAACAAAATAGAATAATATGTATGAAATTGCACTTGAATTGACATTGCAATTGATGAAAAGAAAGTAAGGCTTTAAAGATACAAGCAAATAGCTAATTTTCACACCTTAACAGTTCTCTTAAATTTTCTAGGTTTGTTTATGTGAATGCAAAAATGTCCCAAATGTTCAGTCCAGACTAGGGCAGCTTGATATAACAAAAGCACATCCATAAATGGTGCTAATCTCAGGTGTATTAACTGGGGCTGCCTTTCACTTCCCAAATGTCCATGCTGGTTAGCTGCAGAACATGCACAAAGAATCAGAATCAGAATCAGAATCAGAATCAGATTTATTGCCAAGTAACTTCCATTCCAAGGAATTTGTTGTGATTTGACGGTGCCTACATATAAATAAATAAATAAATATGAACCATAAAGATATGAACAAGCCAACTGAACATATAACATTAAGACTGAAAAACTTTATAAGAGTGGAAATAAAAGTTATGTACATTAAAATAAGATAAAGTAAAGTAGTGTATTTACATGAAATGTGAAGTCTGTAGTATAAAAATGTACAAGTTGAAGTGACCAATGGAGGGGGAGTGTGTTAATATAACTCCTGTGTGCTTGATGTCGCTAATATAACAAATTGCGTTGTGTCAGTTAGTCAGGTAAGTCTTTAGGTGAGTTCCAAAGCCTGATGGCAGAGGGGAAGAAACTGTTTTTGTGGCGGGAGGTTCTGGTTCTGATAGACCGCAGCCTCCGGCCAGAGGGGAGAGGGTCAAACAGATGGTGTCCAGGGTGGGAGGGGTCAGCTGCTATCCTCCCTGCTCTCCTCAGGGTTCTGGAGGAGTAGAGTTCTGGGAGAGAAGGAAGGCTGCAGCCAATCACCTTTTCTGCAGAACGTATGATACGCTGCAGTCTGCACCTGTCCTTGGCAGAGGAAGCAGCGTACCAGACGGTGATGGAGGAGGTGAGGATGGACTCCATGATGGCAGTGTAGAAGTGGACCAGCATTGTCCGTGGTAGATTGAACCTCTTCAGCTGCCTCAGGAAGTACATCCTCTGCTGAGCCTTCTTGATGAGGGAGCTGATGTTCAGCTCCCATCTGAGGTCCTGGGAGATGATGGTGCCCAGGAAGCGGAAGGACTCCACAGTGTCCACTGGGGAGCCACACAGGATGACAGGGGAGGGGGGGGCTGTGCTCTTCCTGAAGTCCATAATCATCTCTACTGTTTTGGAAGCATTGAGCTCCAGGCTGTTCTTGCTGCACCAAGCCATCAGACGGTCAATCTCCCATCTATAAGCGGACTCATCCCCACCAGAGATGAGTCCAATGAGGGTGGTGTTGTCTGCAAACTTCAGGAGCTTGACAGACTGGTGACTGGAGGTGCAACTGTTCGTGTACAGAGAGAAGAGCAGGGGAGAAAGAACACAGCCTTGCGGGGAGCCGGTGCTGATCGGTGCAGGACCTCCTCCAGTTTGAATGCTATCTATATCAACACTGTGCTTGTGCTATTTCAAGTCAAAATGTCTTTGTGATATTGAAACTGCACATGCTCACACTGTGATAGTGATCATTTTTCAATAAATTGTGCAGCCCTAGCCCAAGCTTGTGAATAAGCTTACCCATCTAGCTCCCCTCTCATTAGTGCAGAAAGGTAGCTGCTGTGCATGTCGTTATTACATGAACTACAAGTTGTAGTCATTTTCTGTCGGTATGTAGTACTATGTAGTATATACTATTATAGTAGGCAGAACCAAGTGTGGTATTGATAAACACAAAAACATCCCTGTTCTGTGTGTCTAAACCAGGAGTCGCTCCAAAATATTTCCATTTTAGAGAACGCAATAGCTCTCTCCCAATAAAGTGCATGGTGAAGAATGTCTCAAGCGGAATCTCATCATATTTTCCTGTGTTCACACATGAAAATGGTTATGGTTCACCATTACCTCAACAGCAACCACTTTATGCAGGTATCAAAATAGTCCCCTTTGTGCACGCTTCTGCCTTCTGTTTGTCGTTTTGCTAATATCAGCACCATAATATCTAACTGACAGCCATTTTCTGATCTTCATGACTTTCTATGTTTGCAAGTTGGCTACTTTTAAGATTTTGAAGGCAGCATCCAAAAAAACTTGCATTGTTATGCAGGAATGGGAAGAGGTGGGACTAATTTACTTGATCATTGCTCAGTTCCTCAATTATTTGTTTTTTATGCTGACTGGTACAGACTTTTATCTGGCTTAAACACATAATTAACAGCCTTTAAAATGTATATTTTGCAGACAACATGAAGGATCTCCATCCTATGTATCCTGCCAGCTATTCTCATCTAAAATACAATCTTTTTAACATAAACATACATGAATGTACTGTTGTACAGCTATCCATTTAGTGTGTCCCAATACTGTAGCAGTAGCAGCAAACAAGAAAAAAAGTGGTTAATGTCAGCAAGTTTCTATAATCAATCATTTTCTATGTGACTTTTTAATGAAGAAATTAAATAAATAAAATAAAATAATCATTAGAACTGGACTGGCGACCTGTCCAGGCTGTACACTGCCTCTCACCTGCTAATTGCTGGGATTGGCTCCAGCTTCCCTGCGACTCCTAACTGGACTGAGCGGTACAGAAAATGAATCAATCAATAAATAAAAATAAATAAATAAATAACCCATGGAGGTCTGGATTCAGAATCAAATAAAAATCAACAAATAATAAAACTGGAAAGATCAGATCACTGGCTGACCTAAATTTCTGTAGAAAATTTTTAAAACTCAAAATGATGTTCAGTAGTGTGTGTGTGGCTTCCATGTGCCTGTATGCATCCTAACAATGCCTCAACATACTCCAGATGAGACAACGGATGTTCTCCTGAGGGATCTCCTCCCAGACCTGGATCAGGGCATTGGTCAACTCTTGGACAGTCTGTGGTACTACATGGCAGTGGTGGATGAAACGAGACTTGATGTCCCAGAGGTGCTCCATTGGTTTCAGGTCTGATAAAGGGGCAGTACATAGCATCAATGCCTTTGTCAGGCAGGAAGTGCTGACACACTGCAGCCACACAAGACCAAGTATTGTCATGCATCAGAAGAAACCCAGATCCCACTGCAGCAGCAAATGGTCTGACAATGGGTCTAGCACATGGAGGTCTGTGTGGTCCTCCAAGGATATGCATCCCCAGACCATCACTGACCCACTGCCCAACTGGTTATTCTGGAGGATGTTTCAGGGAGCAGAATGTTCTTCATGTTGTCTCTAGATTCATGTCTGTCACATGTGCTTAATGTGAGCCTGCTCTCATCTGTGAAGAGCACAGGGCATGAATGGCGAATCTGCCAATTCTTGTGTTCTCTGGCAAATGCCGATCAGGCTGCACACTGTTGAGCTGTGAGCACAGACTCCACTTGTGGATGTCTGGCCCTCATAACACCCTCATATAGTCTGTTTCTGACAGTTTGAGCAGAAACATGTAGATTAGTGGCCTGCTGGTGGTCATTTTGCAGGGCTCTGGCACAAAGAAGCAGATAGCGGTCATGCTCCTGGGTTGTTGTCCTCCTACGGCCCCATCCACGTCTCCTGGTATACTACCCTGTCTCCTGGCATCTCCTCCATGATTTTGACACTGTGAAGACACAGTAAACTTTCTTGCCACAACATGCATTGATGTGCTATTCTGAATGAGCTGCACTACCTGAGCAACTTTTGTGGGTTGCGTCCATAGACTGTATATGCGTCTCACACCGTCTCTTGTTACCTCTAGTGTTGAGGGCACTGGCAAAATGTAAATGTGACCAAAAATCAGACAGAAAGGATGAAGACAGGGAACTGGTCTGTGGACACCACCTGCAGGACCAGTCTTTTATAGGAGTTATCTTGCTAACTGCTTTTCATTTCCACCTGTTGTCTGTTCCATTTGTAGGTTGGTTGCATTAACAATGATGACGGGCATATACTGGGGAGGTGGAGAAACTGGCACAGTGGTGCCATGCTAACAACTTCCTGCTGAGCGTTGACAAAACCAAAGAGATGATTGTGGACTGTGGGAGGAGAGAGCAGGGGAACTACACCCCTCTGAGGATCAATGAGGATCTGTCCTGGACTCTGCACATAGACAGCTAGGTGAAGAAGGCGAGGCAGCGCCTTCCTCACCTCTAACAATTGATGAAGTTCAGAGTCTCTCTGACAATAATGAGGATGTATTACACTGGAGTGGTGGAGAGTATTCTGACTGGTAACATCACCCAGTGGTACGAGAACAGTACTGGTTGTGACCAGAGGGCCCTGCAGAGGGTGCTGAGGTCAACAGAGTGTACCATGGTTACAACTCTCCCCACCCTCCAGGACATCTTTATGAGGACAGAAGCCAGAGCAAACAGGATCATGAGAGACCCTCATCATCCTAACAACAGTCTGTTCAAGTGGTTAAGACTTATCATGGCAAACACAGAGAGACTCAGGAGGAGCTTCTTCCCTTAGGCCATCAGGACTGTGAACTCTGCCCTGTAGTGACAATGGCACAGTGTCCTACTTTCTGCTTAAAAAACACAAGAGCTATTTAATCATGTGCCTTTAAAGCACTACTCAGAGGTTTATATAATTTATATTAGACTCCATAAACATGTTGTAAATATTGAATATTTATATTGTCAGTCTGTTTTATGGCATGCAAATTACTGCACCATGGTTGCACTGTGGGTTATTATATTTATTGTCTTTTTAGTTTATTCCTGTGTTGATTTTATTGCTGTTAAAAGGGTATGCACAGCCTCAGAAGCATGTATGACTACATTTTACTGTCATCTTGTACATGCATGTAACAAACAAACAACTTGAACTTGAGATTTGATAGAAGGTGCACAACAATAAAGAAATCAGAAAATTTGTTTTTAATCAGTGATCACAACCTTGCCAAAGCCATAGTAAGGCTTTGATTACTGCAAGGCAGAATGCTGCCATTAAGAAAAAGAAAAAAACAAAACCAAACTGTGGGTAGCATCAAATATTTTTTAAACTTATAATCCTGTCTAGAGAAAGTATACAGCCAGGTATACAGACAGGTAGAAAAAAGTAGTAACAAAAGTTTGAATATTTTTGCTCTTGGCTGGCAGCAGAGCGATGACTACAGGAAAAACTGTTTTCAGAACATTTAACTCAGCCTGTAAACAAACGGATGTTGGCAAATCATAAGACCATTGGAAATTCTAACTTCAGTCACATAATTCAGTGTCAGTGGAATTACAAGCACTTTTACTGCGAGGTGGACATTCACAGTATAGAATTATTGTTATATGTATGTATGTATGTATGTGTATTTTCACTCAACATTGCACCGATTCCAAATTATATTAGCCCTTATTTGATAGCAATGAATACACGACATTTAAAAGGACCAGAAATGACCTTGAAATTTCTAAATCCAGTTTATAAAAGCAGTACCTGGTGTGGAGCTACTTTCTCCATGAGCTGATCAAAGTAGGAGTTGACTGCTTTTTTGAATCCTGAGTAGGTTGTTCTTAGCTTCATGCTCTGATCTCGAAGTAGCCAACTGAAAATCCAAACATGTCACATAATTTCTTCAAAGCACTGCTGGGAATTCTCTTTGCATTGAAAAAGCAGCAATCTAAGCATGACTTTAGTCCACAGAGGAAATAATGCTTTAATGTGTGAACCTTGAAACACTTTATGATGATTTTAAACACAGCCTCAACCTTTACCTTGCCCCAAGTGAAAAACACTGAAAAAAAGCATCTCTTACAATTCTACAACAATTACCCAATCGACTCTTGACAGGTCTTACTCTGCATGTTGTACTCTAGGTGGTGTTAGCTCCCAAAACAAATTTCCCATCAACAGAAACACAGGCGCTAACACTTGAACTCCAGTTTAATGGATTTAGCCGGCAGTAAGACACTACTAACACACAAATTAAGTTGACTAAACGATTCAATTCTAATCCAATTTCAGGGAACCCTGTGGCTATTTTGCAATAATATGTCACATTGTTGCTATTAAAAAGATGCAAATTATCTTTAAAATATAAAATCACAATTCATTCTGGCTTTGTGTGGGTTTTTTTTTTTTTTTTTTTTTACCTGGGCAGCCCACCTAAATCCCACTCAGCACAGATGTATGGCCCTGGACGCAGAATCACCCAGAGATCCAAGCTGGCTGCAAGACGTAAGTAGGCTCTAGAAAAAGATGCAAAATCTATATAAACAGCAACCAACAGGATCTACTTCTTATAAGCAATCCATTTAAAATATGTATAACAGCTAATATAAAGTGGATGTCTCAGATCAAACTGATTATTATTATAAAATATTTCTTTTTTAAATCAGGTTTCTTGCATTGAGGCATCTGTTTCTAACAATAGTGAAACAGTTGGCAACACATAATGAAAGAAGTAGTATGTAATCACTGCGCTGATTGATAAATAATGAACATGGTTTCTTAAAAGTAAATGCACATCTTCCCAGCAGTATCACCCTCAACAAAGGAAACTAAGCTCTTTTGCAATGCAACAGCAGCCTCTGCAGGACTTTATCTACCTCAGAACAGAATGTCAGAATTAAGGCTTTATTTAGTTCTTACTCTAAATTCAGATGATCCTCAAAGTTAAACACCCCTCGCTCTGGCTCATGCAGGTTCCACGGTACATAGCTGAAAATACAAATATTATAGATTATTTTGTGTAGCTTCAGTATTTCAATGATAATCTCTTTTAAAAATTAATGTTTCCTTTATCCCTTAGTCTTGTTTATAAAATGATGACTCATAAGTTTTGTACGTCTGGCTTTGCTTTAATCAAATTTTAGTTTCTCTGTGTTTAGCTGGCTCTTTTACACTTCTTTTATGCTCTGTTGTTCATTAAATCAGCAGTTAAGTTACACTATGAGCTTACGTTGTGAGAGTATTGAGGCCACAGGCCTTCATCTTCATCAGCCGGTCCTTCCAGTAGGCTCTGGGGACGCGGAAGTAATGGACAGAGCCCCCCAGGATGCGAAAAGGTTTCCCCTCCAATGTAAACTGAGACGACTCAGCTCTTAGACCCTCCACACGGTTCATTCTTCTCACTTCTGGACGATGCCTGAGGGACAAAATACAGTTCATACGTTTAAAAAACATTGTTAAAAACTATTTAAATTAGATACATACCTATAAAGAGAATTCAGACGTGCTCAATTTCTCTGACCTTGGATTACTTAAGTCTACTTGGACCTTCAGATATCTTTACAGAATCAAAGTAATATAGTTTGCTATAGTGTCTTATCACTGTATTTGTATTAATCATTAAAGGAAAGCCACACCCTTGGGTAAATACAAGGTCAACTAAGAAAAACAAATATGATCACCAATTAGCATTTATTTAGACAACTAATGAGTTTAAAATGTTACAGATTTCCCATTTAAATGTTTGTTAAATGTGGCTACCTAACTTCTTCCTCTTCTGATCAGTAGGAATATCAGGTGAAACTTCCTGACCACAGATAACGCAACAAGTTACACGGTCGTGTCAAAGTCTGCAAGCCAGCAAATGAGTCTGATTATTCTCAGGTAACAATGCGGAGTTAAGGCTTAAAATACTGGCAAGCAGGAGACGCGGTTAAACTAAACATTTCAAGTGTCTGTGGGCGGGGCTCCTGCAGAAATCCATGTCCATGCGTGTCTATAATGGAGAAAAACTGGTTAGCCTGTTTGTGTTTACCTTACCTTGAAAACTGATAAACAATTATCAGAGTTATGGCAGTGGTAAACAGCAGGAAGTACCGTTGTTTTAAGGACAGGCGAACACCAAACAAAGAAGACTGTTCCATTGGTAAAAAACAGGACGAATTTGACAGCTGCGCTCTGTGCGTTTCTTGTGTTTCAGTGAGGTAACGCGCATTTCTCTGGTCTGCAGTCCTCTTCAGGAACTGACCAGACAGGTTTTTCACAAGTGCTAAAACTAACCCCGAGAGAGAGGGAAGGAAATTACGATACCGACTGTTAATTTAAGATTCTACATCAGGACATAAGTACTTCCGGTCTAATATAACATAAATAGTCAAACCTACGCTTGAACTTTGGAGCAAGCGACAACTATCGTCTCTGGTGACAGTAATGACGCTACACTGCAGGGGAGGGCGTCACTTTAATTTACCCTCTTTTCTTTTTTAATCCAATCATTACCAAAATTAAGTCGGTGTAAAAACGAGTAGATTGTTTTGGGTGGTGAAACGTACTTTTCTTTTTTTTTAAATCCCTTACCTGAAGCTCCTGATTAGCACGTGACCGTCCAATTTTACTGCGACACGGCAACCACTAGCAAAGTTGTTTCGACCTTAAAATATTCCAAGTATGACAATTAACAGAATTGCATATCAAATATGCTGTGAAAATCTTGGAAAACCCTGTCACACTAGCCTTCTATGTATCAGAATTGGAAACAAAAATCAAAATTTTCCCTTTTTTATTATTCTTAATACTACAACATAAAAAAATAAGACTGAGATAACGATTTGTTTAAGATTATAGTTTTATTGCAGGAAAAAAAATAGGCAAAGCATAATAAAAAGATCAAAGCTCACCATGCAGAATTTACATCCAGGCCTTCATAGGTGTGGACAACTGAAGGTAATTTAGGACAAAGAAACCCCTGTGCCACCTCAAGATTCATGCACCACTTCAAGACCAATAGAAAGAGAAGTGTAACTTTTCTTTGTTCTATTAATCTAAGGCTATTCTATTCCCTCTCATGAGGGCTGCAGACCTGCAGGTTTTCAAAATTTCCCTGCTCCAACACATCTGTCTCAAAATAAATGGAGTCACAAAGACTCAATAAGTCATTCAGATCCATTTAATTTGAGTCAGGCGTGTTGGAGCAGGAAACACTGAAAACCTGCAGGACTGCAGCTATTAGATAAGTTCAAAAGCTGATACAGTCATTCCTTATCTGACAACCCCTCACATTTATCTGATGTTTGTGTATATAAAACTGTGCCTAAAAGTCAAACTTAACAAAATGAACAAAGCAAAAGATAGACTTGGTTAAACATGTACAAGAAATGTTTTTTTTAATGCTAATAACTTATGACCACAGCAATCTTATCACATATGATTACATTTAGAAACACTCGAGGACATCAGTAAATTCTTTTTGAAAACTGATTTATCAGGCTACATAACTGTGGATAACATAATGCCTCCATTTTGTGACTGAGGGAGAGAGCGAAAGAGAGAAAGAGCTCTGTTGCATCGTTGTTCTGAAATAACAATAGTTTCGCTTATTCACAGTGTTTGAGGCCTCCCAGCACCATCTGACACCTCAACTGCTTTCTGGTAGGCTCAGCATCAAGGGACAGCAGTGACAGTGTTTTAAATGTAATCTGGGTTTTCTCTAGTGTTTCAGACATCCATGTTAAGGCTTGGTAAGGTTTTCATTTGATTGTACTTTCTTAACAACCTTTGTATTTTTTTAATGTCTATATTTGTATTATATTACATTTCAGATGCGTAACTTGTTACTGTTTTAGTCATTTATAAATATTTCAAACATTTTCATAAAGTTTTATGTTTGATCATTTTGCTGTGACACATACTGTACAACCTGCTTCAATTCTTTCAGATTCTGTTTAAGTAATTGCTTTTCCCCCCTTTAGATCTCATTTTGAAGGGAGAACAATGAGCCATCCGGAAGGTTTGAGGGCCAATTCATCTCAATTCACTCTAGAGGGGAGGCCCTTCCGCATCCTGGGAGGCTCGATCCATTACTTCCGTGTCCCCAGACCCTACTGGAGGGATCGGCTGTTGAAGATGAAGGCCTGTGGTCTTAATACTCTCACAACGTAGGTCTTCACTGCATATTATGTCAGCCGTAATGAGAGGAGCCTTGTGCTCTTTCATTAGACAAGACAAAAATCCCTCTGTGAAATGCCCTAGTAGACAGTTTGCTCTAAAACAAAATGAAAAGCCACTGGACCATGATGTTGCTTAAGATTGTTAGAATCATTCTCTTGGTTTCTTTTTCAGATATGTGCCATGGAACCTGCATGAGCCTGAACGAGGAGTTTTCAACTTTCAGGATCAGCTGGACCTCAAGTAAGGTCTTCATATTCTTATCTATTTTTATAGAAACAATGAACATTTGAAACAAGACCTTTGGAATAGTGTTTTAAATAGGAAAAAGATGTGTGTCTTTTACAGGGCTTACATCAGCTTAGCATCTGAGATGGGTCTCTGGGTGATCTTGCGGCCTGGGCCTTACATCTGTGCTGAATGGGATTTAGGTGGTTTACCAAGGTAACATCACATGTCTGTTATTTCATTGTGATATATATGGGTTTTATCTATCTTGTTTGTGTGCTTTCTTCTGCTGTAATGATCAGATTAAAGACAAACACAAGTATAATCCAGAGTGTGAGGTTCATTAGACAAAGCTGTGGTAGTAAAGTTCACAAGGCAAGCTTGACAAGTGAGGGTCAGAAATTCAGAACTAAACAATGCAAGAGAAGGCAAGGTAAAATGTAAAAATTGGGAATAAGTTAAGGTCATACACTCACAAGGAAATTATGCGGCTCAAAGGCAAGAATTTTTTTTACAGCAGAAACCAGGGACTCTGTATAGAGTCCTAAGACTACCAGTCTTAGGAATGGCCATACTTGAGGATAAATAAATTTTATTTGAGTTTAATTGAATAAATTAAGCAATGAGCCAACAAAAGTGTTCTTGTGTTTTGTTTTATTTTTCAGCTGGTTGCTGCAAGATGAAGACATGCAGCTGAGGACAACTTATCCTGGATTTGTAAATGCTGTCAACTTCTACTTTGACAGGCTTATCTCAGTCGTCAAACCTCTGATGGTAAATCCTCATCCCTGATTATTCATAGCATTCAGTGTTTGAAGGCTAATTTAACATCTCACTAAACGTTTCTTAGTTTGAGGAGGGAGGCCCAATCATCGCAGTCCAAGTTGAAAACGAGTATGGATCATATGCTAAAGATGAGGGATACATGCCATTTATAAAGAACGTGAGTTTTTTTCCATGTCTTTCTTTGAAATTATTTGATTTTGATGTAATTAGTTCAGCATCCTCTGTGAACTTCTTTGTTATTTTTTTTTTTTGTTGTTGTGTTTTTTCCTGTAGTGTCTCCAGTCCAGAGGGGTCAATGAACTCCTGCTGACTTCAGACAACTGGGAAGGCTTAAGATGTGGAGGGACTGAGGGAGGTAGAGACAAAAAATCCATTCTGTGATTTGCTTTGGTCACTAACTTTAAGTAATTCTTTCTTTTTGTATTGTATTTAATAAATTCATACCTTGTTTCTTTCAGTTCTAAGAACAATAAACCTTCAGAGACTGTCGTTTGGAGCTATCCAACACTTAGCTGATATGCAGGTAAGTAAGGGTAATGGGTAGTCTTTGATGATTATAGCAGTCTGTCATTGGCTCTCATTGTGTCTTACATCCATGTCACGGTAACTCACTGGCAAAAAAGCAAGGGACTTCTTTTCCTAGTTCTAAAAACCAAAACAAGATGTCACAAAACAGAAAAAGTCCAACTGCCTTCTGAACCACTCAGGATTTGGTTGTACTGGATTTGTTCAAATAAAGTTTTTTTTTTTTTTTTATAAATTTGTTGAAATTATTAACATGTCTTTGTGAAACAGTCTGACAAACTGTAAAAAAGGAAGGAAAAAATAGAATAAGTTGTACTTCTGGCTTCTCTTATAGTGCATTGACACCAAATACAGTTTAAAAATTTAAAAATCATCTTGCACAAACTCAGCTGCTGGAATGTTTCTAAAGCATTTTGCAGTGAGAATTTTAGCCTCTAGTTCGATGGTTATCACCATAGCTACCATCTACTTTAGAATCAGAATCTTTATTTGTCACTGTAGCAGTAGGGACATTAAACAACAAAATTAAGGAGCCACAATAATTTCCGCCATTAGCAATGAGCTGATCTGTACCCCTCACATAAAGTAATTTTAAGACTTCAGTGGGTGAGAACACAGCTACAAAAAATTCAAATGTGATTGATCAAATGAGATTGAGTCTACATGGAAATTTATTCTTATTTCACCAGCTTCCACTGCCACAGTCCAGCCTTGAGTGTCCTCAAATGAAAATATATGACCCACAAATAATAATGATAGCATTTATATAAATGAATGAATGAATGAATGAACAAATAAATAAATAAATAAAAGTTATTATTTTTTAGGAAACAAGGACTATATTGCTATTTTATCTGATTGTAACGCAGCACACAGTCTTTATTGGGACTACAACAAGACCTTAAGTATATTCAACCCCATTTCACTCAGGTTATCGTGCTAGGAAGCTAGCAGAATCAGAGTAACCATCAATATTTCACACACATACACACAAAAAAATGCTTATTGGGAAATATTACCTCTATCTGCTATTTTTTAAATATTTTGTCATAAGTAACAGTTCTCACATAGTATGTTTGATATGCCGAGAGAGATTACCTTCTAGTAGGAGCACAGCATGCTAACTATTCTACAAACATTTCATTGTGAGAAAAGTAAGACAAAGCCCTGAAGATGTCTTCCAGCATTGTTGACAGGCAGAAAAATATTTACAAATAGTCAACCATGCACAACTCAGAAACAACAGTGAGAAACATGCTGTCATGCAGGTGACATGGCATTTTCTTTTCTGTACTGCGAGTCTTAGAAAGACTGCCTGTCGTGGAATAATTTCTCAAAGGTCACACACTGGATGAGAATATAGCAAGGATGTTTTATTAAGAGCTGCAGCAATTTAACCGGCTTGGCTGGGCGAGTCCAAAGTCAGACTCTAAGACACAGATAGTTATACTCCTGGTTGCATGCAGGCAGACAGGATGCAGTCACAAAAAGCAGAATCGACAGGACTTGACCTTCATCTGCTTCTGCTTAGAGCAGAGGCGAGGGAGTGTTATTCGCGAAAGTGAGAGTATCTCAGTCTAGTTCTAAGTGAGTTCACTCAGCCATCTGCACCTAAAAGGGTAAAACCCACTATCATGAGATGAGCAGGGCTGAGCAGAAACAGGGCTACATGATATCCATACTTCTGCAATTTTTAGATAGATAGACTGTGATAGATGAGCTGGACAAGTGTGAAATTTATGCAACACCCAATACTTCATAATTGAATCACAAGCATTGCCTCACAACATCTATCTTATAGAATAAAGTATAAAACATATGAACTTAGACTATATGTAATTTTCAATTACATTCCCCCCTTTTGATTAACTGAACATATTAATCACTGCATAAAGCCAAGGTAAAATTACCAAAATAGCCCCCCCTTCTTCATCAGGCTCAGGGAAGGTGGACATCTGAAGCAGAGCATAATGAGATGCCCACACGGTAGCAAACGTGCGAGAAATCAAAGATTTAACCATGGGAATAATACAACAGCTCAAAAACAACTTAAAAACAACAAGGCCGAGCTTCATCAGTATCATTTTCCAACCACCGGAAGTCAGCCAACTAACCAAGGGTCCCAGCTGTCAGTATTATTAACATCATGCAATTTCTGCTGCAGTTTAACAAGGGCAGCGTTAATATCAGACATGTTACCAGAGGCATCCGGAACAAATGTACAATACTGGTCACCTATTAAGGCACACATGCCACCTTGTGCAGCTAAGAGGAAGTCAAGAGCCATTCTATTCTGCCGTGTCATAATATGGAGGGCCTGGATTTCCTTATTAAGAACAACAAACCCAGAGTCCACAAGAGAAGTAAGGTTTTCCAGATTGATGGAGAGGGCTGCCATGTCGTCAGTGAGAACAGCAACCCTTTAGGGAACAGGGTGACCATGGAGAACCTGTTGCAGCCAGAATACTTAGCCCTCTTAACCAAGTGATGGTTTGTGGGTGCTGGGTGAACCTCAGCAGGCAAGGGAAATTATGAGAAGGCAGGAATCAAATAGGCCAGATAGCAGGTGCTTGACCAGCCTGATGGGAGGTAAATATGAGAATGTTGGCCACACGTCCAGACCATGTTTTGTGGTCATTTTGTCGGTGCCTCTTAACAAAGAGTGCTTCTGTCTCTTGATGTTGTATGGTGGGCCGGGACGGAGCTAGAGTGCGCTGTGTAGGTGGACCAGTGGGATCCAGGTACCAGAAGAGGAGTGCGATGGGGATGAGGAAGATGATGAATCCCCATCCTTTAACTGCCGCCTGGGTGAACTTCATGTTGCCAGAGGAGGATAGACTACCTCTCTCTGGAGCTAACCTCAGGGATTATTCTGCCCTGCAGTTGAGAGACTAGCTGATGGGTTCTCAGGAGGAGAACCGTGGAACTTCCTGCAGTGAGATGCGTGGATCCACGTGGTCCGCTCAGCGACTTTCACAGCTGTATGGGTGACCAGCAGGACCTGAAAAGGACCCAGCCACCTTTTGGACTGCAAGTGCTTCCTCCTGGTTTCTCTGACCAAGACCCAGTCACCAGGAACCAGGTAACGGAGAGGAAGCCAGATGCAGCAGAGTCTCCTTCACCACATTCTGTACCTGTGAGAGAGCTTCTGAAAGGGTCAGTTCAAAAGGAACCAAAGAGATGTTATTGAAGATACCATCTCGCCTTTTGACACATGGTCTACCCCATGTGACAATTTAGCAAACCATGAGCATTGCTTGAGCAGTTTTTTTTCCTTTTAGTCTTTTACAAATCCCTCTCTTCCCTTTTAGAAGAGAATCAGATTAAAATATCAATGGATATGAAATAGGTTCAATTCTCTTCCTGGTACCTCTCTGTATTAATTTTAATTTTATAGTGCACTTTTCCTGCGTTATTGCAGAGATAACAATGATCTAAAATTTATTTGATCCGCATCAACATACATTTGTTTTTCAGTATTTAAGGTTTTCTTTATTTAAACTAATTTTCCATATTGTCACATCTGCTGACAGTTAAAAGAGGAGCTCCTTTAATTTAATTTAATTTAATTTCCATTTATTCATTTACTTATTTTTATCAAAGGTGTGTCAATCAGTGTTGAGGAAAGGCTGTTGCCACCAGCTCAAAAACATGTCCTCTTATTTCTAAATTGTGAAAACAACACAGGGTTAGTAAACACACCATGTGGATCAGTAGCAAGCCAGGCAGATATTTTGTCCAGCTGAGAACTAGTCTTATGTGCAGACTTGCTCTAGAACTGCAGCTATCTTCTGTTTATTTCTTAGCACCTTCTCTTCATAAAAGATAAAGATCTGTTTAACGTCAGTGTATTAAGACTGTTTTGCATCAACTATTTGTGGTATGAAATCTCAACATCATCGTTTTGACTGGTCACATGACTGTTTCCATCTTGAGTCAGCCGTGGATCAGTCAGATGGAAAACTGATTTCTTCGATTTCGAGTTGCCCACACTCAGGCACAAAAATTTCTAAAAAGCCTTAATCTCTTTACCACCACGTGGTGAGGGACCCTCTTAGTCTCTCACTGGGTTTTAAACCACGTCTGGAGTCTAAACTACCTGAAGGTAATAAAGGGGAGTCCCAAAATGAAAACTTCTCACCGTGTGTGATTTGGGTGCTGCTCCACGTGTAAACTTCGTTTCTGGATGTCAGTGGTGTCTGAGCGAAGTCCTTCCACGTCCCCTCTTTCGGTTAAGGCTGACTCAAGGGGCTGAGACTCACTCAGGACGATCAATCATGATTCAGGTCCTCCGATCAGTCACGTAAGACATCCTGCTGACTTGTATCATACAAGCTCTAGAAGAAATTTCCCAATTATTGCTCCCTACAAATCTTTTGCAGCCAGCTTCTACCTGCAAAGAGTCACTGTGGACACTCAGGACAAAAACAACAGAACAATAAAGACATGCAGTTTTGTTTTCTATTTTTTAGTTTGTTTTTTGTGATGTTTTGCTAAGTCAATAGTGTGTAACATGTATTGGATATTTATTAATACATTTATGTTTTTGTGTTCAATGTAGCCCCAGAAACCTTTAATGGTGATGGAGTATTGGTGTGGGTGGTTTGACGTCTGGGGAGGCCATCATCATGTCTTCCATGCAGAAGGTACAGAAACACTAAGCTGGTGTTCATTTTCAACATCTCTCTCATGTTTTTAACAAGATTTTCAATATTCACAGCACAGACTATTAAGTTGTGTGTTTTTTTTTTGTGAATATGAGCTGCTCAGCTGCATCCCACATAGACACTTTAACAGAGAGAGCCTCACTATAACGCTCATTAACCTTCTCTATCCATGATATGTCATAATTTATCAAAATTCTGCCCCCTGACAGACATGCTAGCTGTGGTGTCTGAGATTTTAGAGAGAGGTGTTTCCATTAACTTGTACATGTTCCACGGTGGAACCAACTTTGGCTTCATGAATGGTGCAATGGACTTTGGCACCTACAAACCTCAAGTCACAAGTTATGGTATGACAGGAATTGAAGAACAAAGATTGTTTCAGACAGCTGATAAACTTACTTTCAGACCACAAATTCATTGCTTCATGCTGGTTTTGTAAATGCTTTCTTGGCAGATTACGATGCTCCGCTATCTGAAGCTGGAGACTGCACCACAAAATACCAACTCTTGAGGAATTTATTCAGCCAGTACCACTGTAAGCTCTGCAGCATCATTAAACTGTGATTTCAAGAGAATATATGCATATTTAGAAAGCTAATTGATGCGTAATTAGCCTTGATTAAACATTTTGCCAACTTGTGTTCCAGCTGAGCCTCTTCCTGAAGTGCCCCCTCCTCAGGAAACGAGAGCTTACGAGCCTGTTTTCATGCAGCAGCACCTTTCCCTGTGGGACAGCCTGCAGTTTACAGACAAGGTAATCTACAGATGGCATGCACCTGTCTGGTATGACGGCTGATTATGGAATCTAGGAAACAGAAAATCCAATGTTTAAACTAAAAAGAATAGCTAAAGTAGTGTAGTGTGCCACTTAAGCAAGAGTGTCTGTCATGCAGCCATACAGGTCAGAAAGGCCAGTAAACATGGAGAGGCTCCCTGTCAACAACAACAATGGTCAGTCATATGGTTATACACTGTATGAGACCACCATCACAAGTGGAGGAACCCTCAACTCCAGGAACAACATCAGAGACAGAGCATTGGTGAGGACACACAGGCATCCCATATAAAGACACACAAACTGTTTGTGCATAAATACACATGAATCTGTAACTGTTCCTGTTGATGTTCTCCAGGTTTTTGTGGATAGACAATGTGTTGGCTGTTTGGACTACAAGACCCATGAAGTCACACTTCCTGATGCCAAGGTATGCCAAACTTAATCTGATTATGTTATCGTCTCAAACACAACCAGCTATGGCTCTGGAACCATCTGGACTCTTCTACAACCAAGCCATGCTACTTTTTGGTGATGTTTGCTTTTTTGTTCTAGATGCAGTATGTGGTTTAGTATTGTCTTTCTGAAATATGTAAAGCCTTTCCCTGACAGAGATGTTGTTTCAATGGAAGCATACGTACATTACTTTATTGCTGCATTGCACATCATTTTGATATGTGCAAGTTGTCACTTTCACAGGCACTAATGCACCTTGTACTGTCACAAATGCTGTCTTTTTAATTGAGTGCTGAAAACAACCTAATGGTCCATCACTTTGTTTTTCTTTTTTTTTTTTATTTGAGAGGAAACAGTGATATTGATTTTCAAATAAGTTTTCATTTCTGACTGTAAAACATTTTTGCACTTAGTTTAAGTCCATTTTACGTTAGCTTTAATTGGTTAAGAGAACACGACAGCAATAATTGATAATGTTAAGAAATGGCCTCTTCTTTGCATGTTAAAGCTTTCACCTCCATTCATGGATGGCACAGCAAATCAAAACAAGGAATCAAACCTGAGCCTTCTGTGAGGAGAACTTTAAAAACCTGGGCCCAAAGATCTTAAGGCATCCAATATTGATATTTTAGCTGTTACCCTTGCACACAGGGATGTCTCCCAATTCATTTTGATGATATTATGTACTGTATATGATAGAATATTAAAAGCCTTCGCAATTTTACATTAAGGGACATTATTCTCAAATCACCATAATTTGTAGACATTTTTTACAAATTGCCGAACCTCTTCCCATATTTGCTATGGAGAGACTCTGTCTCTCTAAGGTGCTCATTTTCTAACTATTCATGTTACAGACCTGTTGCCTACTAATATAATTAATTGCAACAGGTTCCTTGAACTTTTTCTTTTTAGTGCCACTTTCTTTTCCAGTCTTTTGTTGCCATCTTTTTTAATTTGCTGCCCTTAATATATTTTATGAAATATTAAAAATATCTCACCTTTAATATTAAATGTACTTTCTATGTTCTCTTGTAAACACAATAGTGGTTTATTAGATTCATATATTACTGTATTCTTATTTTATTTCTATTTTATTCAACATCCCAATTTTTGTTAAGTGTGGTTGAAAAATCTCTTTTCTTTTTTCTTTAGTTAAACAATTTAAAAAAGTTAAAAGTTAAAAAATTCAAAAATCAAATTATATCCTTTTGCTTACTTTTTCTACTCTGTGTTTGCATCCAGTACTTCCCTGATGTTCATACTTTTTATTTGCCATTCAATCCAGCTTTTAAGTAATAAATCTCCAAGTAACACTTTTTTGTGTATCAAAGGGAGCCCGGACATTGGGCTTACTTGTGGAGAACTGTGGAAGAGTGAATTATGGGAAAACTCTTAATGAACAGCGCAAAGGTATTCATGCATTATACAATAAGATCTATGGTGGTCTATTTATACCATTTCATAAATACCTCAGTCAGCCAGACCAGTATTATTGATCTATACTAAAATCACACCAAAAAGTACCCTGTTCTCCTCTTCTCATCACTCTGTTTTGCATGTTGTTGCTTCATAATGTGTTACAGGTATTGTGGGAGATATTGTATTGAATCAAACACCCCTGAGAGGATTCACAATTTTCTGTTTAGATCTGAAACCAAACTTTATGAAAAGGTTTGATGTTGAATTTCAAATTTTCTATTTGATCTATAGAGGTTGGTTCATAGCACCAACTAACCTTTCATTTCCTTTAAAATAGTTATAGTATTAATATGCACCTTGTATTTTAGCTTTTATTTGTTATATTAGTGCATGGTTAACATCTGGATCTATACATTTACCCCATCATAGGCTAAGATATGTTGTTAAAATGCATTAATAAAACTGCTCTTACGGTGTGTAATCTAAATAAATGTTGATCTTGTTTTAGATTAACTAATTCTAGTCAATGGAAAACTGACTTCAAGTCACCGTCTGTCCCTGCGTTTGTCCAGACCAGACTCTGTGTGGACGGCCCACCCAAAGACACCTTCATCAAACTCCCTGTGAGTGAAACTGCTTTTTTTTTTAAATTGTGTTGTTAAATTCACCTAAACAAGCTACAAAATCAGCTATTTTGGAAGATATTTGATATCCTTGAGTAATGAAAAAGTATACAGTAAAAAAATTAGATTGTTATTTCTAAAGAAAGAAGAGCAGCACTTGCAGTAAGGGAGCGCATTCAGTTTGGAAAGCTTTCCTCTGCTTCAGTGTTGTTTATGATTTGTTATTTTGAAAAGTATTTTATCAGTCTCACATTATTGATTGTAATGTTGCATTTGTCCGTAGGGCTGGGGTAAAGGAGTTGTATTTGTTAATGGGCAGAACCTGGGCCGTTACTGGTTCATCGGTCCCCAGCATTTCCTCTATCTCCCAGGACCTTGGCTCAGAAGTGGAGAAAATCAGGTATAGTCAACAAACTGCAGATATGATTCATTTGGGGATACATTCCAAATACTTTTGTAGTACATAATATGTACATGATTTGCATCTTTCTATTCTCTTTCAGATTATTGTGTTCGAGGAACAAAGAGTTGATGCCAAAATATTATTTGCTGAAAATCCTGATCATGGAAAGACTGTTGATGTTTACAAACTTCCCTTTTGCACGCTTCTGTGAATGTAGTGTTCAAACTTGGTGTTACACACACAAATATAGCTATACACACTAAGTAAGGGATGGTTTATTGATCCCTTTATTTAACCTACTCCAAAAATGTTTAAAAATTGTAACCAATTAATGAAATATCTAATATTTTCAAATGCTGTATGTATAAGTCTATTTGATGATTTTCATTTATGTATAGTTAAATGTTTCTGCTGTTTGTTCCGTATCTGTATGCCTACAAACCATAACTTGCAACAGAATTCAACCTTCAGACTTGCAACATTTCAGGATGAACTTTGCTCTGGTAAGATAAACTTACATTGAAACACCCTCAGAAGCTTCTAGTTGGACTAGACGCTTGTCAATTTCCTGAATGACGCGCTCGTATTCAGAAGATACACCTCCTTCACGTGAACTGTACAGTATACGGCTCAGCCATTTTAATAATTGTGGACGACGTGAGAAAACCCGGAAATAAGCTTTACATCTTTCACAATAAAGTTAAATGTTTATTATGTTTGTCATTATCGTGAAAATAAATACACTATAAATTAGGAGGACGTAAGTGACTTTTTATTATGACTATTTTTAACTTGTGTGTAAAGTACAATCCGCAAAAGCATGTTCTGAACAAGTGGCTTTTTTTTAGAAGGCTTTAACTTTGAAAATATTTGTTCGGAAACTAGGTTGATACTTTCTGCCAGCTTGACCTGTAAATTTCTAAGCTATCTTCTGATGTTCCTGTGTCGGCTGTTGCAGAAGGAGCGCAGGGTCATTGGGCTTGTTTTATAGTCGACGGAATGCCCTTCAAAGCTTTTCTTTTGTGACTAAAAATAAGACAGTTATGTCGTGAATATACTTGCAAATTTTCACTTTTTAATATGGCTCCATGATAGTTGTGTTCCCAGCTACACAATATATTAGCATAGCCTGTACGAGTGAACTACTGAACAAAAAGTGGGTTTCGTTGTCGAGTTTAACTAACTTTTATTAGTTTTATAGTCAAGCTTTTGCTTCATCGTCGCGGCATGGAGTCATTTGGATGTATTGGTACTATTCTGGGATGCTCTGCTTGTGTTGCAGTAGGTGGGCTTGTGCTTACTGCCTACAAACTTGGTTTATTCTACCAGATGTTCCACAAGGTAAGTGTTGACAAGTCATCATAACGAGAACCTTTGTGCTTTTCTGTTCCTTTTTGATAAAAGAGCTCTGCGGTAATGTGGAGTTCAGTCAGTGTAAATACGCCTTCGTTATCACTTGTCCTCATTGAAAGCCACCTGTGGTTTCATAGTTAATACAGGTGGAAGTGTAAGCTGATATCCATCTACGTAAACTTTGACCAGCTTTACGGTTTTCGTGCACAAAGACTATCAAAACAGTCATTATTAGTGAGATAGCGCAAAACCAAAGTGTACATCACTACTACAAGTCTCAACTACATGCTGCTGTTAAATATGAAAGGCTGTCAAAGTGACCATAGGAGGGGCTATAAACTTACAGTACACCTGTTTATCTAAGACAGAGCTCTTTTCTACTTTACACAACTGCTGATACTTTTTTACTTAAAGCAATAATAACTTGGACGATCTTTTCTCCCTAACTGCTTTATCTTCCTGTCTTATTTCCTAGACTGAGACAAAGAGTCCCAGACATGGTGGTGAGAGTGTGGCAGAGGTACTCCGTGCACATGGGATCAAGTTCCTTTTTACACTTGTCGGTGGGCACATCTCACCCATCCTTGTGGCTTGCGAGAAGGTGGGCATCCGCATTGTGGACACCAGACACGAGGCTACTGCTGTGTTCGCTGCGGATGCTGTGGCAAGACTCTCAGGTGCAGACTCAAGTTGCATAAAAGTTTACCTTAGCACAACTGATGCTGACACACATTAAGGAGAATAAAGAAATTGGGTGTTGCAACCTTGTTAAGTCTCACTAAAAAACTTTCCCTAGTAATTGTTGTGGTTATTATTGTGTGAACATCCTTGTGTTCCTTTTGTGGTTCAATGTTTATATTAAAATTTGAAAGATTTTGGTGCAAGCTGATGGCTGTTATGTTGTTCTCTGCACCAGGCACTGTTGGTGTAGCTGCAGTGACTGCTGGCCCTGGTCTGACTAACACAGTGACTGCAGTGAAAAATGCACAAATGGCTGAATCACCACTTCTGCTCTTGGGGGGAGCAGCTGGTACACTACTGCAGGTGAATTTTATTAAATACTAAGCTAAATATGATGTGAATGTGCAGATTGACTAAAGCAACAGAAGAAAATCATCTTCATTTAAGAGAAGTGTATCGCTTTTTTGCCAAATGCTGTGTGTGGTGCTTCTCTGAATGGGCTATACTTGAATGTGTTTGTGGCACAGGGCAGAGGAGCACTGCAAGACATCGACCAGATGTCTCTCTTCAAGCCGCTGTGTAAGTTCTGTGCCTCCATCAGGACAGTCAGGGAGATCGTGCCTACGGTCAGGAAGGCCCTGGCCATCGCTCAGTCGGGAACACCTGGACCTGTTTTCATAGAGTTCCCCATTGACACATTGTATCCTTACCACCTGGTGTCCAAAGAGTTTGCTGTTAAGAACCCTCCCAAAGGCCTAGTAGGAACAATTGTGTCATGGTATGTTACCAGGATGTACAGTGATGCTTTTTTAATTTCTAATGAAATATAATAGAATTAAGTCAGCTGTATGAAGATGGAAGATATAGAATTATTCAATGTCAGTTTTATTTCTTTTAAGGTACCTCAACAACCACCTAATGAACCTTTTTGCTGGAGCCTGGGAAACAAGAGATGTTTCCCCACTTCCTGTTCACATCCCTCAAGCCACAGACGATCAGGTAGTTTCTGCCTTTAGTTTTAAACTTCTGTTTTTCACATTTACTTGATGATGTAAACCTTTTAAATATCATTATCCGATAATTCTATCATTGTGTACACCATTTAAATGATATAAATTAGTTTTATATTGTTTACTATATTTCCCTGTCGACAAAAACCAGTTACAAAGGTGCATAGAGCTTGTGAGCCGAGCCAAAAAACCAGTGATTCTACTGGGAAGCCAAGCAACGCTTCCCCCAACACCAGTTGATGACATTAGGTAAAGAAAAATGAATGAATGAACTTAATGAATTTGTTAGCAAATCACTTTCTCCATCTACTCCTGTTTCCCTGTACTTAGTCTATCCATGGTTGGCAATTTCATTGTAATGTTATGTTGACTTATCATGTTGCTAAATCACTTTCTCATTTTTAGGAGGGCTTTGGAGGATCTAGGTATACCCAGTTTCCTTGGAGGCATGTCCCGTGGTATGCTGGGTAAAGACAGCCCTATCCACATCCGACAGAATAGACGAGACGCTTTAAAGGATGCTGACTTGGTTCTCTTGGCAGGTCAGGCATTAAATTTTCCCCTAGACTATATACTTATATGTTTCTCTAAAGTTTTTGATTGATTTAAACTCTCACCTTGATTACAAGATGACATCATTTAACAAATATGTTCCTGCTGTGTTCACAAGCTGCTAGAGTCACGTCTTCCTGAAACAGTTTGATTTAATTTTGCACACAGTGGTGCAAAAGGATATGTTGTCTTTAAAAAAGTGGATCAAGCAAACACAGTTTCTTTTTACTCTGTCAAATCCACACACCAACACGTAGCGTCACTGTGGCTACAGCTGTATTTGGTATAAACTAAATAAATTTTACTGGTTTGTTTTAACATGATAATAACATGTAATTTTGACAGCTAATCAATAATAATAAAAATGCATGATAGAAAATGACAAAAGGTAAAAAATTAACATAGCTAGTTAACAGTGGCTAGTTTTATGATTGAACTTTAATAATTGGGTAGTTGGGGTAAAATTTAGTGAGGTTTGGAAGAATAACAGCCACCCATTAATAAAATTAAATTAATCAAGGACTTTTTCTTCTCATTAAAATACAGGTAGAGGTTAATTTCTTTTCCTGTGTTTACAGGTACTGTGTGCGACTTCAGGCTGAGTTATGGCAGAGTTCTCAACAGGCGCAGCAAAATCATCTCCGTCAACAGAGACAAATCGCAGCTGCTGAAAAACTCTGATATGTTCTGGAAACCAACTATAGCAATTCAGGGTGCGTTCACAGCCTTCCATTGTTCAAGTTCGGTTTAACAGCTGATATCTTTGTTTTTCTTTTAAGCTTTGACTCAAATACAAATACACCCATGGATGAGGTAAAGTTTGAAGTTAAGATTTATTTTTTTCTTCGTAGGTGATGCTGGCTCATTTTTAGTGCGCCTTTCCAAAGGGCTGAAGGGCCATCGCTGTCCAGAGGAATGGCCACAGAGCCTCAAAGCTGGAGATCTGACCAAAGAAAATACAAACAGGTAAGCAAATGTTGGGATCAGTGTTGATGTAAATGTGTTCATAAAAAATAATAACTCTATCACATAAGCTAGCATGTTTTCTGTTTCAGGGCTAAAGCTGAAGAGAAGACCGAACACCACCTCAATCCCTTGAAAGTTCTCCACTGTGTGGATGAGCTGATGGCTGAGGACAGCATCATTGTAGCGGATGGGGGAGATTTTGTAGGAAGTGCTGCTTACATAATGAGGCCAAGAGGACCTCTGCGTTGGCTTGATCCAGGTAAGATTTCTTTTACAAAAGAGTTTATTTTGATTTGTTTTTTTTAACAGTGTCATTACATATTCTCATTGGTCCTGGTTCCTGTAGGGGCTTTTGGGACTCTGGGAGTTGGAGGAGGTTTTGCTCTGGGAGCAAAACTGTGCCGGCCTGAATCTGAGGTATGATGTTGATATTGGAAGTTTTTAGTTTGATTATCTTATCCGTCATCCATCCATCCGTTTATTCCAATACAAGGTTGCAGGTAATTATCTTTTCATTTAATCCTCTACCAGTAAAATAAGATTTTGCATGCCTTTCAGGTGTGGATCGTCTATGGTGACGGCTCCTTGGGGTACAGTGTTGCAGAGTTTGACACATTTACGAGACACAAGGTAAACACACTTATAATGAGGAAATTACATGTAAGAAACTAATTTATACATGTGTGATACTAAAAAATACTACTTTTTCTTAGTAAGTATGAAACTATTTGGAAGTTGTCATGTGTTAACAGGTGAAACAAGAATGTGAAGTAGAATAGATAAAAGTAGTCAGTCAGGTACAGTCTGCAATATGTTCACACATCCAAAAGTTGGATGTTTTGTGGCTAAATTGACGTTTCCAGTTATCAAAATCTTGTAAAATGATGCATACTGAAATGTGCACCTTTTATATCTTTTGATAACCTTCATGTTTATGTTCTTTTGTTCTCTAGACACCAGTTATAGCTGTGGTGGGAAACGATGCGTGCTGGAGTCAGATATCCAGAGAGCAGGTTCCCATCCTCGGCAGCAATGTTGCCTGTGGCCTTGCATTTACGGGTACATTTTTTTTTTACCACAGATGCCAAATACACACAGATTATATCCCAGCCCCTGAACACAATGATTGAGCACTTTGTGTAATGAATGATCAACTGTTTAATAGCAAACTGCATGTATTTCCTTCTTATTTTTGCAGATTATCACACGGTGGCAGAGGGTTATGGTGGTAAGGGCTACCTTGTGGGGCAGAAAGATGAGGATCGACTAAGTGACATGGTCAGGCAGGCTCAGAAGGAGACAAAGGAGGGCAAAGCTGTACTTCTCAATGTTCTGATAGGGAAAACCAACTTTAGAGAAGGATCCATCTCAGTATAATTCAGCTGTGTATTTACAGCAACTTTATATTCTTTTTCCTCTAACTTTGGCTTTATGTATAAACTTAAATTGTCAAGTTCTATGAGGGATTTCAGCTTTTTAAAAAATACCATTTATTTAAACCATGTTCAAACCTCAGCTAATCCTTTGTGCCCTTAAAGTTGGAGTTCACTTTTACTGATTATCGATTGCTCATAAGAGCAAGAAAGGATCTAAAGCTTACTTAATTAATTTCAGTGGCAGTAGAATTTGCATAAAAAAGCTTAATATTTTGAAAATGACAAATGGTACGAATGCCACAAGTCAAAGCATCAAAAGCTGCACTGAAGACATTCAGCCAATAACACTTATTTCCTTTATCTGGCTTGAAAGAAAAAGAAACACTAATAGCAACATAGCACTAACTTTTGTTGTCCATCATGCTGCTGCATTTCAAAGGGAACAAATTAATATCAAGATACTTTTTCTCTATATTTGGATTGTTTTTTTTTTACATTTAAACAAGCATTGCAAATAGACTAATCAATGCACTTTCTCATGCATTTATCATTAGAAAGTGAATTGATTTAAGTAGTCAGATGAAACCATTATGCCTTTTTTTCCTGTTCTGACATAAACACAAAGCTTTTACCTTGATTTTGGGAAATCTTAGAGCTGCAATATGCTACATAAGCCGGTGAATTAAGATAAAAATGTGATTGCCTGGAAGATTTTTTTGAATGTTGAGAAATGACAAAATGGTATGCCTTTTAATGTTTGATTGTAGCTTTGAATACATTGCTGTGTGTAGACTGGAAATGTATCTGCTGATTCAGTTGAGAATTAAAGTGATATTTAATATTAACTTGTATGTAGTGATGTATCAATTTCTACACAAGGAACTGAGCTTCTTACAGCTCAGCTATAATCTCATGCATCGTGATATAACCTGGAGCTAACTACTTCATGAACATCGTACATATTTAGTAAAGTTTGGTATTTGTCTTAATGTCAGTAGAACCATTTGTTGATAAAAAATGTTAGCTCAGAGCCTCAATGATGTCTGCTGAACACCATCCATTCCCACCTAACAGATGTCGATCCCCTATGCTGAAGAGTGCAATATATCTCAGTATTAATAATCAAATAGGACTTGACAAAAGAGCATCAGTATTTTTATGTAAATATTTTTGTGACTTTTGAGAAAACAAAAGCTGGGCAAACTTCTAAAGGATGTCCAATTTTAAACTTCTATTTTAGCCTGAATACATCTGAGTGCAGTTTTTCATCTTAACCAGGAGATGGCATTGTAATAGTAGTTTTACCAGAAGTTAAGCTGCTGACGTGGTCCTGCTTTAGATAAACGTAAGAACTGACAAGGATGTTGTATGGTGGATACAGGCCATCTAGGAAACTCCATGCTGTTATCAGTGACCGTCAGCCTAAATAAAACAGCATGTCATTTAACCTAATTACACAAAAAAATATTGATTCATTCTTAAACCTAAAGAAATAGAAAGTTTGCGGACACAAACTTTGATTCTGTTTCTTTAAAATATTGTCTAATCATGAAGCAGTGATCTTAATTTAGATTAACTCTGCAGACATCTAATTGATAAAAGGCAAAGTTACGTGACACTGTTTCTAGAATCTGCGCAATAAATATGTTAGCCGCATGAATTCCAGATGAAGTAAACACTTGGATGTACCCATCACTTTGTATCATAGCCATAAAAGGTCGGGATTTTGCTGCTTTCAAATGTACTGTGTAAATATTTCGTGCCAGGCTTTAAAATGCTGAGGTATGTTAACGTCTTGTTAAAAATAAAATTGTAATGATATATTTTGCATAGCAGTGAGAGGGTAATGGGAAGGATAACAATAATGTTATCATTATCATTTGAAGTCCTAAATAATTACACATGGTTTAATAAGTAACTATCGCCTTCAGAGTTGTGAAGGGATTTAAGGTCATGAAACAAGTCGAGTCGGTGTTGTAGTTGGTCTTAATTATAATAATTTTTCAGTTTTACTGAATACAAATTAAAGGGGTGAATTATTTGATAGGTCTGGTATAGCAGGCTACGAGCCAAATGTATCATGCCAGAACAACATCAGGTGTTCGTACTGCACGCGAATGCACCAAAAATCCGACGCACATCACCGCAGGCGGCGACTTCAACGGTTTCTCCAAACTTTAACTTACGTCCAATGTGCTGAATGGCTATATAACAGCAGCAGGGGTCGACATTCTTTCTGATGCATAGCGGTTCTCTGGAGAAGTTAAATCACAGCATATTAGTTTAAAAGACTAGCTAATGGCGGATACATGCCGCTAATGATTCTATCAGCATGACCAGCAATACCGAGACCATTTCTTTTTGTTAACAATCTTGGAAACAAGTTAGCTTAAAGTAAAAAAAAACAACCTTAACGTTAGCGAATCGCTAGCTTGTTGCGCATTAGTCGAGGCTCGTATGCCTGTCTTTGGTGATTCATCATCACTCACTGTCCAGAGTCTGACGTAAAGTTATCGGGTTAGCATCAGCACTGTCAAAAAGCTCAAAGACCCTTAGTCTGACCAATTTCCAAAATATTTATAGTGAAACCGAATTAAACAGAGCCGAGTTTCGCCGACTTCATTATCAAAGGATATTCACTTTAAGTAAACACGGGCGCCCTGCCTTACCTGTGCCAAGGTAAGTAAGCTAACAGTAATAGGTTAAGTTGCACATGCTTATCGGCTGTGGAAGTAAAGTTTAAACACTATTGTATGTAATATCACGTGTGTTAACTTGTTACTGAGTCATTTCTGCTGGCATTGTCTCCTCAGAAATTAAGTTGAGTAATCTGGGTTCATAATGTTAATGTGTAAACTTCATATATGGCTCACTTTGGAGCTACAAAAAGTCCAAAAATATTTTAAATATAGCTTTTAAATAAAACCCTGTCCCTTGGTATTTGATTTTCAGAAATACAACAGTGAGGTTGTTTTTAGCGACCAAAAGTTTTTTCTCCTCCTTTAATTGCCAAGCAGCATGTGTCATTAAAGTGAGTTGCTAGAAGGAAATGAGTTAAGTATTACCTCTAAGACAAGGGGAAGCATTTGACCTGAATGTGTTTCTTTGTACCAGCGATAATTTCCTTTCTGATGAGATTGTAGTGCTAAACAAATTACAGCAATCAGATGCTTGTGACAATTTCAAGTATGCAGAATTGGTGTGTTAAGTCCTACACCCTGTTGTTTATGTTAATAAACCAAATCCCTCAGAAATAGTTGGTCATGTTTTTCTTTCAGGTGCTGAATGGCCTCTGTTGTAGCTGTGAAAACTGAGAAGCGACCTGCAGCTGATTCTCAGGATGCAGACTCAAATGCTAAAAAGCCCAGGTAAATTCAGATGCTGCCTTGGAGTCAGTTGAACCCCATGACTATTGCTTCCCATGCAATGTGTGATTAAATTATTGTTTTTCTTATCATTTTTGCCAGTCCTAAATAAAGGTAGGTTTTAGTTTTTACTTTGCATGCTAGCATGCCTGAAAACAGTTTGTTTAACCTTCATGCTGTCGAAAGGATTTGGGAAGCACCGTCTTTGGAACAATCATCACTCAATCTCTGCCTTCCCCAAAGGAAACTGCTGCCTAGCCTGAAGACCAAGCGAGCCCCTGAGCTTGTCCTGGTGATTGGCACAGGGGTAAGCTCTGCAGTGGCTCCTCAGGTCCCTGCACTCCGCTCCTGGAAAGGCCTCATCCAGGCCTTGCTTGATGCAGCCAATGACTTTGACCTTCTAGAGGAGGAGGAGAGTCGGCGTTTCCAGAAGCACATGCAGGAAGACAAGAATTTGGTGCATGTGGCCCATGACCTCATTCAGAAACTTTCCCCGGTAAGACTTTTTGAGCCTTTTTTTCCCATTTAATCTCTTTACTAAACTGCTGTGCTGCAGTACAAAAAAAAAGTCACACAAACCAGCTCACTTTTGCGTCCTTAACAGTGAGCTAGAAACATTTAGCCACACCTTTCACAGTGTAACATCAAGACATCTTAGCCTCTTTAAAGACCTCTAAGGTCCATGATATAACTAAGTGCATTAAAAAAAAGAAATAAAAGACATCCCATTGAAGAGAGGTATGCTTGACCTCTTAAAGCTAACAGCATTTTTGCAGTGTATACAGTGCAAAAACCTTCACTGAAGTGATTTTATTTTTCCTAATATAATCTTCATCTCTATAACAATAATAATATTCAACTTTTTAACTTGGCCTTCTTCCCTGGTTCTCATTAAATGACTGTGACATGGTTTGTTCAAAATTCCATAGAAAGACATTACAGCTCTTCCTGTTTCACATTGCTGTAAATTTCCAGCTCTTTTTCATTGCAAACGATTTTTCTGACTCCTGCTTCTGTGGGGCACTTTAACCAAAGTTAGTATTTTTAGTGAAAATAAGAATTAAATTGTACAAATTACAAGTTGGATTCTACAGGCTGTGCAGAATTATTAGGCAAGGATTAATTTTATTATAGAACAACAACTATGTTCGCAATGAACACAAAAGACTCATAAATATCAAAGCAGAATATTTTTGGAAGTTGGAGTGGGGCTTTTTTAGTTTTAGTATCTTAGGAGGATATTTCTGTGTTTGCAGGTGACTATTACTGTGCATAATTATTAGGCAACTTAACAAAAACCAAATATATACCCATTTCACTTATTTATTTTCATCAGGGAAACCAATATAACAACTCAAAATTTACAAATATACATTTCTGGCATTCAAAAACAAAACAAAAACAAATCAGTGACCAATATAACCACCTTTCTTTGCGAGGACACTCAAAAGCCTGCCATCCATAGATTCTGTCAGTGTCTTGATCTGTTCACGATCAACATTGCGTGCAGCAGCAACCACAGCCTCCCAGACACTGTTCAGAGAGGTGTACTGTTTTCCCTCCCTGTAGATCTCACATTTGATGAGGGACCACAGGTTCTCTATGGGGTTAAGATCAGGTGAACAAGGAGGCCATGTCATTATTTTTTCTTCTTTTAGACCTTTTCTGGCCAGCCACGCAGTGGAGTACTTGGATGCGTGTGATGGAGCATTGTCCTGCATGGAAATCATGTTTTTCTTGAACGATGCTGACTTCTTCCTGTACCACTGCTTGAAGAAGGTGTCTTCCAGAAACTGGCAGTAGGACTGGGAGTTGAGCTTGACTCCATCCTCAACCCGAAAAGGTCCCACAATCTCATCTTTGATGATACCAGCCCATACCAGTATCCCACCTCCACCTTGCTGGCGTCTGAGTCGGAGTGGAGCTCTCTGCCCTTTACTGATCCAGCCACGGGCCCATCCATCTGGCCCATCAAGACTCACTCTCATTTCATCAGTCCATAAAACCTTAGAAAAATCAGTCTTATGATCTTTCTTGGCCCAGTCTTGACGTTTTATCTTGTGTGTCTTGTTCAGTGGTGGTCGTTTTTCAGCCTTCCTTACCTTGGCCATGTCCCTGAGTTTTGCACACTTTGTGCTTCTTGGCACTCCAGTGATGTTGCAGCTCTGAAATATGGCAAAACTGGTGGCCAATGGCATCTTGGCAGCTTCACGCTTGATTTTCCTCAGTTCATGGGCAGTTATTTTGTACCTTGTTTTTTCAACACGCTTCTTGCGACCCTGTTGACTATTTTGAGTGAAACGCTTGATTGTTCGATGATCATGCCTCAAGAGCTTGGCAGTTTTAAGAGAGCTGCATCCCTCTGCAAGACATCGCACTATTTTTGACTTTTCAGAGTCTGTCAAATCTCTCTTCTGACCCATTTTGCCAAAGGAATGGAAGTTGCCTAATAATTATGCACACCTGATATAGGGTGTTGATGTCATCAGACCACACCCCTTCTCATTACAGAGATGCACACCACATGCTTAATTGGTAGTAGGCTTTCAAGCCTGTACTGGTTGGAGTAGAACAACACACATAAAGAGGATGATGTGATCAAAATACTCACTTGCCTAATAATTCTGCACACACTGTATAGCCTGAATAAAGAATGTTAAACTAAGTACTGGTAGAGCATTGTTATCTAATTTCTTTTTCCACTGAACTATATAACTACTGAGGAGAGATTGTCATGCAAAAGATGAAAGGAAAAAAAATGTCTCCAAGATACAATGAAATCATCTTGATTTGAAGCTGAAGCTGAGATTAGATAAAGATGGGGAGGCTACATACTTCTACCCTGGGCTGGAAGTGGAGCAGCCTCTTGGTACAGTATGCAGGAAGGTGGATTTAGACCATCCAGCCCTTCTGGAGTTGCCCATATTTTTGTGTAAGACACTACAGCCCATGTCCACAATGTTATCTCTCCTGTACAAGAGGAGATTATAAACCTTATAAACTAATATCTTATGAGTGTTGTCATAGATTATAAGGCCCTCAGTGAATATATTTGTAGAGTGACATGGGTATATATGGAGATTTAGTTGCTTTTGTTAGCTAAACACCTTATTGCTTAGTAGCTATTGTTAGCAAATTGCTTGCTTAGCTACTCAACATATTAATCTCACAACCTGACTAAAGCCAAGTTAATAATGTTGCTTTAATCCTCTGTGAAATTAATAAGACCAACAAAATTCTAACTCAATTTTAAGTATTGTTAGGATTCTTTAACAAAAGTGGGTCGACAGCAACCTTTCAGCGATAATAAAATCATTATATTTAGCTGTCCAATTAGGGCTGTGCAATATGAACTTGATATACGATATATATATCTGGATATGATTTTTCAAAGAGACAGTTCTAATTTACAGTCTTGCTAAACGCTCTTTTATTAAGGATCAGCATGTGCATTAAAACAGTTAACTTAAAATAAAGTTGCTGTATATTAAATAAAATGCAACTAAAACAAAATGAAAGAAAATACTTTTCAATGACCATAACAAAAGACAATTGGGCAAAATGTAAAAATAAAAGATACCTTTAACTCAAAACAATCTATCTCAATATAAATTATATTCCCTTCTTCTACATTGCCTGTGAAAAACTCTTAATATATTTGAAAATCTCTATATTGCCTTATGACCAATATTTATTTTCTGCAATCAATCATAGAAAACGTGTGACCTTTGTTATGCTACGCAAATGAAGTCTAAGTGAAAGCTCTGCCACAGATGGTTTCTTCAGATCATTTAGTGGATAAGTTGTGGGTTTGAAGGAATGACTTTGATTTTTTAATCCATTCGCATGTGGTGTCACATGTGATGGCTGAAGTGTTTGGTTATACCATCCAACTCCACCACATTCACAGTGGGACACTCATGGTGGTGTGATTTATAAACCCAATCACTTCCAAGCAACTTTCAGAAAGTTTCTGAATATTTCTTATAGAGAGGGTCCAAAAAACATTTTTAAATATTTTATTCTTATTCTAATAATATGCTTTTTTTGTAAACTGAAAGTCTTTACAAGTCTTTGGATTGTAGGGTAAATTATTGCTTTGGCCCACAAATACAGCGCCCACACTAGGAAAAAGTGAAGTAGTGCCACTTTTGAAATGCCTCACGCATTTAATTTGATATATACTTTGTTCCTGTTGTTTAAGATAATAACTTCTATGTTGAAAAGCAGAAATGAAAATAAATTAAGTATGACTTCCTGGGTTTATGCAAGAGTCACTCCCTACTCTGAAGTATAAATGTCTCATTAAGTTTTTCCTACAAACAAAGTCAAATGTCCAGTAGAGACTTTACTTCATACTATTATTTTGATAGATTTGCATGCAATCAGATAGTAGACTTTCTCTGGCCCAGTAACATTCCCAGTTCAGCCTCCAACAACAGATTTTGTTACACCATGTAACAGTGTGGGAGGTAAACTTACAGTTAAACATTCGACAGAACAATATAAACAAGTGGAGTATTGAGTAAGTCAGGTTAAAAAAAAATCTCACAGGTGATGAAGAGGAAGAGAATTTTTTTTTGTATTCTGAATCTATAAAGTTAGGTCATCCAAACTGCCTGTAAATTCCTGCTGTCTAACCACATGGTCCTAACAAGATGTTTACATGGAGCCTCTGAAAGTTTTACAGGGTCTTTTTGAGACAATAGAGGAAAAGGCTCTTTAGTAGTTTCTTTATACAGTTTGTGAGAAAAATGTGCATTTTTTTTCCAATGAATTTATGCATCTTTAAAACAGTGGGATCATTACAAATGAATTTTGGGGTGGAGATTTACATATGACTGAGTCCTCTTACTACTGAAACCAGTCTGGTCTGGAGCAGAGCTGGCAGATGGGAGTCTTAATACCGTTTGCCTCCTGTGTTAGTCATGTCTCATCGCACCTTTGACATTGATAAAACACGCTTTGTTTCAGGCCTCAGCCTGTTGGAACAAAGGGAACAAACAGCGCTTTTATGGCTTTATCCATCGTGTTTATTTCAATCCACAGTCCACTCTCGTTGGCTACAGACATAGCACCGTCTAGCACAGCAGGTCTGAGGAAAAAAACATCCAGCACCACCCCCCTGGCCCAGAATTTTCATTTAGATTTGCAGCTCCATCTAAACATAGTGAGTTACAGTAGAGGATGTTAGCATGCCATCCACCACTCCATTCACAGAACTCGTGCAGATATTTTTCACATGAGGAATCAGTTTTACTGTCCTCTGGTAGCCAGTAGCCATATTTCCATTTGGAAGATAGTATATTTATATTACAGTACTAGTCAAAAGTTTGGACACACATTCTCATTGAATGGTCTTTCCTTTTTTTTTTTGTATGTTGTAGATTAAAACTAACCACATCCAGACTATGAAGGTTACATATGGAATTATGTAGTAAACAAAAAATGTTAAATAAACCAGAATTATATTTTAGATTCTTTAAAGTAGCCACCTTTTGCTTTGATGACAGCTTGGCACACTCTTGGCATTCTGTCAATCAGCTTTATGAGGTAGTCACTTGGAATGGTTTTCCAACAGTCTTGAAGGAGTTCCCAGAGGTGCTGAGCACCTTTTGGCTGATTTGCATTCACTCTGCCATCCAACTCATCCCAAACTATAATTGTTGAGGCCATGTCATCTGATACAGCACTCCATCACTCTCTTTCTTGTTCAAATAGCCCTTACACAGCCTGGAGGTGTGTTTGGGATCATTGTCCTGTTGTAAAATAATGATGGTCCCACTAAGCGCAAACCAGAAGGGATGGCATATTGCTGCAGATTGCTGTGGTAGCCATGCTGCTTAAGTGTGCCTTGGATGTTGAATAAAGCCAACAGTGTCACCAGCAAAGCACCCCCATACCATCACTCCTCCTCCTCCATGCTTTATGGTGGGAACCACACATGAAGAAACCATTTTTTTGGTGTCTTACGCAGACATGGCAAGTGGAATCAAAAATCTCAAATTTGGACTCATCAGACCAGAAGACAGATTTCCACTAGTCGAATGTCCATTTCTTGTGTTTCTTGTATAATAAGTCTTCTTCTTCTTGTTCTTTCTCAGAAGTGGCTTCTTTGTGGCAATTCGACCATGAGAGGGTTGATTCCTATGAACAGTTGATGTTGAGATGCATCTCCTTCTTGAATACTGTGAAGCATTTATGTAGGCTCTGATCTGTGGTCCTGCTAATTTGCGGTTTTTGAGACTGGTGACTGATGAACTTTTCTTCTGCAGCAGAGGTAACTCATGGTTTTTTGCAGCTGCACTTGAGAATACCTTCAAAGTTCTTGAAATTTTCCTGATGGACTGACCTGCATGTCCTAAAGTAATGACAGACTGTCATTTCTCTTTACTTAGTTGAGTGGTCCTTGCTATAATTTGGATCACAACAGAGGTCAAGCAGAGTTATTCATTGTGTAGACCAGGGCTATTGAGTTCGATCCTACGAGGATCACAATCCAGCAGGTTTTTCTTGTATCCTTGCTTCAACACAACTGACTCAAATCAATGAGTCATTGTGCAGAACTTGATTGGCTGTTAGATCCATTTAATTTGATTCAGGTGTGTTGAAGCAGGGATACATGGAAAACCTGCTGGATAGTGGCCCTGGCTTAGACCTTTGTAGAAACCCTACCTCTGCACAACAGAACTGATGGTCTCAAACACATTAAGAAGGGAAGAAATCCCAGAAATGAACTCTCGACAATGCACACCTGTTAATGGAAAACCATTCCAGGTGACTACCTCATGAAGCTGATTGACAGAATGTCAAGAACGTGCCAAGCTGTCATCAAAGCAAAAGATGGCTGCTGTGAAGAATCTAAAATCTAGTTTTTTTCAAGATATTTTTTTGTTTAATACATATTTCCATAAGTGTTCCTTTATAGTTTGGATGAGAAGGTGTGTCCAAACTGGTACTGTGTGTTATATATATATATATAAACATGTATTTTCACTAAGGTAGTTGGAATGGAAATAACGTTAAGCTTTGCCAGGGTAAATCACATCTGACCTGGCACAACTTAAAATGTCATGACTCAGCAATTTGTGAGCCAGCACACAACTGTCTCCCCTGACAGAGAAGCACCTTCCTACATTTGATATACCAGAAGAAGAAGGAGCTCTCTTTCAAATTTACCCTTGTGAAAGGCCATCACAGTTGTTTTCCCTCCTAAAGTTTGTTTCCAGTCAGAATAACTACTTCATCTACTGAATTACAACCACTTCTCTGGTTCACTTTTTCTTCTTCATGGCTTTTAACAAGATCGTTTCAGATTTGCTTTGCTAGTGAATAGAAACCCGGCTAGTGAGTTTCACCAGGTGTGAATAACAATGTTGCCCTGAGACAGAAAAAATTCAATCCTAAATCCAACCCACTTTTTACTAGCTTTGCCCTGCTTATTCCACTAAACTGCGACCCCCATTATAAAATAAATAAATAAATACATGTTTTGGGAATGCTAATAAATGCAAGGGTGTGAAGCTGCCTTCTGCTTGGTTAATTCCAGGAACAGTCGCCTTAGAGTTTAACCCACTTTTAATGGATTTATGTATCAGCAGGTTTACTGTTGTCTGTAATGAGGTTCAGCAGAAGTAATGAGGGTAATCTCAAGTGAAAATCTCAGACTGCTTTTGTCACAATTTCTTTCAAATCTTGGCAACAGTAGGACTAATCACAAAAGAACTGATTGTTGTTGCTTACTTCGAGCAAGTAAGAAAACATTCAGCCTTCTAGTGATGTTGATATATTTAGTCTTAAGTTTGACTTTTAATGCATACTTGTTGAAATAGATTATTAAAAAATTAATACATCTAAGACTCATTATCATGCATTGATAATGCTACTGAAATTATCAGTGTGAAATAACTAAAATAACTGTGGAAATAGATAAGTGGTGCTGCTGCTATGTGGAGGGAACACAATTTATTCATTTAGGATGGGTATATAGTAGCAGAGCTGTTTACAGGGACATTAGCAGCATGTAGCAGGGACATTGCATAAGTTCTGAGATGGTTCAAGGACATGGTGATCAGGATAGGTGCTGTATACACTAGATGTGGATAATGAGCTTCTTCCTGTGGAAAGGATTCCTGCTGTTTAGCCCATTAGAGCTGTAATCTGAAAGTCAGCAGAGTCCTTTCTTGGATGACCTTGGTCACTGCATCTTTACACTAGCTTTTGCTATTCTTAGCTGTCTCTCCCTGCCTTTTTTCTTCTGTGCTCATCCAGGTAAGGCTGAGAATTAATCTGTGCAGTCACAGCCCATTATCTCTTAGCAGACTGAGGCGGTATGAGTTTGTGCCTGAAGAGCTGAGGACATGATCACAGAGTGCTTGACACAGATGCATATGACGTTGCTGTCATGCAGATGTTTTGCAAACTGGAAAATACTCGTATATCCCAACCAAGATGCAAGTAGAGGTGAAATTCCTGTCAAGGGAGGAGCCAGGAAAAGTCAGTATAAGGCATGTTTTTAAACAAAAGAAAGTAAGCCATATTCAAACACATTCACCAAGCTGCAGTGCTTGTGTGCATCACTGCATGATTATTGCATATTAAGCAGTTATGTTCTTCAGCACCATAATTAAAAATCCTGTTTAGATGAATTTGCTCTAGACAACCTGATTTGCTTGTAAACATTCAGCTGTTGCTCATCTTTAGCTCAAGCGCATACTTTTTATTTTAAGAAACTTGATGCACGCACGGTCAGGTCACATGGTATCATAAGCCAGTTCCCTTAAACGGCTTCTTATTGTGGATTTGTGAAAGTTGACTTCAAAGCTGCTGTAATTTTACCAATGGGTTTTGAGCATTTTTCTCATATTCTTGTCTTTTTATCATACTGTACTTACACGGCAGCAAATACAGTAATTATATTCATGTTCAAACAAGTCAAACACGCCAGCTTCGACAGTAAATTTAGTTGTTTAGCTAAGAATTTTGTCTCTATAAAAAGTAGATATCACCTTGCTTTACAGTGAAGTTTTCAAGTACTGTAAAAAGCCTTTGGGTATTTTTTGCATAAATGTCACCATAACTCATCATCATAACCATAAATTTAGATTGAGATATCAGACCTACAGAAGAGTTGCCTGGAAAATAAATTAAATGGAGCACAACTTATATGTGCACTCGCAAAAATTGTGTAGTTTCTCTTCTGAAAACTGCTTTTCTTGTAATGTTTTATAGAGAACTGGAAATGTGCGATCCACATTCTTCAAAGACTGTCTGTACGAAGTATTTGATGATTTGGAGTGCAAGATGGAGCATGCCGGAAAACATCTGCTGCGCTCAGTGCTGCAGTTAATGGAGAGCGGTGCGCTGGTCCTCACCACCAACTTCGACAACCTGTTGGAGATCTACGCAGCCCACCAGGGCACAAAACTGGAGTCTCTAGACCTGACAGATGAGAAGAAGGTAAACACTGCTTGCATTCTGCAAGGACATTGATTGATCTATCCTGACACAATACATGCAGTCAGCTGTTTTTTCTTTTTTTGTTGTTGTTATTTTTTTTTTTTTTTTGTTCTTTTTCACACAGGTGCAAAGGTCACTAAAACATGTGCTGATGTGGACACTTGCTTGTTTTCTGGGTGAAAGCTCTATTATGCACTGTTCTCTCTCAGTTCTCTTAATAGAGAGGATTGCATGTACCATAGATAACTCTAAACAGTAGCTTTTCCTTTGAGTATGTGGTTGAACTCACAAATTGCACTGTCAGAGTAACATTTAGGAGATGTCCTGTTAGTAAAGTTCCCTGTTTGCTGCTTTAGGAGAAACCCAGATAATGTTCTACAATAAAAGATCCTTTTGTGTCTGGCAGATAGAGGAAATGTCATAGATTAAACAATATTTGCTTTTGGATTAAGGTGGAGCTGAATAGGTTCTTCATTAAATCTATCGTCCAGTCGTGTCATTTATGTTCCGCTTAACTTAAATCCAGCTTGAACTTTTTTTTTTTTTTTTAAATTTGCGAGAACCGACCTGAACGAGAGCTATTTCTTTGCCGATCAGTTCTGGTATTTATGCCTCATTTCCATCAGCCCTAATATCCTCTCATTGCCGCTCAGTGGTTTTACTCCTTACCCTGCCAGAACAGGATTTTGTGCAATGAACTGTTAAAAGTGTGTGTGTGTGTGTGTGTGTCTAGGTTTTGGAGTGGGCTCAGGAGAAACGGAGGTTAAGTGTTCTGCATATCCACGGTGTTTACACCAACCCTAGTGGTATTGTACTGCACCCTGCTGGCTACCAGAATGTACTACGGAACACTGAGGTTATGGTGAGTATTAACAATGTTCATTTTTTTAAATTTAATTTATTTATTCCATAACTTCTCTGATCTAGTAGTACATTTCTAGTACATGTTCTAACTTAGTAAAGAATAACTTATAATAGGATCCTACACTGGAGTACAGTTCTTATAAAATTCTGCTAACGTGCCTCTTGTTATCCAAAGAGGTTTGTTGTTTGAGGATAACACATACTTAATGGTGTTTTTACCAGCGTGAGATCCAGAAGCTGTATGAGACCAAATCCTTTGTGTTTCTTGGCTGTGGACGCACAGTAGACGACACAACCTTCCAGGCTTTGTTCCTGGAGGCGGTCAAACACAAGTCAGACCTGGAGCACTTCATGCTTGTGCGGCGGGAGGATGTTGGTGAATTCAAGAAGCTGCGTGACAACATGCTGGACAAGGGCATCAAGGTAATCTCCTACGGTGATGAGTACGCTGACCTGCCTGAGTACTTTGAGAGGCTGGCCAATGAGATTTGCAACCGGGATGTTTCCACCAACGACTGGGGTAAGGATGATGAAAACCAGTAGGGCAAATTTCAGTTTGTTAGCTCAAATTTGTAGTTTAGTACGTTTTGAAAGGTACTTAACTAATACAATTTACTCACCACAAATATTGGGATTATTTTAGAAGGATGGTGTCTTTCAAGTTATTTTAAATTTTTGTCCACAGGGTCACCCTCACAAAAGGAGGAAGAACAGCAGAATGGATTTAACGCACAAAAAAGCCTCCTTCAGGGTTAGAACTAAATGCTTCTCTTTGACTTTGAGAAGAGGCCACTTGCAATGGACATTTGCAGAATAACACAAAACCCTGTCCAGCCAAGACTGTTCTCTCACTGCATGCCGGTAGATAGAAAATCCAGGCCTGTTGTTGATTTTCACAGATGGAAACATTCACACAAATACACAACTTTCAACTTTTCAGTGAAGTCATTTTATTTGAATTTTTATTTGCTAATTATTCTGTACTGTCACCTGGTTGGGATCAGTCTTTTTCTCTCCAGCTCTGCTGAGACTAGTTCAGAGTGGTATTCAGTCTGGTTTTATTGAGTTGACTTGGGTGTCCATGGGGTCCCCTAAAAACTCATGACTCAAAAGTCATTAATTCTCACCCACTTTATTCCATTTAAATTTAGTTCTTATTTAAACGGGATAAGTTTTAGCTGTCTGTCATTACTCAACCTCAGACCCCCTCCTCTGTGCTTAAACATAGCAGAAAGCTGAGTGTTTACAAAGCTGAAAATGCCAGTTTCATGTATGAAGAAGAGTGAATGGTATGTTTTCATTTCAACTTGACAGGATTGCTGCTTAGATTAAGGCACACAGTACAAAGAAAGCAGATTTTAATGTATCACCTTGATCTACAAATCCTGTTCTAGCGGCAAGCGACGACACACCACATGCTCCTGACTGCAAATGGTGTTGATGAATTGGATATGTCGTGCTCAGCCCTGTAACTGGGATAATTTGCATATTAATGCTTGGAAAGGAATGGGTGGGAATAATTCTCAATCGTGGGGGCTAAAGTAGTTCATGTTCAATTTAAGCTCAGGAGAGTGCGTTTTTATAGCAGAGCAGTTCCCTGCCAGTTGCAATTGCTTTGCCACTCCTGCGCTAAAAAGAAAATGTTCTTTCTAAGTGTGTTTTTGTATTTTTAATACTTGCATGTGTTTTCTTGTTTGTGTAGTATTTATAAATATTTTCAAATAAAATCTTTTGGTATCCCATTTGTCCTACTGTCATGTTTGCATGTCTAATAATGACCATTATGTGGCATTTTGTTGCATCGATACTCCCCATGTGCATCTGTAGCATATTACAAAACAAGCTTCACTTTACAATTCGTCTTTGCACATAGCAGCTTTAATTAGAAATGTTTACATTCTCAAATTAGTTCAAATCTTTAGTATAACCCTCGATTCTCTTGTATTGCACTACCACAATTCAAAGGGGACTAAAGATCCTTAAAACTTATTTCCTTTTAGAAATAAAGAATAAATCAAAATGGAAAATAAATAGAAGGGCCACATACAGAGTAGACTTGAATCTACGGGCACCCTGACAGAACAAAAAAAATTACAAAATATTCTTCACTTTGCATTGGTGAGCTAAAGGATAACGTTTTGATAAAAAATGAGCTGTAGGGTTGGTTGGGTGAGGAGCTCTGGAAGCGGAGTTAAAATGGGTCCGTCCAAATTAAACCAATGCGCAATCGTTGCTGTGTTCAGAAGATAAGCTCTCATACTGTTTTTTTTTTTTTCACTTTTACAGTTTTTTTTCATTTGTGATGATAAATGTTGAATGTAAACCAAAGGGGTGGTCTTTACGGGTAACCATCTATTTAATGATAGCGTAAGTTCAGGGATGACATAGAGGCACTATGGTCACTAAACTTTCCTCGGTAACAGGTGACCTCATTTACATGAGGTGTAAACTGAAAAACAAAATGCTGAAGTCTTCACTGTGTAAACCAGCAAACTGATGACTCGGCCCAGGTCCGGCTAAAATGTCGTTGGGAGGCAATTTCACTGTTTTACAACTCAAGCTAATCTGAGGTTCTTTCCAATTTGGCCCAAAAGTGTAAAAAGAATGCAAAGGGAGGCTCCTCTGGGTTTACTGGAAAACGTACTGGCAGACGAGGTGCCCATCTGTCCTGTACTGGAAGAATAAAGTCCTGTGTTTGACATGAGTTTATTCGTTTGATGCTGAGGTGGATGGGCGGGACAGGAGCACGAACAGGCAGACTAGCAGGACTGGGACATCTCATGGCAGCGAGGCAAAGATACTGTTGGCCTCCTGGAAAATGATGAATAAACTGAGGAACATGCAGCTGTTCCTAAGCCTTCATCAGGGCACTGACCACTGCGCGGGCGTTTAGGCTGCGCAGGTCATTGTAGGTCTGTCCTGTGCCCACAAACACAATGGGCTGACCTGTGATGTAAGTCATGGAGATGGCAGCGCCGACCTGCAACAGAGGAAGGATGACGCATGAGTGCTATTGGCTTTCCAAGTGGAAATTATAACTGGTAGCAGCAAGGAACTAATCATAAATAGCATCACCATCTTTTTTGAGTCCAGAGTTGGATAGCTCAGACAATAAAGTGTGTTAAAAAAAAAAAAAAAAAAGCATACCTTATCATCAATGGTGTCAAACTTAGTGAGAACAATTCCATCAATGAGGCGAGGCTTGTCAGACATGGAGTGATCTGCCAGAGCCTGATTAAACTTCACCTGTGGACAAAAGACAGAACCTGAATCATTCAGGTGAAATCTGATGAGGGCAGAGTTAAAATGTATGAGACTCTTTGCTTTGTAGACATGCTAAGTGGAGTGTGGAGGAAAGGGAACACATCTGTGTAAACACGGTGTCTGTTTGACTAAATACCAGATCTGTGGAGCAATGCTGCCCTCTGCTGGACTGTTGAATCAACTGAAAACCATATCCCTCAGTAATAATATCTGGTGGGTGATCTGGATCTAAATAAATTTCATCCCCACTAAAATACTCAGGCTCAGGAGTTTGTTTTTTTTTCCTCAGTGATCTTACCAGCTGGTCAACAGCTTCATTGCCAACCAGAGCCTCCCCAACAAACAGCACCAGATCAGGCATGTTGACTGCAATTAATTTAGCCAGAGCTGTCATTAGGGGGGCGTTGTCCTGCATCCGCCCAGCAGTGTCCACCAGCACAACGTCGAAGGCCTGGTTGCGTGCTACAGGAAACAAACATGGACAGTTAATGTGATAATGTTGTATGATCGTTAATGGAAAAAGGTTTAGAAGGAGGACATTGGTAGTGTAGCAGCATTCTATTACCATAGGCAATAGCCTCCATAGCAATTCCAGCTGCATCTTTTCCGTAGCCCTTCTCATAGAGCTGGACTACAGGCCGTCCTCCGTGCTTCTCAGGGGGGTGTAGAGAGTTCAGGCGGCGCTGATGAGTGCGCAGCTGCTCCACTGCTCCGGCGCGAAAAGTGTCACAGGCTGCAATCAGCACCGTGAAACCATTCTCTATCAGCCAGTAAGAGATCTGGACCAAGACAGAGAGAAGTTTACTTCAACATGAGGAACAGAGTTGGGCTCAAAATTCAAATAGGAAACAAGATCATGTCAGTCGGTTGCCTTGAGCCAAACAGGAGGTGCAGCGTTTATGAGGTGGTGTCAAAGATGGGGCTTATTCATGGTAGAAACCTAGCTGGTTTACTTTAACCAAAGCTTTGTATTAGGATATTCTTAATGGATATCTTGACACAGCTTTGTGTACATCTTAGGGCTTAGGGCTACAGCATTCTGATGTGTTATATTGTTTTATTTGATAAATTCTATTATATAAATGTTATTCGTTTGGTTATGTGATAGGATTTATTGATGTATCCACCTAAAAATGTATGCAGTTAAACAGCTCTAACTTCCATTATCTGTACTTCACATGGTACTGAACTTGTGAGTGCATTATATACACAGCTATTCACGAGAACGCGCCCCCAGCATGCACCTCTGACCATCATTGGTGCTACGGTGGAGAGAGTGAGCAGCACCAAATTCCTGGGTAGGCACGTCACAAAGGACCTCTCCTGGACCATCAACACCACAACACTGGTGATGAAAGCCAACCAGCGCCTCTACTTCGTCCTCAAACTGAGGAATGCTAGAATCCCGGCCCCCATCATGTGCACCTTCTACAGAGGCACCATCGAGAGTGTCCTGACCAGTGGCATCACCGTGTGGTACTGCGTCTGCTCCACATCCTGCAGAAGACCTTTCAAAGCATCATGAGAACAGCCGAGAAGATTGCCGGTCCCTTTCTCCCCACCCTGCAAAACATCTACACCTCTCGCCTCACTTGTAAAGCCATCTGCATCTCAAGAGACCCCACCCACCCGTCACACAGCTTCTTCAGCCTGCTGGCATCAGGAAGGAGACTGTGGAGCCTGCGGGCTAGAACCAGCAGTCTGAGGGTCAGCTTCGTCCACCAGGTTGTCAGGATGCTGAACTCTCCCTGCTCTGCTGCTCCCCCCCCCCCCCCCAGTGCAGTTACTTACACCTGCTGTACAATGTGCATAAACTGTGTATTTTGGCCCAAAGTTTAAAACCCTGAGCTAAAAGCACACACTCACTTGATAACATTTCTCATCCATAGTGGTCTGATTGTACAAATACAACTATACTTTAATCTCACCTTTGCCAGGTTGGTGGACTTCCCAACTCCATTCACACCACAAAATGTGATGACAAATGGCCTGCGTTGGTTCTGTGCCTCCATGACATCTCTCAAAATATCCACTCGGCGCTTGGGTTGCAGGATCTGCACTAGGGAGTCTTGCAGGGCCTGCTTTACTGTTGAGGCCACAGCTACACACACATACAGAAAAAGCTTAGTCAGGGACTGACTAATGCTTTATACATTACTAAGTACTCTAGTGCCACTTACATACGTTACAAAATATGATTACAATGACATCAAGTTCAGAAATGGCTTATCTTTTACTGAGTGTAAAATTGAACAAGACAACCTCAAATCTATTAAATTTAGACAAAAAAGCTCTTGACTAAAATGTTACTAAACTGTAAGGAAACTACACATTTTAAAGTCCTTCCTGATTTAATTATAGTTAATTCAAGATTATTTAATCTACGGTGCAATGAAACAATATTCATGATTCTCATTAGCAGATACCTGAATATGCAGATTTTGTATGCAAAGAATAAAATTTGATTGCATGCTTGTATTGGTAAACACTTGTACCAAAATAAAATCTCAAAGCCTTCTACAATCATAAGACAATCTTTAACATTTTCAAAATAAGCTGCATTTATAAAATTACAAGCTTGGGGAACATGAAGTGTTTCCCGGCTATCTGCTATCCACAATATGGGTGGAGTTAGGGCTAATAACATTAAACATCAACAATATGGCATTGCAGGAACAACTGTGTAAGATGTTTATCATTTCATACATAAATCTGGACTGAGCAGCCCTTTAAATGCATTCTTTGTATATGAATCTAAGGGGAAGATCATATTTAAATCCATTTGCTTGGCAATTACTCAACTAGCGTTTGCACAAATGCATTACAGTAATCACATTACTCTTCCCAGCAGGTAGATTGATGCTCTCAGAAGAAGACAAGGCAGAGAATATGCACACTAATCCTTAAAGCAATCTGAGATAGAGAGAGCAGAGATCAATACTCATTTTGGGCATGTTAAATATTTGTGAAGGTGTACTTACTGGTGAATGTGCCCATGACTTTGCCCTCCAGTTTTTTGGCAACAGAGTCACACAGCTGGGAGGCAATGTCGGCCGCTACATTCTTTGCTAAAGAATCATAAAGAAGAGCGTTGATGAGCAGACACATGCAGCAAATTTAGAGCAGCGACTGAAAGAGGCATGAAATCATACCGATGAGGTGGTCCCTCATCTTGTCCAACACTGGCTCCATGTCTTCCCGAGACAGACTCTTGGAGCCCACCAGGCCCTTCAGCATCCCAAACATCCCCCCAAAACCACCACCCTTTTTAGAGCTAAGAGAAACAAATAAAAATTGGGAAATCTTACAATTGAGATAAAAATAAAAAAATCATGAAATTATATATTAAAAGACACACACACACACACACAAAAAAAAAAAAAAACACTTTGCTACCTTATCTTGCTTGTTTCGCTGACAACCACTCCTTCATTTTCCTCTTCCATGTCTTCTTCGGCACTGGACTCATAGTCCACAGACTGCAGATCTCCCTTCATGGAACTTAGCTGCATTCCCTGAAACATATCCAAACTCTTACTTTTACATTATTAAACTAAAACTAAACTTCTTTAGCAGTGGGGTAGAAGGTGTACATACCAGGTCAATTTGTGCTTCCGGGTTCTGTTCGTTATCATTAGGAGAACCATCACCATTCCTAGCACTGTAGTCCAGGTCCTTGCTGCTGCTACCACCGTTGTCCCAGATGCGTTTCTGTTTCTCTCTTGGCTTTTGAGGCTTTGGGGACTTACTGTGAGCAAAGCACCACAATACTGCATAAGAATAATTGTTCTGTTCTTGCATCAGGTAAGTAAATGAAACCAGCTGCCTTACCTTGGTTTTTCAGCAGTCACCCCCATCCGCTTGCGTACGAATTCCTCTCTCCTCTTTTGCATGAGCTCCTCAGGAGTCAAGCCCTGGTTGCCATTACCAACCATCTTCGGGCCAGAGGATGAGGCTTTGCTTTGATCTACTTTGGGAGGCTCAGGTGGAGGAGCTGTAACACATCAATTGTAAATGGTCTGAGATCAAAAACAAGACATTTTAATAAATTATTTTAGTTTAACCAGTAACACTTACCCTCTTTTTTGGCATTTTTATTCTTCTTGCCACCCTGTTCCTTCCCCTTGTCCCCACCCTTCGTCTCAATCATCGACTTCACAGTTTTTTGGGATTTCTCAGACTCCTTATAGGAGCGCATTTGGGCGGGGCTTCGAGTTTTACTGCTCTGCTCCGCCTCTCTTGTAATAAACAGTTGATGTTAGTCAGCATGGGCAGGACAATGAAAAATTAGCTTTAGTCTCATAGATTTGCCCCATTTTTTTAACTAAATAAAAGAGCATCCCTTTTGAAAGATTTGGTCTATTTACACCTGGCATTAACATGCAAGGCAAAGCAAGCTTATTTGTATAGCACAGTTCAACAACAGGGTGATTCAAGGTGCTTTACAGAGACATTAAAACATAGGCATAATTAAAAATAAAAGATAAAGGAAGAAGAAAGAACATTTGATAAAAAACATGATCAAGTTTTAAAATTTTATTTTAAACTTAAAAGTGCAGATTTAGATTTAAATAAGAGACCTATTCAAATGCAGCAGTGAACAGGTGGGTCTTCATCCCAGCGTTTCAGCTGATCTGAGGCTTCCTGGGAGTTTGTCCCCCACATGTAGAGCATAGAAGCTGAATGCAGCTTCTGGTTTTGACTCTGGGAACTGATAAGAGACCAGATCCAGATGACCTGATGAATCTGGTAGGTTCATACTGGGTCAAGACGTCTCCACATGCATGTCCACAATCCAGTCACACACAAGCTGCATCACAGACAATTAACTCTGTGTGATGGAAGGACAACAGCAGCTATCCTTAAAGTTGCACTATACGTATTATTGTAGATAATTATTGTAGATGGCTGCACAGCCTCACAGCAAGAAGGTCACTGGTTTGAACCTCGACTGGGGGGAGGTTCGAACAGTGGCCTTCCTGTGTGGAGTTCGTGTGTTCTCCCTGTGTGTGCGTTGGTTCTCTCTGGTTCCTTTCACCATCCAAAGACATGCATGTTGGGTTAATTGATCGCTCTAAATTCTCCCTAGAAGTGAGTGTGACTGAATGAAGTGGCTGTTTGTCTCTCGCCTGCTAATTGCTGGGATAGGCTCCAGCTTCCCCTTGTCCCTGATTTGGACTAAGCAGTATAAAAAAATGGATTATTGTAGAATCAAACATCCACATAAGTTGCCTGAGTTACATCAACGGCAGTATTTAACATTTTAACAGACTTTGTTAGGAATGTGACATGAGAGAAGTTAATGAATTAAGATTCTGACCCCGTAAGTGGACCTCCTCCGATTTAAGACCCATGCAAAATAAAACTTTTATACCCTGCTGATTTTATTCTAAACAAGTTTCCATAAACAAAAATCTGAAACACTGGAGACTGCTCTGCCCACTGAGTACAAACAGCAGTTTTTAGGAGCAGAAATATGAGTGTTGATTTAAAATTTCGGCTGGGAATTAGGGATGGGCGTACATATGGAATCCATACTTGGATATCAACCAGTCAAAATATCAGATTCGATACTTTTTTGAATATCAAGATACCACTTTGCTGATACAACTACATGCAAAGCCCATAAAGTGTAGCCAATTAGGTGTCATGATGATGCTGCTAATGCTAATGATGAAGTTCTTTGATATTGTATTGGTTTAATGCAGGTTATTCTGCATTACGTTTTATTATACTTATATTGCTTTTACATGTATATTTTTTGTATTTTCCATTTAATAAATTTCAATAATCTGTAGTTTAATTTTTTTTTTATCATTTTAATATTGATATCGATAAAAAGTACTATAAAACTAATGGTATTGTATTGACAGGAAAATTTTCGGAATAGCCTCATCCCTGCAAGGCATGAAGACCGGCAAACTACACAACACAAATCAAAGCTTTTATCAAAGCTTTGGCGCTTCACTGAACAGAAATGGACAGAAACAGGAAGCAGTTAGTTTTCTGTGAGTGATGAATAAATCTGAACAACTGAAACCTTGCTCCTGGGTGCTTTCCTCAGGATGTTTTTTGGGCACACCCATTTGGGAGGATGCCTCAGTCAGGATTAGACTGAATTCACTAGAAGGATTACAAACCTCCTCTAGGAACAAACATGGGATGCCCCAGGATGAACCAAAAACGTGCTGCTGAGACAAAGATGTCAAGATTACCCTGTTGAGTCTGTTGCAACAACAATCCAACCACGGAGGGAGGGATTGTTTCATGACTGTGGTCATACGACTTAAAACTACTGTAAACACAGACTGAACAAAGCCCCCTGCTATCCACTTGTGATCAGATTTCCAAAATGCATGTTTATACCTGGTGTAAACAAGACCGTTAAGAGTTTTTGCTACTGTCAATGGCCTGTGTGGATAGAATTAACCAAATGTATTTTGCTTTCCCATCTTTTGATGCAGAAATAAGCACAAAAAAATGTATGCCATAGTTTTTGTGACAAAGCAAGACTTATTTTTTTTTTGCATTTGCTGTGGTGCAGCAAAATTAATTAACCTGTAGCAATTGTAAAGATGCCAGGTTATATCTTCACATCAACCTGATGTGTAGCTGGCTGGAGCAATCTATCCAGTTGGGAAGTACAAGATCAATCAACATATTTACAAATATGTAAGATATGATTGAAAGTGCAGTATCCACTGTCCAGAATTATAACGTACCATTGTGTAGTTGTTATTAAGTAATAAAGAAATCACACTCCAGAGTTAAACTTTGTCTTTACCTCAGAAGCATTGTGAAGACATCCTCAAATTCAAAACTGTTGTTCAGAAGCTTCAAAGCCCCCTTTTGCTCCAGCTCATTCTTGTAACGATCCCTAAAGTGAAGCTGGACATCATCTATAAACTTGTCCACATATGTCAGTGTCAGGATCTTTTGAAAACCCACCTAGAAAGAGATGGGGACAATAATGATGCTCATCAAAAATTATTATAATGGTAAATACTGATCACAGATTATGTTTTGTTCAAGTTACTACAATGTGCAGTTTAGAGACTTACCACAAAAATCAACTCAAATTCATTGTCCAGCTTGTATTTTAAACTCAGAGCCTCATGAGTAAACGAATTGTTCCCACTTCGCTCCTGTAACGTAACGAAATACACCGACGACATGTAAACAGGAAACTAAACATGTTATTGCTAATGCTATCTCTCTGTGTTTACTTAAAAACGTGGCAACAGGAAAGGCTGTAATAAAAAACTTTACACATATCTCAGTTTCTACTTATCCAGAACTCTGAAAGGAGTTCGTTTAATTACCAGCATTACGCAATAAGCTGGTGTTTGCTACCCGTTAGCACTAGCTTAGCATTAGCTGTCCGATCAGTTTCAAAAACTGAGACACTATTCCCCAACAGTTAAACTGTCTGCGCAGCTCACCTGAAGGATCACTGAGCGGATTAAAGCGTTGACTGGCCCCGTGAAAGATTCAGTGACCCCGGCTCCCTGAAAACACCACAACACTATCCCCCCTTTGCTGAAGATGGTGAAGAAATCCAGCATCTTGTCACCACGTATCTGGAATTTTTTTTCTAATAAACATACACACATATACCCAAAAATAAAATATTGAACAAAACATTGCCATATACAACTGACATTATAAAAAATGTGAAAATATCCATAATAATAAAAATAAGAAAATCATACCAGATGATAAGTCAACAAATATTAAATAGCCCACGAGTATAAATCTAACACCGGTGGTAAACTGTTTTAGACACGTCAGATGCTATAACAGGAAGTGACGCATTCTTCTTCCGGACTTTTTTTTCAGCGCTTGCGCAGTTCGATGAGTCAGTCATACTTCATACTTTGATTTATTAAGTTTATTAAACAGGGATCATGTAAAACAGCATTAATCACAGGGGAAAATATGTTTTGTACCAGACTGCATCACCCTGAGCGAACTTTCATCTTCATCTCAGAAATAGTAGCTTTAAATAAATCTTTTGAGTGAATTTCAATTTGTGTGTCAGGTCTATAATAACAGAAATATTGCATAGCAAAAATAAATGTGTTAATTGAGAAGCCACAAATGCAATAACTACTGCAATATTTTGTGTGACATCTGTTTCTTTTTCTTTTTCTCTTTCTTCTTTTCTATTCTTTTCTTTTTCTTTTCTTCTTTTCTTTTCTTTTCTTTTCTTTTCTTTTCTTTTCTTTACTGTCTTTCTTTCTTTTTCTTACGTCCTGGTACATCAGCTTCTGAATTCCTTGAACGCTTTGTAAATGGCAAAACAGAGTGCAAATGTTATTGCCATTTAACTAAAAAAAAAAAAAGGGGGGGGGGGTCCCAGGTCCACAAAATGGCAACTGCCATATTTGCGCCCCATTTTTACTATGGTGACTCAGAATGAGTAAACCACTCTATGTGAAGTGAAATCCCCCTTGTGCTTCAAAACTGCAGTACCGGTGTTCTGTCAAAACGTGCCACCACATGCTGAATTCATAGGTTTATCTGTCGATCTGTGCTACCCTATCAGAACAGAATACTGCATGTATTTTTCATACAATTCTCAGTTTTAAGTGGTTAAAAAATAGTTAGTAGTAGTGCAATCATCTCTGTACCTGAGGCCACTGGACTCACTCGCAGATGAAAACATGATTACATCTGTAAGAATTTTAGTCACTGATATCCATTTACAACTGTGCTTGGCATCTGAAGTCATTTCAATGCCCATCTTTACCACTAGATATCAGTAATTTTTATAAATTGTATCATTAATAACAGTCCAAATGTTTTCAGTGGGTGACAATTGTGCATTGGAGGCTGCCAAGTTTGGACTCTTTAAGAGCTTTGCTCTTTGTATGCTGTTATCTATCATAGTCTCCCAGAAATGAGAAGGGCTTGTCCTGAAAATGCCACCATGTTGATGGCAGTTTATACTGCTCTAAAACATTAACACATCTTTCCATATATAAACAATTTAAAAAAGAGAAAAATCATTGGACTGAACCACAGTTTTCTCTTTCTCACCTTGGTTTGTATTAAATGTGTTCCTGCTGAGAGTAAGCACATTTGTTATAATTTATATTATTAAACCTTTATTACCCAGGGTAAAAGGCTTAATAATTTATATTATTAAACCTTTATTACCCAGGGTAAAAGGCTTAATAATTTACATTATTAAACATTTAAAGGCTTGTCCTAGGGTTCTCAAACAAATGATGTTTTAGTAAATTTTAAATTTACCAACATGTGTAAGAATCCAGTTCCTTAAGTTTAACATATTGTTTCTTTTTTATTGTTTCACTTAAGCATGGGAATTTACTGATAACTGACCCATATGACTCAGAATCTAGTCATCAATTTATAATGCTGCTGATTCAAAACCAGTTTGTACTCAGGGGATTTGAGATTACCCTCTATTTACATTAAGGGTTTACCGTCACTGTCCCCATTCTCCTTCCTGTTCTTACTTCTTAATAAAATAACTTTAAACAAGAAACATTACTCATTCTGTTTGCAGATGTCGTTTTTAGATGAACATTATCCAGATAACCTTTCATATAAAAATTCTTTAAGTTGTATTTGTTCATATATTTGTTAAGACAAAGGTTAACTGCCTGCTCAGTGAGACATAAAGTCTAACAGCGCTTGCATTGGAAATTGGGTTGCACATGCATGAGTGTCTCTTTCAGCAAACAGTAACTTCCTCTTTTTACATGATGTCAGTGGCGCTGTGCTTCTTTCTTTTTGTTGAGCTACTTTCTGTGAGGACCGTGTACAGATCAGAGAAAATCGAATCTAGCGGAACATTAAGCAAGCATTAACTGGAATCATTTTGGAGCAAAGTTTAACAGACATCATGATATTAACAACATGCATGGTAAGAGAAGGTGCTAAATTTCCATTTTCATGCTTTATTTTCAGTTTTTAAAATCGGTATCAAATCTGTACTACCTGAAATTTTTGCATGTTATAGGTTTTGAGAAAAATGTTACCCTTCCATGAACTTGGTGTAAATGATTCAGCATAAAAACGTGAACGATTAATCAACATAATATAATATATATAATACATGAGAGTTCACTTAAACAGTAAATTAGATTTAAACCTCCATGAGAAGGTTCAGTTACTTTTTCTTCCAATGGAGACACTTCCTCGTGTCGTAGGCACCAAGCTGTGAATTTTATGAGTCTGTGGCTTATTTATATGCTGTGATGTGGTAAGATGGTTAAGTGGGTTATATTTGTTCAGGAGGTCAACCAAGACCTGGCCATGCATCTGAGCAGCCTGCATGCCTTTCCATGATGACTCAGTATTCTGGTCAGTGAGGGGAAAATCCTCACTAAAATACAAATAATGAGAAAATACCCCTCTGAAAGATGTCCTTCCTTACTCTGGATGTTCATTTATAGAGCACATCCTCTTTCTCCTAAATTACAATCTGATTGGAATTTGGCAAATTTGTCTCATATTAATCCTTCCACATGTTTGAGCAGCTGTTAAAGAGTTGTTTCCTTGAAGGGATTAGTATAGTTACTAAGGTTGTCCCAAGTTTGACGATGATACAATATACAGTACACTATCAGTGGAATGTTTGGACACATTCACTCATTGGATTAAATGGTAAAGTGTGTCCAAACTTCTGACTGGTACTGTATAGATTCAGTGGACAAACATTCAGTTTCTGTCTATATCACAAGTTGTGCCATGATACAAACTTGATTTGATGAGAGACAATGCCACAGATGTCGTTGCAGATCTAGAGAAAGTCCATTACACCAGTAGCTGCTCTGTAGATTGATTGAACCAGGATATAATTTTATTCTTTAGTTTTACTTTCATATAAAATACAGAATAACTCGAGAGAAAACTTGGAAACGGATCAAACTCTTTATTAACTTGTTATAAACTCCAAATATATCTGTGCTGTCTTGACATTAATTATTGCCACAGAAATGGATGGAATGTTCTGTTCTGTGCAGCATAACTGTCTTGTGGGCAGCTGTTCAGTGTCATATGTCTGGGTCCTCGGGCTTTGTTGCCCATCTCAGACCCACTAGTGGAAGGAGTTGTTTCTTCTGTCTCTGGATCTATTCAGTGTCTTTCTCAATAATTTCTCTGGATCTCCGTGTCCTTTCTAATGTGCAGCTTAACATCATCACAGCTATTTACTTTACTTGAATACAGTAACAACACCCCACATTTTTGAGGGTCAGACTGTCCTGCCTCAGTCTGTATGCAGGGGACAGAAGTGATGGAAAGATAATTATTTATTCTTTTTCATTAATGATACGATCTAGAGAACAGACTGATCACTATATTTTCAGAGCCAACCCAACAATTAAAGAACTCAACATCATGCTAAGAGTTTATCTCCACAAGGCTAGCAAGACTTTTATCTGTAAAACATAAAGCACCTACTTTATCAATTATAACCGCATTTCTGCTGTTAAATACCTGGAGTTACTTACTTTAATCTAAAAAATGTATTCATTCAAACAACAACAACAACAACAAAAAAAAAAACAAAACAAAAAACAAAAAAAAAACAAGCAAACAAACAAACAAACAAAAACGAACTTCATGTTTTTACAATAAATGTATCATGTTCTTACATAAGTGTCACATTTTACAGTAAAACATATCACATTGCCATGCGATAAGTACCCTTTATTTTTTGCCTTTGGACGACAGTTCTGTGTTTCCATAATATTTCAATCACAGCCTCTCAGTGTTGCGTTCAAGTGCAGTTGGAGTGACAGATGAGAATGAAAATGTGGTGCGGTCATAAATGGACAGGATTTAGCTGCTGGGACTTCAAGTGGGAAAGTTCATTGGGCTGTGCTCCAAACAATGGTAAACGCAGCTCAAACGATTAAATCAATAAATATATGTTTTTGTTTTAAGTGGGTTGAAAACATTTTAAGGTAGCTCCTGCCTCCTGCTCCACTAAAATAGGCCCAACAATGCCCATGCACTAGTTCTTTTTCTTGGGGTTCTTTGCTGAATCAGCCACAGTGCACATTTAAAACAGTCAAGGCAAGGCAAGTTTATTTGTATAGCACATTTCATGTACAAGACAATTAAAAGTGCTTTACACCAAATATTAAAAACATTTCAACAGGATGCAGGAAGCAATAACAAGTGGAACTTTAAAAGAAGTAAAAGAAATAAAAGAAAAACAGGAAGAAGAAACCAAAAATAGATAAAATACAGGAAATAAAGCTCCAGTGTGAAAAACCAATAGTTGTTTTGATAAAAGGCAGCAAATAGAAAAGTTTTCAACCCTGATTTAAAACATCTGAGAGTTTCAGCAGACCTGCAGTTTTCTGGGAGTTTGTTCCACATGTGAGGAGCATAAAAGCTGAACGCTGACCCTCCATGTTTAGTTCTGACTCTGGGAACAGAAAGTAGACCTGACCCTGATGACCTGTTGGCTCTGGTTGGTTCATAATGAACCAGAAGTTCCTGAATGTATTTTTGTCCTAAACCATTCAGGTCTTTGTAAACTAGCAGCAGGATTTGAAGTCAGTTCATTGACAGACAGAAAGCCAGTGTAAAGGTCTGAGGACTGGAGTTATATGATCTACTTTCTTGGTCTTAGTGAGGACTCAAGTGTCAGCGTTCTGGACTAACTGCAGCTGTCTGATAGACTTTTTAGGGAGACATGTGATGACAGAATTACAGTAGTCCAGTCTACTAAAGAACCAGTGTTTCTAAATCCTGTTGAGTCATCAGTCCTTTAGTCCTTGAAATGTTCTTTAAGTGCTAATAAGCTGACTTCACAAATGTCTTAATATAGCTGCTAAAATTCAGGTTTGAGTCCATGACAACTCCCAGATTTCTGGCCTGGCTGTTAGTTTTTAACTTAGCTGTTTGAAAGTGAGTTACTGACTTTGAATCTTTTTTCCTTGGACTCAAAAACTATTATTTCTGCTTTGGCTTCATTTAACTGAAGGAGGTTCTGGCACATCCTGTGTGATCCACAGTCATTGTGATGAAATTCAGTTTCTAGTGTGTGACGCGGTGCGTAAAGCAAAACTCAGCTGTGAACTCATTACTCATATTAGAGTCTCAAACAAAATGCTTTGAAAACTTAGTTATAATAACAACCAGTCTGACTTTATTATAGTTGCACTGCACACCTTATGATATTGGCAATTTTCTCTTGAAATTAAAATAAGATATTTTTGTAAGAAAATGTAATCAATTCCACATTTTCTTTCTGAATCACATCTTGTAAATGATTACTGTTCGAATATTTTTAATTTATACCACTGATATTGGATTGTTGGTCACTTAAATCATATATTGGTGTGGACTGTTGTGTTGTTATACTCCTAATAGTTTTTCTGCTTCTGAAAATGTCTGGTCACGTCAGAATTATATCCCATGTGTCCCTTTTATTTCAGGTTGGCTTCAAAAGCTCTTTAAATCAAGAGGAGCTTTGTCAACACAACGTGAAAAAGACGATGAAATCACCAAAACCTCAGTGACATCTCTCAGCGTATCATCTTCATCGACTTTATCACTACATTCTTCAGCAACAGCGCTATCTAAAACACAACAGCTGCAAACTGCTCTGAGATCTGACCTGAGATGGAAACGGAAATATGATGTGTTTGTGTGCCACAGTTCTGCCCACAGAGACATTGAAGAGGCCACACGCCTTGTGTTGTTCCTTGAGGCTGCACCCCACATTCTCAGGTGCTTTTTATGGCAGAGGGATGCTTGTCCAGGAGCTGCTATCCATACAGAATTTTGCCAGGCTGTGCAGGATAGCCACATACAGGCTCTGCTTATCACACCCAGCTTTGTGCAGGATCATTGGTGCAAATATATGATGCACCAGGTTCTAGCAGAGGGGCCTATGTCTAATAGATTGATCCCCATGCTTCAGAACCTGGCACACTCGCAGTACCCACAGGAACTAAAGTTCTACTACTACATTGACCTGAGCAAGAACCCAGACCAAGGCTATAGTATTGTCAGGAAGACTGTGCTTACATGTAAGTAATGGAAATCCTTATGTTTGGAAGTACACTCAGATAGAGTTTGGTCAAGCTTTGGGATATAAAATCAGATCAGCTGCAATGAATCAAACTGTTTTATAGAGAAAACCCCACTTCTAATGGTTTCTTCTTTTTTCTCTCTCTAGACCTGGAGGATCTGATTAAAAAATTCAAAGATGTTTCGGGCCACTCAGACGGGGGCTTAGATGAAGAAGGCAGCTCAAAAAAAGGAGAACTGTCCAAGTATGAACCCACTGGGACTTCTTTTCCGCTGGAAGTGATGCAGAGAAGGGATGAAAGCTTTAGAGACATTTGCTGTGATCATAATTGATTAAATATATTGAAGTGCAAGAGGTTCTACAAGTAAAAATATTGGTGCAATCTCACTTTGATGATCCTGCTGTCACATTCTGCAGGGATCTGAAGAAAGTTCAAGCTGTAAGCACAATACTTTTATTAGACTTTGCACTATTAGCACTTGATGTGTGTGTTGAGAATGTTAATATAGTGAACTTTTTTCCTGCGTCATATCTACAGAAATATTGTGTTTGATAAAGATAACGGGAAATAACCTCCCATACTAAGCTACCTACATGTTTTCCTTCTACTGGGCTTTCAGGAGCAATAAGAAAAGGATATCTTTATGTTCTAATATTGATAAAATGCCTCTTAAGTCAGCCATCTGTCATGCTCATAGATTCATTTGGTGGTATGAATATTCCTGACAGGATGCCCGCGGGCTGATTTTTCTGTGTCCAATCTACGGTGCATCCATTCACAGCAGCAAGTGGGAGCCATTGGGGTTACTCCCTGCCTCTTGGCTAACACCAGCCTCAACTGGCTCCTGCAGAATGCTGATGGATGAGCAGTCATCGCTGTTGACTGAATAATTGGAACAAAATGAAAGAAAATCACCTTTGTTTTTTTCATCCAGAGAACGTTTAGTATAACTAAACGTTCTTGATAGATTTGTTATTTGGTCCTATAAAAATATAATTTTTTTTCAATCAGCTGAAACATAAATTCTATTGTCCCATAGTGTATTTTTTAAATGCAAATAGGGTTTACTTTAATTTTTTTTCTCCATTACATACCAGCATTAGCTTCCAAGAAGGGCTACATGTCCTACTTTTTATTGATGCTGTATCATCCTGCCACTATCATCCCACATCCCCTCCCCCTATAAACTACAGCAGACTTTAACACCGCAGTAAAAGCTCTTGATAGTCGCCTCTTTTGCCAACACTGTAACAAAAAGAATTTAACTAATCTCTAACTGGCACAGATGTTGTAGGAGGCTTTTTGCCTTTGCCATTATAAACCCTTACACACACACAAACACATTGACCAGTCTGAACAATTATTTTCTTATTTTCACATAAATATTACACAGAAAGCAACTTGAATGTAACTTTTACTCCATGTAAAAGGGCACCATCTGTACCAGAGACCCTTTCTTCTTCATATGAAAAGGTTATAAGACAGTGATTTGCTGAAATAAAATTTACATTTTTACAAAATAGGTTTGTGTTTGTTGCAATGCTGGTTTTATGAGCCCGTTTACTTCTTGAACCTCACACTTTCTACTTAATATGAACTTGCAAACCTGTAAAAAATAAAATAAGACAGAGAGAGAACAATAAAACAGCAATATTCCTGCTTTTGGAACACCAGCAAAAGATTTGTGAAAAAAAGAAAACAAGAATAAAACAAACAAAGAAAATAAAAACAAAAAAACAAAAGATAAAATAAATGTAAAATCACAGTGAAATTACATAATAAAAATAGACTTTCTCCCTTTACTCTTAAATGTGATCTTTTGTTTTTACGCTTTTTTATATTTCATTAAACACATTAGCACATATAAAAATAATTCAATTATCTAATAATGGTGAAAGACTGCAAAAGAGCAGTTGTACCATACCGGCCCAGACAGAATCGCTCATTAGAAACGGGGCTTAGTTTTTACTGGGAGCAATGGGATGCCTGGCATGGGACCTGTGGACCTTGCTTAAGGGTCCACACTTGTTCACTTTTGTTGCCAGTGCAGGGACTTGAACCTGTGTCCTCTAGCACCACTTCTTTTACCTCCAGGCCAACACTATATGCTTAACATAATTTACAGTATAAATAAATCCACAGTTATATAAGCGTACTAACAGTATTAAACTTGAATTTTGCAAAAGAACAATTTTCTTAAAAAATGGAACTGATAAACTGATATTGTGATAAATCTGAAAAATACTCTGTATGTGAAGTTATATTATATATCTTTTATTTAAATGTAATTTTATGTATTTTCACAATTCTATTTTTATTAGACATGTACATGTGCAGTATATAACTGTAAATATTCTGTTATTCCTGTGTAGTTAAGAAAAATACATGAAAAGCTATGAAACAATACAGAAAAATGTAATGTTGCAGAGTTTTTTTTTTTGTTTTCTTGCATTATGTGATTTTATTGCATAAAAACAGCAATTTCTGGCACATAATCTGTATATATGTCCTAAGCTTTAGTGTGTTTCATGTGATTAAATTGTTACTAGTAGGATAAAACCACATGGCATGCTCTCAGTCTATAACAGTGTATGACATGCAGTTGCCTGCAGAAAACGAAACTGCAGAATATGTGTGATAATGACGTGCAGCATGAATTGCTCCAGCTTTTATTTCAGGCTACACCTTCCAACCTGTCAGCTTTATTTAATTTGCTTGAGTGCTTATATAAGTTTCCAAACAAGTTATCTCTCCTCTTAATAATATTTAATAGTAGATAAACATAATATGTTTGCATGACCGTCTGACATGCTGTTAATTTTGATTGAAAACCTGAGTTTGGGGCTGTATGAATAACTTTGTATTGAATGAAGAAATACTGCACAGATTATTTTCTCCATTTTTTAATAGTTGATGTGGATTAGCTGCGTTTCCCATACATGTTTAAAGCAGCAGTTTATCCACGTTTAAAATCATCATAAAAAAAAGAAAGAAAAAAACCAAACCAAAACCCCCTCAGTTTCCGTTCATACATACCATAGAAACAGCTCTTCCTGTGTAGGCTTCGAACCTATGTGACAAAATAGATGTTTCCTGAGCTAGTGGTTTTCTTACCAAGCAAGGTCAAACAAAGCACCCAGAGTTTCGGGTGAGTAGAAAGTCAAAATATCTTATTTGTTAATGAAATTCTCTTGAACTCTTGATCTTACAATAGCTAACCAAAGTATCAGTGAGGGAAAGCCCTTTTCTCAGGGCAGATGATGTGTGGTAATGACACTTAAACTTCTCTGACAACAGTTTAGACCTCTAAGAAGCCAGATGAAGAGCTAGAGGTGATGAAGTTCAGCTGGCTGTATTACAGTAAAGAACCAGCTGGGTTTATTGAAGGAGAGTGAGAGATCCAAACATTTTCGCAGGTTTGGAGTGAAGGCTGACCACCCCCAACAATAAGAAACAACATGGGTGCAAGTCCTGTGCAACAGCACCAGGGTTCATTCCTGAAATGACAGCTGAGTTTGACAGCATGCGTCTACTTAACAATGATGAAAAATAATCCCCTTGAACTACTTAAACATTTTCTTTGCAACTTTTTGCATCATTATGTAGTTCGAGTGAGAAAAATCTTTGTTTAATCTACTACGTTGTTTGAGCACAAGAAATGGAATTTCTGAGTAAAGTTAATTTGATTTTAGCGTTCATCTGGTGATGTCCATGTTTGTGTGATCAATCAAATCTTAAGAATTCAAGACATCTATTTTTAAGTTCAGCAAGCTTCAGTTTTGTAATTTTCCCGCATATTAGGTAAAATCAAATGAAGCTTTTCATTTTCCTCATTACTTAAAGTGGGATTTACTTACTTGAGGTTATTCAATCTGTCGACCACTGGAGTTGAATTTTCTTTCTTTCTCCATTGTTCTTTTATTGAAAATATATAATGAAGTAGTTATCAGGCATTTGAATGGGAAACAAATCTTTTATAAGAGCTCTGTGCATGTTACTTTCAAAACAAAATTTCCCTCAATACGAAAATATAAGTCACAAAAGCTGACCAGAACTGATTTAAAGTAATTTCTAAAAATAATGAAATACAATAAAATATAATACAATAAAAAAAGAGCAGTGTGAAAACATTAAATTTTTAATAGTTTAATCCCTAAAAGATATCATATATGTAGATATTAGGTAATAATAGATAATTAAGAAAATTTTACTTTTTGGAATTAAATTCTAAAAAATAAATAAAAGATTTTTTCATCATGTTGATGTAATTGTATGAAATGAACTAGCATGTACCATTAATTCAAAACTTTAAAAAAGTGCCTCTACTGTTACACCTCAGGCAGGGAGAACTTGAATAAACAGTTCTATTTTGTTTATGGAAAACAAGGCATTCCAGGTCAGACAGGCAGAGAAAAAGGTACAGGTAATCCAGGTGTTTCTAAGGAGACTGGATCAAGGTGATGAGGATCACGTGTGCAGGTGGTCACACCTCCTCAGCATGCGTGAGATATACCTCATAAAGTCCACTGGGAGGACCTGAGAATCTGATAAACTCCTGTATAAAAACAACAGTTATAAAACTGGACAGGATGGGAGTTCAGTCCCTCTCAAATGCTGCCTGTTGGAGCTTTTAGACATGCAATTTAAACATGAGATCATGGACCTTGGAGGACATTTTTTGGTTTATGCCAAGCATAACGAAACAGATCAAAGTAATTTGGCATTAAAAATAAAAATAAATAAATAAATGAATAAACAAAACAAACAAACATACATGTTCTCTCTCCTCCCCGAATCAAATTGTTATTTCTAAATCTTTAAGTTGAAGTTTTTTCATAATAACAGCAGGTATGAACAGAACTATTTTGACTCATTGAGGAGTTGCAGAGACTTTTAATGTTTACAGAAAATCGACAGGGTTCTGTGAGGAGAACATTTACTCTGATCTATAAAGTCCTGGCATATCAGGCAATGTCATTATTTACAGAATATTTAAGAAATATTTCCCTCTTTTAAATAATAGTTAATGCTAAATTTGAAATGAAATGCCCCATGCAGAGTCAAAACATCTTTATAAAATGGCAAATACTGCTTAAAAAATTGCAAGTTAATTAATTGAAGTTCCAAAAAAAAGAAGAATAAGAATAAAAGATCATAAACAGGAAAGGTCTTTAAACATACCCAAAGTAATGTATGTAAAAATGAGGCCTTGGCATCTAGATTAACACTGGACCACCAAATGCACCGCCAGTAGCTTCAAAATTTACAAGCTACTTTATAGTCATACAAATCCTTAGTTCGTAACATAGTTATCTTCTAACAAGCCAAGGAGAAGTTTTTTTATGGCCATGTTCCGTCATTATCTTCGTTATCAGGCACAAGCACTTTATATACTGCTGCTTCATGTTATTCATGCCTGCAGTGTGACAAGACTTGTTTCCTAATGTTAAAATGACATACTTTTTTAAATTTTTTTTATTTTCACAACATGAAAACCAGAGAATTTGCAGCATTAAATCAACTTGCTTACTCCTTATTTTCAAGTTGATCTCCTCTCAGAAAATGTCCGCCCTCTTCTTGCGTGTTGAGCTAATTCAAATAGAGGCTCTCCTCACAGAGCAAAATGAGAACAGAGAAAATGAAACAAGGTTGTCGTTGTTGTGCAGCTGCACATAAAAAGGTTAGCCGGAATTACTTGTATGTTTTCTCTAAAGTAAATATAAGGAATATATTATGATTTGAACAAAGCATACTGACTTAAAAACTAGATGTAGTCTTCTATAGATATGAACTTGTTTTTTTACTTTGGTTAAATATTGTAGATTTAATGCTGTTACCTTAACATATTCAGTGTAACTTTGTTAATTTAAGATGCAGTCTGCTGAAAATATGCTTACCTGAAAAAGAGAAAATAAAGAATCTCTGAGCTTATAGTAAGTCGAGAGGTTCATAGTCCAAACAGGACTTTATTTCTTTAAAATATGAAGGAAAAATAGTTAATTTTTTATCATTTAGAGCAGTTAAAACGAAGAGTACCCTCTTTATGAATTAAGGACACCACAGTGTAATAATAAAACATTGCAGTGGAATTAGTGATCTTTTAATGGAGTGACTGGTTTCTGGGATTGTTTACAGAACTCCAAAACTGCCCTTGATCCAGGGCAAGCAAACATTTGTTTGACATTTACTCTTTAGCATTAGGTTTTTGCACAGTTTTGTAGTCAGGAGATTAATGCAGTGTTTCATGAACAAATACAATAATTTTGCTCTAAAAAAGTTTGAAGAAAGATTAGGATTAGCAAAAGGACTAAGTTCTGGTAAATGTGTTGTTTCACTAATAAATGCATCCTAATAAATTGAACATCAAGCTCGACTGGTTAACTGCGCTTGTGCTTGAATTTCGCTGTTATATTCCTAACAAAGAGGCAGCAGCAGAACACTCCAGATGTTTTCTGAAAGCGTGGCAGGAAGGTAGAAATCCCAGGAATTAGAAGGGGCTCATTGACATGTTAGAGTTTATTAACCTGTGGATCAATTTCCACCTACAGGTGGTCTATATTTGCAGGAATGTGTAGATCAAAGTTCATTATGGATGAACCATCAATGTCAAAAAACAGATGTGACACACAGATGAGTGTCAGTGATAAATCATGAGAATTGAGGTCAGCAAGTTTTCTGGTGAGAGTTTAAACATTATCCTGCTGGCTGGGAAATTTAAGTTTTTTAAACAAGCATAGAAACAAACAAAGAAGTACATATTTGTGCTTTAGTGTAATAATTATTTTTTATTCCACTGCAGTTGATGCAGTATAGTCAATTTAAACCTTGTACATAGACATACTTGGCCAACATCAGAACTGTAAGTTAATATCAATATGACATAATTTAGGCTACACAGTATTTAAAGCAGACTAAATCTGTGACATTGAAGCGGCTGAATTGTGAGCATGGTTAGCAGTGGACACTTTAGTTTTGTTTTTTGTTTGTGTTTTTGCATGCTTTATTTATTTATTTTTACTTTTTCTGAACTGAATAGGTTCGTTTATCAGCTACTTTTCCTCATCTTCATTCATCTCAGTTCTATAAATGGACTTTTTCTTGGTTTCACGAGTTTATTGCGCTCAGATCAGGTTCACAGCCAACAGCAAAAGCTTTCCAGATGTTATTCCCTCTGGGATTAAAACGCTTTAAAATATTATCTCTTTTTTTTGCCGGTTTGAGGGACGAATCGACAAAACAAACTGCGAAACGAGCTTCGTCAGTTATCCCGCTGACCTCTACACCAACCACACCAAGTTCTGACGTGTTCACTGTAGCAAAACATGGAATTTGGATAAATCGTCTCCGTCCGATGACCCAGCGCGTGTACACACGTACGCATGCGTGCCTGCACTAAGAGGAAAGGGGACGCGCTGTTAGGGCGAGGAGGGAGGGAGAGAAAAAGAAAGAAAGAAAGCCTTCCAGTAAAACTGTTATGTTCTTCTTGCCAAATTCACGCCAGTGTTCGTCCGACTGTCTGACAGCCTGAGGTTGGCTTGTGTCCACACGACGTGGTTCGCCAGGGACGAGCTTTGATGCCCTCATCACATCGCTGCTTCTACACGTGCGCGCGCGCTACGGGCATATTTCTGATTTTCCCACGCAGGAAATGTGCACTAAAGCAACGTGAACTTGGTTGCAACATCACTGTACGGTACTGCAGGGTCCCTCCATGGATTAGACCTCATCTGTCCGGCAGCGCTGCTGGTAAGTGGGGCCGTTTAAAGCCCTTTCGTGCGAGCAAGGGAGTAGCCCGTGTTATGTCTGTTAGGACTTTAGGACGCTTTAGAAGAGAATAGAGGCTTTTAAAACAAAGATGATCGGTTTCATCCGGCCTCTCTGAATCACTGGATGTGCCATTTTATATGGGTGTTGCGAATATTCTGTTTTACGTCCGTGTCCGTGTAATTACTTAGATTTTAATTATTAAAATGGAGTTAATTCCATATCAGACAGCTTATATGTTCCTGCGATCCGAGGTGTTGAATCTACGTTCATTATACCAGAAGTCCCGTTAATTGAAATAAATATAATTTACCAGCAAATTTCAGAGGGGAATATTATGACTGTAATAATCCATTTAATTGAAGAATCGTTATGCCTTTGAGTTTTTACAGATCAACACACACTTTTTTTTTTCTTTTTTAGCTTAATGCTGCAATGGAATTTGCAATACTGAATCACTTTCCTCCCGTTTTACTTACTCAAGAATGACCGTTTTACTGCCACCCTTCAATGGAAACCATTTCTGGTTTTGGCAAATAGTAGATGGATCAGCTCAAGGATCAGATTCATCTCTAAGGTCCTGTGTCAGGTCTTTTGCCTTGTTTGTTTAGGAAGTCCCTTTTCAGGTTGTGACACAAATAGTTTTTCTGGTCTACCGCTTCTTCTTTTGCCCTCAGCCTGGTTGTTTTAAACTCTGTTAAAGTCACACTGCACAGCATGTCAGTTTAGGTTAGGTTCTTAATTTTAAATTAATAATTTAATTAAATTATCTGTAGCATTATTAAAGAAATGGAAAAACAAAACAAACAACAACAAAACAAAAAACAAACAAAAAAAAAACAAAACAAAAAAATGTGTCAACAGGCTGCTTGTGACAAAATGCCTAATAATACAATTAAAAATAAGTTCTTTGCTAAGTTGTCTGTAATGTGTAGACTGAACACTGGTTTATCAATTAATTAGGTGCCTTTTTGTGCTTGAATGATTTAAAAATTAAAGTTAAGTGGCTAAACCAACAAAGCCTGGAGAACTATTTCTCAAGACCATTTAAAAAAAATGACAAGATTGTCTGATATTAAGCAAAATATAAAGAAATGAAGGGTGTATACTCATGTATATACCGCAACAGAACGAAAGTGATAGATGACTTAACTTTAGATTTGTTACTCCACAGTGGCGTTGTAGTAAAGCTTGTCTATTCTTTGTTAATGATTACAAATATATTTATTCATGAGAATAAAAAAGTAAATAAGTTTCCATACCTTACAGCTGTAAAGCAGGTAGGCAGCTCAGTGCTGGCTATTTTATCTACCACTGCTATCAAAGTGAAGAACTACTTACTCTCAGCAGCTCAGTGATGTTGAAAGTTTTTCAATCTAGTGAGTCCGCAGGACCCACAGGTGACGATTTGAGTGGGTCCCTTAAATTGTTGTGTTAAATTCCTTTGATGGTGGTATGACATGATTATAGTGAACAGACATATTAATGTATGTATATGAAATTAAAGAAATAAAATTCCAAATTTGAAAGGTCATGTGACAAATAGCACTACAGCAGATGTTTTATTATTAACACAGACCAGTCATACCATACCAGTTCTGAATATCACTCGTCCTGTAACTGATGCCAGTGTTTATCAAACAGGCACCACAAACAACAACAAATTATTATTCACCTTTATGTACATGTAATAAGTTTAATGTGTCAATGACACAATTTGCTTTCTGGCTGTTGGCCATGTATCGTTTTCATGGGAAAAATGAGGTGTGTCTCCGTGACGAATCAGTAGCGAGTTTACTGAGTCTTTTCAGATTTTAATGCGTCAGGGACGTAGGATGTGTACCTAGCAACATCATAAGACCAATCAGAGCTGATGTTCAATTAAGGGCTCTTAACCTATAAAGGGATTAAAATTGGGGGGAAAAAAAAGACAAATTAGAGCTGCATCTTAGACTGATGGCTTCCAGCTGAACTTCACTCTTCAGTAATGACTTCTTGCATGATGAGATCCTTGTTCTAGCCTGGACTTGGTCTACTTATCCTCAAAACCAGCATCTTTGGCAATACACCAAAGTTAGTCAAACATTTTTGTGGGAGATGCGGCTGCATGCGTATTGACATTTGTGTCATAGGATGATGTAGGGAAAATGCGATTGTGTGTGCACTGGGGAAACTTTAGAGAAGTGGGTACTGATACACTAGCAGTGTTGGTTTTCACTTTTTTTTCCATTCCTGTGGGCATTTTAAAATGGCATAGCTGACGTTGCTCTAAACTATTGGACAATCAGTTTGTTACATCTCTGAAAGAAACTTTAATCTTTTACACTGTTTAAAGAGCTTTGTATTCACTTATTTAAAGGAGCAAATATAAAAGAGAGACTTTGTTTCGGAGATGTTGGATTTATTGGGGTTTGGAGAAATCAACTGAAACTCATGATATGCCCTCCGGAATAGTGACGTATTCCTTCTTGAATAAATTAGCATGGCCTGGAAATATAATGAAATCACATCTGTCCTCAAAATGTTCATCTTACACACATATAGTCATTCTTTGGGTATTACAATTGAAACCTATCTGGCGTTATGACTCATCAATTTATTTTTTTATTTATTTTTTTATACGGATAACTTTAAAACATATTAGTGTTAAATGAATTATGCCATTTTTCCCTGTGAGGGGCAGAAAATCAATAAAACTGGAATGTAACTAGGAAAAGTAGACATCTGCTGTCATGACACGATCCATGAACAAGACTCTATAATATTCAATCTTAACCTGTGGAAAAACATGTCTTTTATGTTGATTATGGGAACATTTGGTCATATATTCTAGACATCTGAATGGATATCTCTGTTAATTCATACCTGATGATTTTCATGTCCACTTTAAGCTTAAATAATGGGAGCCTAAGATTAAGCAGATTAAATTAATCTTGGTATTATTTGTTTTACATTCAGTATAAACAGTTTTAGTTCACTACTCAACACTATAGCACTTGTACACTATTTTCCCAAAAACTACACACCAGTTCAAGGACAGCTCACAAAAAAAACCCCCCAAAAAACAAGTGAAGCCTCGATGAAATGTAACAACTCTCTTTTTTAATCTGAAATCTTATTTAAAAAGTTGCTTTAAAAAAAAATACGGTATTACAATACTTTTCTGTTTATAATAATAGATAATCCTCATTTTACTGAAGCCCAAGCTAAACATTGAAGGGTTTGTGTACCATCCAAACTATAAAAAAGAAAAAAAGAAAAATATTTTTTGCGTATTTCTACTTTATGTTTTCAGCAGGGTGCACTCCACTCTGCAGCCACATTTGTTTTTAGCATAAAAATAGTAATAATCCTCCACAAAATGACTTGCAGATGTGGCACAGTGTGTGGAGGATTGAAGATAAGAATGAACATGAAGCTCAAACACATGTAACCTTGGTTCAGTGTGCCTGAATAGCCTGTGCCCAATATCCGGAAAGGATGTTCATCTTTCAAAGTAGGGACCTGAGATGACCTGCTCTTCTGTAGAACTAATAAATACCAGATTGACTTTAAAAGTACTGTATAGGATAAACCTACCAAGTTATTAAAGAGGTCTGTTATTGGAAGTGTGCAAACACACTTAACAGACACACACACATAGTCTGAGCTACAGTGTACAACTCCATAGTGTTTCAGATTTTGTTTAGATTGTAAATATCCATCCATCCGTCCATCCATTAATCCATTTTTTATACATGGTTATTCCAGTGCATGGTTGCAGGGATGGGTGGTTCCATCTTTAGCTATGTAGTAGGGCTGGAAAATTCTCAGTTAGTCTCTGATAGTCAACACACAAGCCATTTTGATGCGCATCATGACTCAATCAGCAAGAATGCGTAAGAGTACATTTTTGGAAGTCAGGAAAAGAAAGAGAGAATGTGATAGAGCAAGAGAACAGACAAGAGCCAACAATGGACTGACTTTTACTGGCTGGAGAGTGCTCAGAGAAGAGACAGGAGGAAAGATGGATGCTTTGTTAACCTTCATTACAGGGAGCCAAAGTGTGAAAGTTCAAGGTTAGGCATTCTTTGACCTTATCTTCCTTGTAAGGTCAATACAACTAACCCACTAACCCATGTGATTTTTTTTCTAATTAATTAAAATTAATGTGTTTATAATCTTAGAAAAACTACTCATTGCCAAATTCTAGCAATAGGTGTTTGGAAGATTTCTTCTTACCTGAGGACATATCAAAGGTACAAATATTTTCATGAATGCCAGTCTTTGTTAAAAGTTTTCATATAGGGTTTAAAAACAAGTTAGTTCATAAATGGTTTGCCATTGAGGCCCGAAAAGCTTATATCTTTCTTTGGGACTCGTGATGTAGGATCTTTATTGGATCTACCTTCACAGGTCATTTGATGAGAAGGTGAATTGTTGTTTAAGCTGTGAAAATTATTCTAGTACTGTTCCATCAAATAATTGGTTGATTGTGATGAGATCTTTGCTGGTGAATTTCTCTAAACCCACTATCTCACAAGGAAAAGGTGGAAAGTTTTTTTTTTTTTTTTTTTCTATCTCTTAATTTAAAATGTCTTTTATCATGAACAATATTGTATTGATAAATACAAACTCCTTACTATGATTTGATTTACTTGGGCTCATCTGGTCTTTTGGTCTGTTTAACTGTTATAGGGGTTTACATATTAAGGAAAAATAAATAAAGAAGAAAGCAATGTGATTTGGTTTATTGGTAAATTCATATGCAATTGTGTTAAGATGTGCATGGTGAAATGGATGATAATGGAAAACTAATAATAAGTCCAGGACCAAAATAGCCTTCTCACTTCAAGTGCCATAAATCCCTCAGAAAAGTAGAAGGAATCAGCGTATCTCTTTTCTATAGTATTGGTAGGATAGGTATAAGTTTTTTTTTTAAATAGATGCTTTACCGTAGGTTGATTAAAGGCTTCAATTTCTTTTAGGTTGTTCTTCATAATAGTGGTCAAAATGTCACACTCAGTTCTCCAGATTTAGTGCTTTCGAAGGGATTAAATTCAGGGATTATCTGTTTTAGAGGTGGTTTTCCATTGTGAGTAGAACACACAGGATTTTATACATATATGTTCTGTGTGACTGCGGTTAAGAGCTGTGAGCTGCTACTTGAAAGGGGTTTTTAGAGCAAAGGTCATTGTGACTTATATGTCACCCCTGACCACTGTGAATAGACTCTCCATTCAGAATCTAACAAAACATGCTACAGCGCTCATCTTAAAACACTTCAGTAGGTTTACCTACATCAATAGAGCCAGTTTCAGTTTGGGCACATCTTTCCACTCCAGTTAATGGGTCAGTGTGTTCAAGCAGTTGACTGGCACTGTGTGAAAATTTGCTTAATAATTGACACCAATCTGTCAATGTTAAGTATCTACAAAAGTAACCTTTTCAAACCCTGCCATTTCTTGTAAAATTTAGAGGAAGGGGCTTTAACTACTGATGCCTCTGGCAAGAAATTACCCATTGAGTGACTTTGCTGGAATTACTTCCTCTGTGCAATTTTGTGGTAGCTGCCTGAGTCATTTTTAATCACTACAGTGTGTTACAAAGCTTTCAAAGCGGTCTGTCTACGTATCTACGCTGATCCATGGTTAGACTTAACAACAGTGCTTTAAATATGTCTTTGGTGAAGGGCATCTCTGTCAGGAATAAATCAGTTGGTGCCAAACATCCTGAGGATTTTCAGCCATCCAGTAAGCCTCGCAGCATTGTACCCCCAGCCCAATCTCCATGCTGGCTTCCCTCCAACTCTCTTTCCCTGCACACTGAATCACAATCAGTCTGCCATTGTGCTTCCTGGCTTTTGTGTCTCAGTACATGCTATATATCCAGTAGTTGCGATGACTTTATGTTGCAGATGGTGAGACGAGAAGACTGGAATTGATGGTAGTAATTTAATGAGGACCAAGACTGAGAGTATAATGTTACATCTAATGACTACTTTCATTAGCATTTTAGTTAAAGTACTTTAGTGATGAATGGATTACTTGTTCAATTTATTGCGCTTTCAATGAATAATGTATGAAATTTATTATCTTAAGTGCTAAAATGAACACTACAATGACATAATCACATTTTCCTGGAAGTCATTTGTAAATTCATAGATGGCATGTTTTGTCCAACTTAAAGTTTCAGAAAATGAGAATATTACACACATATTAGCGAGGCCACAACAGACATGGAGTACATTTACTGAACTCTGGGGATAAAAAAAAATGGTTTAAAGTTCCAGATTTTTGCATTTATATATATATATATATATATATATATATATATATATACAGCTGAATTCCAAATAAAGCTGTTCTCATTCACATGCTTCTGTTTGCTTTATTAATGAGATAAATACATCTCCCTAGAGAGACTTAAGTCTTAAATCCATTTATGCTTGAAGAACACACTATCCGTCTTCTTCGTGCACGCGTGTTTTGAATGTTTAGGGCATGTTGGAAACACCTTTATTCCTGGGAATTACCGCTGCCAAGCAGTGAAACTGACGTCTGTTTGAGGGAGTGAACTCTGAACTTAGTACTGTCTACTAGTGGAGGAACTGATGTAAAGGGGTAATGCACCCAAAAATGTGGTTTTTTTGAGCTGTAAACAACACAGTATTACTTAATTGTGGTGAAAACCACACATACTGTTGATAAAATTAGTATTTTTTAAATTTATTTTAAAAACAGGATTTTATGGGTAAAAAAATGGCTCATAATCCCTCTACAGGGTAAAACCAGGTTATGTTTTTCGTAACATATAGAGATTATCTATATCACGGAAAATTTTCAAAAACCCCACAGCCCCTTCCCTCCAGATGCAGATAGACAGGTCCTCAACTTGCAGGCAAAGAAAACCACGCATACCAACGCATATGAAGAGATGTGAACTTATATGGTGTAGATCTGCTAGTTTCAGACTTCTATTCTTTCACAGAGTTTCTAAATAAATATTCCTGCAATGGGACAGATATGTGCTTTTGAGCCTTGTAAAAGTAACACCGGACTTTATTCTTTACCTGCTGATCCTCATCTGGCCACACATCAGCTCAAATTGTAGCAGCGACAACTTAAAGTGGCACTTCCTGTAGACACAACCTGCCGTGAGTCTCCACAGCTTTCCAGAGCTGCTGGAGCTGCTGACAGGCCAGCGTAACAGCTGATATAGTCAGGACCACCTTGTTCATGAGTAGCTGAGGAGAATCAGGAGGGGAAAGTTCTTCCACCTCATATACCGCTCTGTGGCGTAGGTGCTTTGTGAATCTTGCTTTGCATCTTGTCAGTGAGGTGAGCTGATGTCTGTCAATCATTTCCGCCTGTGCATCGTGTCCCGCCCACTCTCTGCTCCCTGATCACCTCCCCCCTTAACCCTTACATCTTTAGGCATTTTTTAAATTCAGCAGTGGGTGGAGTTATGCAAAAAGTAGGGTGTGTAGTTACACTTGGAAATATAAGGACGACGACGTATAACAACGTTTGAAACAGACTTCACTATTTACGCACATTAGGGAGCATAGATGGGCTTTAAGATGTGGCAGAATGTCTCCAACATCTTCTTGCACAGTCCGATCCCAAACTGACCTGTATTTCAACTTGGGCAAATGCCCATCCTTCCCCTGAAATAAAAATGCTATTTTGCTTATTTTATTGAGCTTTAAGAATGCAAAACACACTCCAAAATATCCAAAAAGATATAGATAACATAACTGCTGTATTTTAGATGTTATTTAGGTGAGTGCAGACCCATGTGCAGCATAGAAAGTTATGTTTTTGTGACCACAGGACATAAAATTCATCAAATAAGGGGAGGGATATATGTGCTAATCTTACTGTGTCACAAACACAACCTAACAGGGTTAAATTAGAGGATGTCTCCGATTACAGTAGGATTCAGTTTGGGAAGACTAAAAACTGAATACAGCCGTAATAAGTAGCAGCATAGCACAAAAAAACATTAACTCACCTCACACACACACACACACACACACACCTTCTCCCCTGCCTCTGGAGGCCTCATCTGCAGCTGTATTAAACTCAGGCCGACTGAGCAACCCTTACAAAGCTTCCAAAGTCAAAATTATATTTGTAATGACATTATCAGTTTTTAGTATGTTAGGTTATTGTCTGTTGTTGTTGTTTCCTTTATGTTTTACTAAGTCGGCGACAATTTACAAAGTGTAACAGTGTCCACTGAAACTACATGACTTAGACTGAGACATACCTTTGTTGCTGAAAGCAACTGAACAGAATCAAACTACAATTACAAGTTGATTCAGGAATAATTTTAACTTGCAGTTTTTTACTGAAGGCTACACATCAACATTTTTTTATCAAGTCAGAACAGTCGAAGGGACATTCTTGGCAAAAACATCTGGCTGATGCCCCGGCGGATTTGAAATGGAATGAAAATCCTGCTCACCTGGCCAGCCGCTTGGTCACCCTTGTGTTAAATGGTGCAGAACTAGCAGGTCATGGCACTGGGACTGGGTTTAGCATTAGTACAACTTTGTTTAAACATCTGTGTTGAAAGATCAATTTCATCAGGTGTGCTGGGGGAAGAATATTAAACTTGCTAGGTAATTGCCTCTAGGTGTCAGAACTAGAATAATGATTTAAAAGCTTTGCAAATGGCAAATTTTATTTTTATGTGTTACTAATAGTGTCCCAACTTTTATAAACCTGTGTTACCTTAAGTAAGGGATAAATTGTTCAGCCTGTACAGAAAATGAATATTTTTCTAACCAGCAGCAGTCCAAAATCCAAAGATAGCTACATATGCTGGGGCTATTTTAAAGTTTAGCTTATCTTTTTCATGATGTAATCAACGTGAAGTAATCAATTTCCTGTTAAAATTTGCAGAATTTCTGTATTTTTGACGGCCTTGACACAACAATGAAATTAGTCAAACTGTACTTGATTTGCTACCAAGGTGACTGCTCTACAGAGAAGAAAGGAAACATACATTTCCTTGTTTGTCCTTGTTCATATCAGTTTTTTCTTAATTTCCCAAAGAAACAAAGAAAACCCAGCTTCATGACCTGCTGAGGATGTAAACACACTTATCCGTTAGTAGCTCAAAGAGGCCACACCCTGATTAGGGAGGTTGCAGTTTCATATCATATTTCAAGCTGTAAAAGGACCGTTTTGTATTACGGGGGGCTTGAGTGTTCATGGAGAATATTGCTGCATTAAATCCACCGCCGGTCCCTGTGGTCGTGTTAATTGATCATGTGGTTTCCGCTCCTTTTCTTTCTCAAAGTTTGGGGTGAGCATGAGTGAGAAGGAACTTTCGAGCAGTGTTGCATTACTCTTAGGGCGGCTGTAGCTCAGGAGGAAGAGCAGTCGTCTTTCGACCGAAGTGTCCTTGGGCAAGACACGTTGCCTCCCGATGTGCTTATCAGGGTGTGAATGTGTGTGTGAATGGGTGAATGTGATAAGTAGTGTAAAGCGCTTTGAGTGGTCAAACTGACTGGAAAAGCGCTATATAAGTACAAGTCCATTTACCATTTTTATTACAACACAGTACGTGCTCTCACAGATATCCCAAAATAGACTATCTATTTTATTGCTTTTAATTTGGTTAATGTTTGTTTCGTTGCATAATTTTATTGTTTTGGGATAGGGGAGGGAATGTTAACGGGAATAAGTGTGAATGTTTGAGTATGTTGCAATTCTTTGTAGGGGGGTGGTGAAATTTCTTTGTATGAGATTCATGCAATGACAATAAAGCATTCATCCATTCATTGACCTTCAGCCGCACCCCTTTAGTTTACTATTGATTTTCACTGATGAAGCGTGTCAGGCATACTCAGTAATATCTTTTTCATCATATTTTGGTCTCTGCAGGACTTCTGTCTGAAAGATTTAGGATAAGATAAATAGTTGAATGTGATTCATGTTAAATGCCCTTTAAGCTGATCTAAGCCTTAATCTGAGCTCTCTAAACCATATCTGAAACAAGTCGATATCCCTCAGATCAGGGTCCACTTTGTCCATCAGTTCCACATGATCCTCTTATTCTGATCAGCACTCATCTGCTGCCTCTTCTCTCTCTCTTATCTCACCCTCTGTCTCATTCTTTCTCTCTCTTGTTTTTTTTTCTCCCTCAAATCATTTGATTTTCCTGGCACCTAAAATTAACTCACTAACCACATCATTCATAGGTTTAGTCATTGACTCTACATGGGTGGAGTTCACTTAATCACATCTCCCTTTTCAGATAATTTCTCACAAACAGATTCTGCCTTTTATAGAACAGTTTAATAGATGTGTCTGTTAAGTCTTTTTTCCTGTTAGTTCGCAGGATGAGCTAATGCATTGTGCAGACATGAGAGGACAAAGGATGATGTGAAGATGTCCCAGAAGACCACTAAAAGTAAGATTTTTCTTTGTTTAGCTTTTTTTCAATAATTAATTTTTGTCTACCCACAAAATTTAATGAAACATTTGGGTTTATATCAAACAGGGGTTGTGTGGCTAATATGTAGTATTGTACATTTGAGTATTTCTCAAAACAGGGCCACAGATTATCTAATTTTTACCATCTTAAAACCTAAAAAAAAATCTTATGGCAGTTAGACAAAACTATAAATTAACCGTGTCAGACTCTTGCTTATTTTGTCACATTTTTCTCAACTGAGGAACGTCTGTGTTGCTCTGCGTCATTACATGTGGAGGAACTGCTCAGCATATCTTGCTGCTACTCAGCTGTGACTGTTCAAACTGGTCTCATTCCAAAATTTGAACTATGACAGTAAAAATGTACACATTAAAAGCTCAGACACAACAGCTCTGGAAAAAATAAGAGACCACTGCTATTTATTCCTAAATCAGGATCTTTGAGTATTACTATCAAATATTTAATTCCTACATAAGCACGTCATTCTGCTTTACAAGGACAACAAAGCTACAGTCTTGCAGAGGGCAAAAACAACTCAACTAAAAGAGATGACCACAAACTCTATACTCAAGAATAACTGGCTGACATCAAGTGACCATCAAACACAGTGGCTAACTGAAACTGGGGTGCAGTGCACGACAAGAACAGATGGAAACAGGCTCCTACAGGCAGGACTGGAGTCGTGCAAAACTCACCTTAATCAGTGAAAACCTAAGACCTTATGGGCTCTACACACGGAAGGCCACATCACTCCTTCTCCATTCATTTCCCATGAAACTAGAGCGATGAGGCGAAAATCGCTGCCCTCCTCCAGTCAAGCGACAGGCAACATTTGTGCATGTGAAATGTTGTGCTCGTTGACGTAGATGTGCACACAGGGCTTGCGACGTGACACCAGAAAATAGGCAAATGTTCAATTTTTGTCGCTGTCGCATGGCACTACAACCAGTCAGTGAGGGGCTTCATTTACTGACCAATGAGAGCAGGCTAGACAGCGCAGTCTGCAAACATTTTCAACAAAGAAAAATAGATCATTTTACCTGTGTCTGACTTTTCCCATACTTTACGATACTTCACACAAAGATTATAGAGATGTAAATAAAAAGGCAACCGTGTGACGCCAGGGTGAATTTGTCAGAACGGATCAGCCTTGAGGGCCGCTATCAAATGATGAAATTCACGATGCTGTAACCTGTTTTGTAAACTCGGATGAACCCAGGGTTGTCTTTCTCTTTTGTACAGTAAACAGCAGAATTTGTGTCAATTCATGCAAAATCTTCTGACTCTTCATCCATGTCAGTATTCCCTCCAATATCATAACCATTCAAATTTCTTGGAGAAAAGCAATGTTGGATGGATGGTACTGCTGCCATCGCTGTCGTTTCCCCAGAGTGTGTCTTGTTTATCAGACTGAGGTTTGAAAAAGACCACAGGAACTGGACAATAGAAGACTGGAATAAGATCATCTTCTTGGAGCCCAATTTTCAGCTTTGCCCATCATCTAGTTGTTTTATTGTACAATGGAGACCTGGATGATCAGGACTTCAGCAAGGATGGAATCAGGCACATGTGTCTTTGTGAAAGATGCATTATAAAGCTACCTAACACGATTATCCTAGAAAAACATTAACTTCCTTATGCTAAGCCTGTGCTCCCAAACTGACAGCAGAACAATCCTCCATGCTACACAAGGAGGAGAATCAAGGTCTGGATGGAGCATCGCCACATCAAGAGTCTATCATGGCCAGCTCAATCTCCAGATCTGAACCCTGTAGCAAACCTCTGGAATTACATCAAAAGTCCATCTTGCAATGACCATCCATCATTGCAAGATGGATGGTGTTATGGCTGCCATTTATTGTCGCCACCTGTGTCCTGTCCTGCATGCAAATGCCCGTTTGCTGTTTTCTGACGGGAATTGGCTGAAACTGACACGCCTTCACGTCCTCCCTCCTGATTGGATAACTGCTGGTCCAGTCCTGACTGTCTTCCATCAGGAAAGAAAAGACTTCTGCAACTGCTCAGTCGTTGGCAACTCTTTTCCCCAGATGGTCTGCACTTAGCTTGCTGAACTGTTGTGATTGTGAACTTTGCTTTGGCGATGTTGATTAGTTAGATTAGAATTTGTTCCAACAGTGATAAAACTGTTTGGCTTTTGTGTTCTTCATTTTTGTTTAGCTGACTGATAGTCTTGTCTTCTTATCTCTGGTTTGGTAAATCTTGAAGCCCTCTTTGCTTCTCCTCTTGTTGTATTTTGTTAGATTATAGTTAAAAGTTAAAATGTGTTGGGCTAGATTTTAGGTTTGTATTTTGTATATAGAAATTTTACTTGAATACGTTTAGCTGTTGGAGCTAGTGTTGTAGATTAGTAGGCCAGTATTTCATTCATTGGCTATTCCTGGTTTTTGCTTTCAACTGGCTAATTTCGAGTTAAACCTGCTGTTATATTGTGTTTATGCTTTAAGCGGCTTCGCTAATCCCAACACGTGTGATTCCCCAACCCTTCTGTATTGTTCCTCCTGCTACCACGCAACAATAAAATCCAGTAGCTCCCTTTTACCACCTGTCTGCAGTACTCTTTGTTACGCCAGATGGTCAGAAATCATCAAGCAAAGCTGAGAAGTTTATATATATATATATATATATATATGTGTGTGTGTGTGTATATATATGTGTGTGTGTGTATATATATATATATATATATATATATATATATATATATGTGTGTACATATATATATATATGTGTGTATATATATACACACACACACATATATATACACACACACACACACATATATATATATATATATATATATGTGTATATATATATGTATATATATATATATATATATGTAAAAAGAGTTACCCAGCAGCTTTGTGAGCAGTATTTTTTTTCCCCAAGATGTGTATATACTTAAAATAGTAAAACTTCATAAATAAGGAGGATAAATTGTTTTTTGGTGGTTTATGTTAACAACTGTGACAAAGCACCCATATCCCCAAAATCAGCTTTTCTCACAAAGATGGGGCTCAATCTGGATTTTAAAATACCAACCGTAATAACTTTGTTTTTAAAAATTAAATGTAAGGATTTAAAAATATTAGAAACTTAATAAATATGTAGGATAAAGTGTTTTTTGGTGTGACAAAGCCCCTACTTGCTCAAAATCAGCTGTCACTGAGATAATGCCAAATTCAGATTAATATGGCACAAGTAATATGTTAATCTCTGTTTATTTTGACAGCTCTGATAAAAATCCTAACTTGATAAATATAGGTTTATATATATATATATATATATATATATATATATATATATATATATATATATATATATATATATATATGTATATATTCTTTTTTTTACAATAATCTGGCAACTATTTTGAGACCTCCGTGGTGATTGGGACTTTCATTTTAGGAAAAGTTTGTTTTAAACTACTGCATTGCACTTTATGTTGGGCTCAGTCACACATCTTTTGCTAAACTCCAGCTTTTAACTGGCAAAAAAAAACAAATCAAAAAACAAAAGCAAAGTATTTCAATTTTAGCATCACTTCTTTGGCTTCTGGTTCATTTTAGGATTGAGTTTAAAATTCTTTTGTTTATATATGCCTTAATGGCCTTGACCCCCAGTATCTGTCCGGCCCGCTTCAGCCGATCAGCCTCATGTTCTGTCAAGTCACCAGATCAGTTACTGTTCGTCCTCCCTGAAGAGGAAGTTGAGAGGTGACTAAGCATTTTCATTTGCTGTCTCAAAATGAGTTATCTTTGCACACCAGACAGGTTAATTCACTTCCTGTTTGCTCTCTTAAAACACTTTTTTTCTCCTTAAATTTTACTGTTAACACTCTAAACAAAAGTAAGCACAGTGGCTAGCAAGATGGAGCTCTTTCCCAAAAAGGTATGGTGTTATTAGTTATAAGGAGCTGGTTGAGGTTTTTTTGCATCCTCAGACTCAGAACAAGTGACGGCACGTTGCAGAATTAATTTAAAGCCTATTTATACCAATAACGGCAGAAGAACTTATTTATTTCAGCACCTTAGACATGCTGCTAAATGGGAGAAACTTTAGTCAACTGAGCCGACACATTGAAATTCTCTCATTGTCTGAATATATTTATTTCGGCAAACAGTAGGTTATAATGGAGCCTGATGACTAATCCGTCCACTTTCATTCCCAAATTTCTAAGATGTTTATGTTTAATTCCGTGGAGTAAATTCTTCCCACTTTTTTCTGGTTTAACTGGTGTAAATGCTGGCCAGTTAGCCAGAAAATGCAGAGGTTCTGAGACTCCAGAACGCAATCTGAGCCAGAGCCTGAGTGTTGTCTATTTGCCAGCACTAACAGATATACAGTTAAGTGAGCTGTCACTCAGAATTTAGCTGTGCATATACAGTAAACACAGCTGCTCGATAACAAGACAGCTCTTAAAGAGATGACTTACATCAGGAGAATTATTTGCACAAGGGATCCTGTATGATGACACAGGATCCTGGTGTTAAATTGTCTGTGTGCAGTTTTTCACATGCAACCAATATCTAGAGATGTTTTTTTGTGAAAATCCCAGTAGATCAGCAGTTTCTCACCAACAACCATGCCACGTTAAGTTGCTTAAATCCCCTTTCTTCCACATTCTGATGCTCAGTTTGACGTTATGCAAGTTGTGTTGATGTCTAAATGCTTTCTGGTAGCTGCCATGTGATAGCTGATCAGCTACTTGGGTTATAAAGTAACTGAGCAGGTATACCTAATAAAGTGGCTGGTGAGTTTGTTTCTATTCATTTTGAGGTCTGGAGCAAATTTAATCCTTGAATTTAAACTGCTTACTAACATTCAGAGTTTTCCCCTCATTTAAATGGATTTTTCAGCTTCAAAGAAAAAGAGGCAGACCTTGAACCTGACTAAGCTGTTTTGTTTGAGCTTAACTTTATTAGTTGTAAAAGTTCATGGTTGACATACATCCTTCTCCTGCTGTGCAGTATTGCTAAAGGTTTCCATTATGTTGCAGTTTTTTTTTTTTTGAACTTTTATTAAGACAACAGATCCTTGACATAGTTGCACTCAGAGTATATAACTTATTTCTGATGACATGCATAGTACATTTACAAAAGGACAGAAATAACAATTAGAAGTGTATATTTATATCAGTCCCATTAAGGCAAAAAAAAAAAAAAAAAAAAAAAAAAAAAGATAGGCAAAGGGATAGAACGTTTATGTCTTGTCCAAATAAGAGATCACCGGTGACCATCTTTTCAAGTACAGGTCTCTCTTCAGCCGCAGAACTGCAGTTATTTCCTCCATAGAGATCACAGATTTTAGTTTCTGAGTCCATTGTTCCAGGGTAGGTGGGAGCGGTTTAAGCCAGTTTGTCGTTATTGTCTTGTGGGCAATTAGTACTAAGACCTTTAATATATACATTTGGTTTTTGTCCCAGACCTCAGATGCTAAGTCACCCAGAATTATTTGATGGATAGGATATGTTATATTAAGATTCAGGATCTTTTTAATTTCCCTGTTTACCCTCTCCCAAAAAGGGCTGATGACGGGACATTCCCAAAAAATGTGAGAAAGATCACCTATTTGGCCACACTTTCGCCAGCAGAGGGCACTGGTGTTGTGTTCATAGGTGGATATAATTAATGGGGTCCTAAAAAATCTCATTCTTAATTTCCAACTAAATTCCCTCCAGTTTGGACTATTAAGACATTTATGCCACTCCTCCCAAGAGTATTCCCAGTCTATATCATCTATAACTGTATTGAGCTCTAATTCCCATTTATTTTTCACGTCTAATGTCCCGTCGTCTTGTTCCATTCTAATGATTTTGTATAGAGAAGAAGTAATTTTCCCTATGTCGTTTTTGTCCTCTATTTCAATCCAATATTGCTCAAAATTTTTCGGCTGGTCCCTCACTTTTTCAAATTCCTTGTGTTTCTCTAAATAATGTCTTATCTGCATATAGCGAAATAGATCATTACTAGACAAATGGAACTCAGTTTGAATCTGGGAAAAGGATTTGAAATGTCTCCCACAGAACAGCTGATTTACATTTGTTAAGCCCATATTGGCCCATCTATGAAATCCACTATCGAGCTTTACAGGTATAAAATCGGTTATGGTCAATATTTTGGATGCTCTGGATAGAGAGAGGGGTAATTTAAGTTGTTTTCTCACCTTTTGCCAAACACCTAAAGTAAATTTAACCCATTCATTCTGTATTTTCAGTTTTTGTCTTTCTTTTGTGTCCATAAATAATAAAGCTGCCATGGGTCTATCTGGTACCGAGCACTGCTCTAACTGGAACCATCTTGTGTCTTCATCCATCTTAATCCATGTGACCAGGGCCTTCAGCTGAGCCGCCCAGTAGTAACTTTTCAAGTGTGGAAGGGCCAGGCCACCCTTTTCTTTTGGGGAGTGTAGTACTTTAAGTCTCACTCTGGGTCGTTTGTTTTGCCAAATAAATTTTGATATAAGTTTGTCCATCAGTTGAAAAGTACTTGTAGGCACTGTGACTGGGAGGGAGTGGAAAAAAAAGAGAAATCGTGGCAAAACATTCATTCTGATGGTTTCGATCCTACCCATTAAAGAAAGAGGGAGCATCTGCCATCTCTCTAAATCATTTTTGATAAGAGTTATGAGTGTGTTGTAATTGGATTTGTATAACTTCGATGAGTCTTTGGATAGGGTCACTCCCAGGTACCTAAACCCTTCTTTTGACCATCGGAACTTTACATTGGGATTTAGTTGGGCAGGCCAGCATCCTGAAATCATCATTGCTTCGGATTTTCCTTCATTTATCTTGTAGCCCGAGATGTCACCAAACCCATTCAGACAATGCATGAGAGGCGGAATAGATGACAGTGGGTTGTTAACATACAGGAGTATGTCATCGGCAAATAAAGATATTTTGTGTTCTAGACCTCCATGATCTTGTATTCCCTCTATTCGGTCATTTGTTCTGATCCATTCCGCTAGCGGCTCAATGCAGAGAGCAAAGAGGATCGGAGCCACCGGGCTACCCTGACGTACCCCCCTCTTTATAGAGAAATATTCGGAGCAATAACCATTTACGTGAATTCTTGACATTGGGTCCTTGTTCAGTGTATTAATCCAGCTAATAAAGGTAGAGCTAAATCCGAATTTCTCCAGTGTGTAATTTAAATATCTCCAGTCCACCCTATCAAACGCCTTCTCAGCGTCTAGCGCAAGAAGCATTGAAGGATGGATAGATTTCTTAGCAGTGGATTGAATATTCAAAGCTCTTCTAATATTATTTGATCCTAGTCGTCCCGTAATAAACCCAGTTTGATCTGGTTTGATCAACTTTCCCATGTATGTTTGTAGCCTTTTTGCTAATATAGAGCTAAGGATCTTTACATCGGTTCCCAATAGGCTAATCGGCCGGTAGGACGCGCATTCTTTCTTATTTTTCCCTTCTTTATGTATAACTGATATTATAGCTTCTGACCAACTTTTTGGTGGGTCGTTCATATTTAAGGCGTAGTTAAATACCGTGCACAGCTTAGGAGTGAGTTCTTTACTAAATATTTTATAAAATTCCCCGCTGAACCCGTCAGTTCCTGGACTTTTGTTGTTCTTCAGTAATTTAATAGTTTCTTCTATTTCCTTTTCAGTGATTGGCTGAGTAAGATTTTTTGCCTCTGTTGGTGATAGTTTTGTTAAATTGAACAATTTAAAAATGTTATTCATGTCGTCTTTATCTTGCGTTATATCAGGCGTGTATAGATCTTCGTAGAACTCTCTAAAAGCAGCTGCAATTTGTTCTGGACGGGAAATTTCCTTTCTTGTTGAGGGGTGTGTTATTACTGGAACTACACGACTGGCCTGAGCCTTCCTGAGCTGAAAGGCCAGCAGTCGGCTCGCACGGTTGCCCATCTCATAATATTTTTGCCCTGAAAAACGCATAGATCCTTCTGCCTTATACGTAAGTAATTTGTCAAGGGCGGCCCTTTGGTCTTTTAGGCGTGTCAGTACATTCTCATTTCTAGTAACTTTGTGCATTCGTTCTAAATTTCTAATTTCATTCTCAATCTCTTCTTGCTTTGCTAATCTCTGTTTTTTAAGCTGTATTGTGAGCTCAATGCATCGGCCTCTTAACACTGCCTTAGCTCCATCCCATAATGTGGACGGGGATACCAAGCCGTTGTCATTTAGTAAAAAATATTCCGCTATTGAATCTTTTAATTGTTGCTGTCTTTTTGCATCGTTCAGTATGGAGACATTCAGCCTCCAATATTTAAAGTGCCTTTCTTTATGTAGGGTGAGCGACATCCTAACTGGCCCGTGATCTGATAGGGTTATGGGTTCTATTGTAATGTCATTGACTCTGTATAGTTCTTGTTTAGATATGCATATCATATCTATTCTTGAGTATGTGCCGTGCGCGTTAGACAGGAAGGTGAAATCTTTTAAACTTGGTTTTAATGCTCTCCAGGTCTCGATCAATCCTAGTTCCTCTAACAAGTGGGTCACAGCTTTACTTTTTTTATTTGGAGCGGAATGTTCTGGGGGTAATTTATCTCTCTTTGAATCTAGGACACAATTAAAGTCCCCTCCAACTAATATCATACCTTTTGATTCTTTAGCGAGAATGGATGCTATCTTTATAAAAAATGAGGGATCATCTTCATTTGGGGCATAAATATTCATAATTGTCATATCTATACCCTCCATAGTGCCCACCAACCCTATATACCTGCCTTGTGGATCTTTTAGTTCTTTCTGTACCGTAAAACAAGTGTTTTGGTGAATCAGAATTGCCACGCCTCTCTTTCTGCTCTTTGGGCAGCCAGCAAAAAACACCTGGTCAACCCATTCTCTTTTTAGTTTCTTATGTTCCAAGTCATTAAGATGCGTCTCTTGCAGTAAAGCCACTGAGCATTTGAAAGATTTCAGTTGGTTTAGTATCTTTTTCCTTTTAATCGGATGGCCCAGTCCTTTAACGTTGTAGCTGGTAATATTTATCTCCCGCATATAATTAGCAAAATAAATGATTTAAATGATTTGTCTGTCATTAAGTTAAGAGTCTTGTGGCCATTTCTTTCGTCTTTTTTAGTTGTATCAAACTGTACTAAACAAACTTTGCATGTTGTAGATAATGAGTGCATGAACAAGAATATGTCAAGGGGAACTAAAACAAGATTTGAACATATCGAACAGATAAGGCTCCCACAGAACCGACCGGCCATCGATATAGCAATAGCTGGCCCCTGTTGTTTTCCAGGCAGAACGGCGTGACATCTCCGTTCTGGGAAGTTGGCACAAAGTGCACACCAGATCACAAACCAAGGTAGAGAAAAATTTTGTTTGTGAAACTCAAACCTGATCTCAGGTCTCATATAAAAACAGGCGTTATTACTGGCAACCCGCGATTAATCAGATAGTTAAACACTTATCAAGCATTGTGACAAAGGTTTTAGTCATGAAATTCTTACCCTTATCATGTAGAGAGTGAAAAACAAAAAGGGGAAGGCAGAAGGAATAACATACCTTCAAATTATGTCCGATATACTCTCTTGTAATGTAAATCAAACATAAACTCGCAAGTCCGCATCAGATAGTGAATCATTTCCTCCTCTTCTCCCGTTCTCCCGTGTTTTCCAAAGCTCTCTGGAAAGTTCTCTGTCCATCTTCTCTCTTTCACTAACTTTTACAAGAATACCCATCTCTTGAAGTGTTGGTACGGCTTCGATAAGCGTTGGGAAGGTCTTTGGTCCGCTCTCCAGGTCAATCCGGAGCTGTGCAGGGAAGCGACACCGCGCGCGCACCCCCTTTTCCTTCAGCTGCTTTATCACACCGCGCAGTCGTGCCCTCTTCTTCTGGACTTCTGGGGAGTAATCGTGATCAAAGAATATGGTCTTTCCTTGGAACTTCACCTGCTTTTGGGCCCATGCCTGTCGCAGAACCGCCTCCTTCACTGCATAGTCCATGAATCGGATGATTATGGAGCGAGGTGGATCTGTGTTGGGTGGCTTTGGCCCAAGCGCCCTATGGGCTCTTTCGATCCGAATGTCCTCCTGTGAGAAGCGTAGTTCTGTTTTGATGAGCCCTTTCACAAAGCCAACCATGTCCTCCTTTTCACATCCCTCAGGCACTTGGTAGTTATTCCTGCGAAGGCGATTTTGTAGATCGTCGCAATGACTTGTGAGGGCAACCTCTCTTCGTAGCAGGTATCGGAGCACCCTTTCGTTTCGTTGGCTAGCATCCTCTGCTGAGCTAATCCTGCTCTCTACCTCCTCTGCGCGATTTTCTAGTGTGGTCAATCGTTCTGTCATATCTTTCATCGAGCCTTCAAGTCTTTCCAGGGACGCTTTTGTTTCTGAGAACGAGGCCTGATTCTCTCGTCTTAAATCTTTAAGTTCACGAAGGATCTCCGCCATGTCGAGCTCGTTAGATGTCGGGCTAATATTAGCCTCAAGTTGTTCCGGGTTCATTCTTTCTTTGTCATCTTTCGGTGCAGACTGTTTTGCTGCGGTGTTTCTCCTTGAGGTCATGTTTAGCCTCCACTTGTCTTGTAGGGAAATCGTTAATTTTGCAGAAATGTAGCCTAATTGTCACAAAGTTAACGGGAGCCAGTGAAAGTTGCGTCTTGTTCAAAACATGGCGTCACCGGAAGTCCATGTTGCAGTTTTTAATGCACTTTGACTTTATTTCAAAATCTAGCTAGCTTACAAAGGACAATGAAGTAAAGAAACAAGTTACAGTAAGTCCACATGAAATAGTTTTTAGCCATGACTGGCACCATCTTTATACTGGCCCTGTGTTTTATCCATTCACCCAGCACACCCTGCATACCATATGGATTTAGTTGCTTTCTGTACTGCCTCACCTGCCTTCCTAAAGCCTTTTTGGCAGAATGGACAACTGCCAGGAAAGCTGAAACCCTAAAGATAAACTTCTCCCAGTGGCCACAGGATATGGTTAAATATCCTGGCTGGCACTACTCAGAAGGAGTTGTACAAAACTTATTCAGTCACCCTCTTTTGTTGAAAAGTCAATCATGCTCTCAGAGGTTATGTTTACAGAGCTAACTAACTCTTGCTGATGTGCTGATGTTTGAACTCGTAATAATTCTTTTTAATTTGTGAGTTTCACCATTGCTGTCAAATTTGTACCATTATGTTTGTAGAGATTAAATTGTGCTGGAAAGCCATTAATGTTCAAATTCAGATGAATTGTACTCTAGTTATATTGGTACATCTGCTTCAAATGGACAGGCAAAGGCCTTCCTAATTGCTTCTGTTTTTGTCCTTGTTCCAGCATGGTGCCTTAGGCTTCTCCCAGTTCTCCTCTTCTTCATTTCTTTTGCCACATACTACTTTTCCTATGCCATACTGCGGAGGTAATTCCACACACACACACACACACACACACACACACACACACACACACACACACATAGATATGCATTTTTTTTCTTGGTTGCTCTGGTATTGGAGTCATATAATCACAGAAATGCCCATATCTGGTAAGGAAAGTACTTTAGTGAGGTCTGAGCAGTGCTGAGTCGCTACAACTTAAGAAGACAAGCCACGTTCTGATTGAGCTGTTTATGCTGCAGCCTTCATACATGCACGCTCCTGCACTTTTTCAGTGGTCTGGGCACAGTTTCAGGCACACTTCATAGGTTCAGGAGCAGCTTCGATGCCAGTTGTGATAACTGTCTGTCTTTCAGCTACGGCAACACCAGCAAGCCTCTGAACAGTAGCAAGTTGGTGTGTGGAGGCTGGCTAACCCAGAAGAAGTGGGAGAGCCTTAACTTTAAGTGAGTAATGGCATGTCTGTGTTTTCCTTTTCACATACTGGTGGGAGTGGGTGGCTTATTAAAGAACAGTATGCCAGTGTTTTTATTCAAACGTAGGAGCCAGCTTTATTGAAACTGGTTGGTTCTTGACCAGACATGAGGGAAAAACATTTTTATTGAGAAAGAACAGCAGTTGTTAAAAAACACAAGTTTCCATCTGAATAGTGAGATTGTCGTAAGTTTCAGTCACTGAAGTGGAAATTCATGATGGAGTGATTTAGAAAGGGCAAGTTAATACCAAAACCAGTGTTGGCTCATGAATATTCTGTTGATAAGTTACACAATAGCATGTTTAGTTAAGTAGTCATTCCTTCACATTCTCAAACTCCCCGTCATTTATTTTTCTTTTGCTTTATTATTAGTTTATTCAGCTGTATATTTACTGTTCATTGTGTGGGCCCTGCTCTCTTACAAAATAGATATGGTCACCATCTGTGGTTTGTCTCAACTTCATGCAGGGCCACTGTTTATTTCTTCAGGCCGGTAGACCTTCCACTGCCAACCCGTTAAAAAGTTAAAACTCATAATCTCTGTGTTTACTCCTGCTTCTTTAAATTTATTTATTTTTTAAGGTTGCTAGTCCACTGCTCTTGGATTTTCCATCAGTTATTACATTCACATGGAGGCCTTCCAAGCAAACACAGTGACATTTCTCTAATTAGACCCCTCCAAAGGAGGTTTATCCTCATCTCCTGCAGAGAGGTAGCTTGCTCACAAGGGTCATAAATGTCTGAGAGACTCACAGTCAAAGACAGTTGGTCGTAAAAACTGCAATCTAAACCCAGCTATTACAGAAAAGTGAAACTGTTTCACCTCTTACAATCATTTCACTCCCGTGCTCTGTGAATGTTGTTTTCCCTCTCCTCAGCAGAGAATACAAGATTTTTAATGAGGGAAGCTGCTATTGAATGACATCATGTAAATGGCTGATTTTATTATGAGTCTGGTTTACCTGCTTCATGGCTAACAAAACATTTTTTAAAGCATCAGTCAAGCATATGAGACAGTTTTTCATGTGCTGGCAAACTGTGTAACAGCAGAGATGATGTTATTTAGCTGCTTTGCCCAAAACCGCTCAAAGTGTTTTTTTCAGCCCTGTAGCCTTAACCCCCACTCATATCTCCCTGTAATATAATTAATCTCTACACTGAGGCTCTGTTGTATAATTCCTGCTCTGACACTTCTCATGCAGCATCAGCAGACAGACACAGCTTTTTCTGAAAATGGGAGATTTCCTTTGGCGGGAGCATATGCCAAAGCTGGCTTTACCTTACGGCATTAAGGACAGTGGTATGTTGACTTTGCACTCTTCTGCTCAGTTACCTCAGCACATCTCACATATTGCTGTTTGATGGTTATGGTTGTGAATATTTCTGTTAGATCTTGCCTGTTTCTGTAAAACTGCTGAAAAAAAGCCTTAAGTCTTGCCACCTGTCTTCCTATTTGGCCAAGCGCTCTTATAATCTTTTAAAAAGATCTTGAGCAATATTTCTTATGGTTTTCTGAAGACGATCAATGAGTGGAACTAAAGGTAGCTGACATCCAAAGAAGTGCTCTGAAATATACTTCACGAAGCCTGAAGAAATATTCCTGAAGACTTCTTAAAGAAATTAGAAAATGCTTGTCAAAGAGGGATCAAGTTGTGTTAAAGAATAAAGTTGCTCAGACCAAATATTGACTCTCAAGCTCAAGTGCATCCTATTTTTTAGTAATATATATAAAAAGGGAGTGTTGGCTCAAGACTTCTGCACAGTACAATAAATTGCATTAAAATCTTGATAAAAATAACTCAGACTCAAATAACACAGACTGTAGCAGTCTGTGTGACGTGAGGCTTTGAAATAGTTTAACCAATGTGAATTGTCCCTTTTCTTCCCTTCCAGAGCCGTTGCTACTTAAAGTTCTTGCAGAAACAGTAGATTATCAGCTGCCAGCTGACATTGAAAAGTAAGTGTGAACATGAATTATGGATTATTAGGGCTGGGTTGCCTTTCATTTACCACCTATACACCAAACAATGCAAAAAAAAAGAGCCCACATCATGATCACTCACCCTGATCACTTTGTACTCGGACACAAACACTGAGTACAGCCTGAGGAAAAAGAGAGCAGCAGGTTTAATCACACACCAGACACACTTCCACAACAGCTTCTTCCCAAAGTGATGGTTAACGTCACGTAAGTGATTGGACTCATTTGCAATAATCTCATAGATACATGTGGAATGTAACGGATGCAAGTGCAATATAATAGAGTTGTGAAATAACCCAGCAATATGCAATCAAAGCTGCAAACCTTCATCTTTCATTTATTTATCTCTTTTTATTACTTCGTCTATTTACTGTGTTATAAGCTCTTGTTCTTTTAACTCTACACAAAGAATTCCTCTTGAACTCAAACTTATTCAACTGTTACAACAAAGACTTTCTTTTTTTTGTATGTTTTAGATTTCCATTTTAGATTTCCAGATTATCATTATTATTATCATTATTATCATTATCATGTATCTTATATTACCAGTGTAAGTCCAAAGGGTAGAATAATTTATGTCCCTGGCTTGCACCAATACATTCGAATTAATTTAGCTTTATTTGTACAGTTGTCTTTTACAGATACAGTTCAGTATGCAGAAATGTTTTGTCCAGTTAATCCAAAACAAATCCATTATGTGATCTACTTTAGACTAATTTACAATACCTGCATGCATATAAGCCAGTTTATGAACAATAGTAGCCTGGCTAAGGAAAACAATGGTTGCATTGAATCATTTCTATAATTCAATCTTCCATCCTGAGTGCTCACGGGGCAGCCAGAAAGAATAGAGAGGAAAAATACTCTTATAACAGGAAAGAATAAATCCATCAGAACCAGACACAAGAGGAGTGGCCATCTGCCTCAACTGGTTGGAGGTGAACAGGACTGATGTGTCAACAAGCACCATAGCTGTAAACAGGGATGCCTGCTGAAAAAGAAAAAGAGAAACACAAGTTAATGACAATAAAATGTCATATACTTTTACATGGAGAATAAAGAGTAAAGAAAGAAATAGAGGATCTAAGCCTATAGCAGCATAACTAAGGAGATAACTAGCCTGCTTAACTATAAGCTTGATCAAGAAGGAAAGTTTTAACCTAATCTTAAAGGTAGAGAGGGTGTCTGCTTCCTGAACCCAAACTGGGTGTCTGTTTCATAAGAACTGATGACTGAGGGTCCTGTCTCCCATTCTACTTTTAGAAACAATAGGAACCACAAGTAAACCTGCAGTCTTAGAGCAAAGAGCTCTCTGCTGGGAAAAATGGAACAATTATAAGATTTTTTGGTTATATAGCGCTGTGTCATATGTGAGGAGAAGAATTTTAAATTCTGTTCTGGATTTTACAGGGAGCCAATGAAGAGAAGGTAAAATTAGAAAAAATGTATTGACAATATTTCTTTTTATTTTATTTTATTTTATTTTATCAAATAAAACCTAACTGAAATTAGAAATATCTTTTCCAAAGTTTACCTGGTCAAGTAGGCAGCACAACCACAAATTTACAATATACCACAAAACACACAAACAGTTATCAACTATCAAACACAACAAACAGAATTATGCTAATTCTTATCAGATACAAGTAGAAAAAATACCAGGGAATGACAGAAGAAAACTTCAGTGAAACCTTTTTAAAAATGTTTTACAATCTGAATAGTTTCCTGTTTCTTTTACATTTTGTATTGAAAGCGTGTGTATGTGTGTTTTTGTTTCTTCGCAGCCTTGAATGCAGAACCTGTGTGGTCATAGGCAATGGCTTTGTAATTAAAAACAGCTCCTTGGGAAGCATCATCAACAAATACGACATGGTCATTCGGTAAGAAAGGTCAAAACACCCTTGGGTATTTATTTATTTCTCTTTCTGCTCTGAAAGTTGTTCTAAATTATAAACTATAAATAAACTATAAGCCCTAAACATAAAAGGACTACCTCCCCCCACCCCTATCACTCAGGGACTGCACCCTTGCAACCAATGTTGAAGCTCAGTGATTCTTGCGATCAGGGACAAAAGGGTTAAAATTTTCTCCAAACATATTCTAATTATTCCTAAAGCCTATGTAAGGCAAGGCAAGGCAGTTTATTTGTATAGCACATTTCATGTACAGGACAATTCAAAGTGCTTTACATAAAACAAAGACATTACAGATATTTAGAACAGTAAAAGGCATCAACACATAATCAACACATAATCACAATGAAATAATAAATTACATTAAAATGATTAAAAGCAAGATAAATTAAAAAAAATATATATGTATATATATATATATATATATATATACATATATATATTTGCAAAAAGAGGATAGACAGACTTTCTTCAATGGGATGTAGATATTTGTGATATTTCTTTTAAAAAAGTTTATCTTTTCCAACCTAACAACAAGAAAAATAGGTTTAAATAAATATTACTGGTACTTTCATTATGTTGTGGAAATTCAATGCAATTATTAAAAAAAAATAAATAAACTGGAAAAACTGCTAAAAACCTGCAGTTATTATATCTGTATTTGAAAAACATTGATTAGTTCTGTAGCATTTTTTGTTATGTATTATGAGCCATTGTGGAAGGTCCAAAGAGCCACGTGTGGCTCTAGAGCTGCAGGTTGCAGACCCCTGGCCTATTTGTCAGATACGGTTTAGGAAATGTAAAGGTTCAGGATCCCAGTTGCATCACTTTTTTAGAAAATGACATCTTTAGACCTGAATTAGAATTTTGCCAACCATCAGGCACACAGAAATAAGCATTAAATTATTTTTTATGAACCTATTACTGATATTTTTACTCTTAGTGGCTTCTTAGTTCTTTTAATTGTGTACACATTTTTAAATCAATCATTCCACCTTTTAAAAGTTAGTTTAGTCAGTATTTTTGTTTTTTTTTTCTCTTTTCCTGACACTCCCTGTTCCTTTTCTGCCAGTCCTCCACTGATAACATCGTTTCTGGTAAATCCAGCCTGAAATTTATAAAAAAAGAGTTGCATACCATTTTGCAATCAGCACACTGTCACAAGATAAGCATACACTTCCCTCAAAAGGAAATAACTAACTTTTTACTTAATCTTGAAGAACTAATAAAATGAGATTCAATTTAAACGTAAGACTATACAAGTTGCTGAAATTAAACAGAAAAAAAAGTATTTAAAAAGAAATATTAGTTGCATGTACAACTTATATACAACTTAGTAAGAAAAAGGAAGAACAAACAAAAATAAAATAAGCTTACCAGCGCTAGTGTAGTCTCCAAGCATGAAGAAGATCAAGGATGTGGTCAAGGGGTCCTCAGAGTTTTTTATGTCTCTAATAACGCCTGAATGTTTTGTGTATATTTTTTTCAAAATCTATACTTTATCCAGCAGACATGTTCGGTCCCTGAACTGAAGAATGACTGAGAATCGCTGAGCTGTTAAGTTTCCTCCTCTTTTGGCTCCGTGTTTTCTAATAGTTTTTTAAATTTTTTTTCACACCTTTTTTAAAAATGCAGGATCAGTTGTTGTAAAACGTCTCTGCAAATTTCAATCACCGTGAAGCCTAATTATTATTATTTGCTAACAGATATGCAGAATTGAATATAAGTAGGAGAATAATGATTTATTTATTTTATTAACATAAAGAAAATTGAAACCACATCTCATTTTCAGTTTTACTGTGTTGTTTTCAGGTCAATACTGGTTATAATATTGGGATGATGTCTGTTTTCATTCATATTAATGCTCCTAAGATAAAAAAAAACAGACTTGGCTGTATACTTATATTGGACAGTTTCTAAGCATGTGACCTTCTTATGAAGACACACACAGCCATCCTCTCTGCAATTAGCAAAGTTTGAGCTCAAATAAAGTTCCTCAAAGTAGTGAAGAAAGCATTTTGTTCCCTCAGGGACAAAGACACTTCACAAATCTGACTTTACAGCCTTGGAATGAACCCATGTATTCTGAGTTTTTATAAGCTTCTTCTAAACAGCTAGAATTTGGCCAGTCCACAATGCATTTTTCTCCCCACACCAGCCCACCCACCCTCCTCCTTCTCTTCTTAGCAACTAATGGTTTCCTGGCCAAGTAGACTAAAGTTACTGACGTTCAGAATTAAACACATGCCTGAGAGTTTGACGTCATCAGGCTGTCTCTATCATAGAAACTCAGTTAGACTTTTTAAAAGCCTGTTAAAATTTAAGTTTCCAAAGTGCAGAGTAATCATTTCACTGTACAAGGCCTTAGTGTGTAAGGATTGAACTGTGCTGGGATTTTAAAAGTCTCAAAAACCCGTTCAAGTAATAAAACACTGAAATTTTTAGTCTTTACAGGCATCTGAATGACCCATTAAGAGCAAAACAAAACTTAAACCTTAAAATAACTGTGTATGCATCCTTATCTTATTCCAGATCTACTTCTGCATTGCTTCTGTGCTGTTGTCTCAGCTGTGCAAGTAGCATCACAGTGAAAGATGCTGCATGTTTCGCAAGCCTGATGGCTGGAATTACACACATAAAACAAACAAACAAAAGAAGAATAATCAGAATGAATAAATCAAGTTGAGAAGCTGTCTCATTTCACAAATTAATATCTGGCTCGTAAGAGCAGGAACTCTGTCAATAACAGCTGTAGAATCTCCTACCACTGAACCACAGTGTTTTCCATAAAAGGAAGTCATATTTGGAACACCATGCCAAACTAAATTAAAGTGATAACAGATTTTAAAACTTTCTCAGCAAATGTTAAAAACTGGCTGAGAACAAAACAAAAAGTACCCACCTTTTGAAATGTTAAAAGCTCTGCGGGGTCATGTTGCATGTTTGTGTGAGATTTTAGATTATATTAGGTGGATAGGAATTAGGTGTATATTTTTTTCTTAATAGTTATGTTTGTACCAATTAATGTTGGTGTTGCTTAAATCATAAAGGTTTTTATGGTTGCTTGTTTTTCTTTTTCTTTCTTCCTCTACAGTATGAAAGCCCAAAAAGGGGCAAGAGTTTTAAATTAGCTTAATGCTACATACTCAAAACATCAGTTGTACTTGATGTCCTTTATGTTTTTTTGCATTGTTCCTGATAAACAAGTACATAAAAATAGACGGAAAGAAAGACCGGGGCTTTTGGGAGGGGCTGGCTCACAAAGGAATCAAAAAAAAAAAAAAAAAAAATTTAAACAATAGGTTGTTTGAACGTTTGCTTATTCAATTGTAAAATTATGTCCCTCCCTTAGGTTGAATGATGCCCCGGTGAGAGGCTATGAGAAGGATGTAGGGGACAAGACCACCATGAGGTTCTTCTACCCAGAGTCAGCCTCGTACAACCCTGGATTGCACAACGAGCCAGGCACTCTTATGGTCCTGGTGCCTTTTAAACAGCAAGATCTCCGCTGGCTCAAAGAGATCCTCTATAATGAGAAGAGGGTACAGGATATGTGTGAGAATTCACTCTCACACACAAACTCACACACACAAACATCCTACTCTGCTTCACATAAACACACTGTTTAATTTCATTTTCAGCTCTCACCAGTCATCCATATCAGGAACAAATGCTTAAAAGGTTCACCTTCAGCGGAGCCAATGCCCTTTAGAGCTAAATGTAGTTTCCACTGCAGACATCCTTCGCTCTGTTGTTCTCAGCACCTCCGGCCTCCCACCACTAATGGTTGCAGGGTCATTACTTGCTAATTTGCACATTGATTTAGTGGCCTCCAGATGTGGGGGAGTCATATGTTCAATGACATCTCATTTAGAGTAAATTACCAACCAAAAAAACAACCAAAAATAGCAATAATTTCCCCTTTGCCATCTTTTTTTTTCATATCTCTTACACAGCATTCTTGCTTTTATTTCACTTTTTGTATATGTTTGCATTCAAGGTCAGAAAAGGCTTTTGGAAGCTTCCTCCCCAGATCTGGTTGGGTGACGTCAGTAAAATCAGAGTCCTGGACCCACACTTCTTGCACCAGACTGCAGACAAACTGCTCCAGATTCCTCTGCACCCAAAGGGAAAACAGGTGAGGGATCACTCTCACTTCACTGTTTAATGTCATGACGAAAACTTTTTGGAGCTAAACCTTTGTTTAAGGTCCAATCCATCTCAAGTTTCTGTGTCCTAAAATCTCTTCTCATTTTCAGCCAAAAATGGTTGCTCTGTTTCTGGCATCCTCAACTGCAATTTTCCCACAAGAACCATCTCTTGTGTTTGTTACTTTTCCATACATCCCTTTTTTCTCTCTTGTCCTTTGCAGCTTCCCACATGAATGTTAATCAGGGTGGAAGGAGCATCCGTTGATTAGTCTCAGTTCTTGTAGTGATACGTCTTGAGCTCTTTGATAAACTGTGTACTTGAAGAGGCATGCCTCTAGAAAATTAGTAAGGGATTTGCTGAAGGTTAGTAGCACTTCTGTGGGTCCAATTATTTCAGAATATGATGATTAGCTTCTGCCTGGCAATTTGACATCTCATTACAAGATAAGTGCCTTGTGTATTCTGAGCTGCACAGCCAGTCCCTGGGAAATAATTGGTTTTTGAAGAAAAGCCAAACTGTTACATAAATTTTTGTTAGATGCTCTGTTTTTAAACAAAAGGCAGCTCCCAGTGTTTCGGCTCTGATCATATTTCTGTTTTCTAAGGTAAATATAATCAGGCATGTTCAATAAAGTTAAATATTAAAAGCTATTAAGAAAAAAAATCCATTAACCCCCCCCCTCAAAAAAAAAAAAAAAAAAAAGGATGCGGAAACCCTACTCTATGAGAGAGCTGTGATTGTGCAATAACACAGTAATGCATGGCATTTTCACACATCAGATTTTGATACTTTTTGTCCTACTGGCATGGAATAAAATTTTCATCAGCCCATTGTACCCTATCTGCCAAGAGAGGCTTGTTGTTTGTTTGATAGGGATGGTCCCTGACATGGACCCAGGCCAAGTTTTGTTTTGGTTCTGCATGTTCCTCTTGGCAGAGTCCCCTTTGTCAAAGAGTGAAGGGGGGTATTACTCTTCCTGACTGCAGTACTAACACAACTGGCTGGTGCACGAGAGGAGTGAGCAGTGGGAAGGCAGCGATCCTACAGGCAGTCAGCAGGCTCACCCAACAGGAGCTCTGCACCATCTGCACAGATTGAATGGAAAGTACTGGAAGGGGAGGAAACAAAGTGGGCAGGCAGAATCAGTGAAACATGAGTGTTGGGGAACTGTAAAGTTTTGCAGCAGCTTACAGTGGGCCTGCCCTCTGATTCCTGTGGTGTTATGGCTTTATTTTATTTGTAAGTTGTTAAGAAATACACTAGCCTTTGGTTATGACGTCAGTTATACGACGTGTCTGAGCATTGGACGGTAGGACCCGACTGTTAAGTGTTCAGTGGAGAATAAAGTGACATGCAAGAGAACAGCTGGACTCGCGTGCATTATTAGACCACACAACAATTCCCATATCCTTCAGCAGCCTTTGTGGTGGAACTGGCTACAAAGCCTTTGTAGGGCACACTTTTATATCCCACTCTTGGTTTTCTGCTTTAGCTGCTAGGTTAGCTTTTCCTTTTGAATGCCTCCTTGATGGCTTCTTCCCATGGAACAGTAAGCTCAACAATGAAGACACTTCTGCAGGGTTTGGACCAGAGGAGCAGGTTTGGGCGCAGGTTGGTCACTGCAATTTCAGGGTGGGAAGGTGACCCTCTGGCTTAGGTCTACATGCATTTTCCAATCCCATGCTGTGTTTAGTAAGCATGAGTCATGGTGGTGATTGGAACTCAGCATGTGCTTTTGAGGGTATAGCATTGGTGGCTACCCTCTTGTTGTCAAGTTCAACAGGCAACAGGTGTATCTACCCTGAGTTTGTATGATTTTACACCCCACCAGGACATGTTAGAGGGTTGCTGAGGAAGTACACTGGTGGCAGATTTGATCCTCTCCAAACCTGAGATGTAGTTTGGTTAGAGAGGGCAAGACATCATATGTATCTCAGATGATAAAGCTGAACCTGTTGGATTCAGTGTTCCATGGCTCACTCTATGTTTGTTGTTTACACCAATAAGGTTCAACAGATGAAAAGGGTGATAAAAATAATTCAGTCTGTTCAACAACTCTCTCATGAATTGCACTGGCTGAACTGCTGACAGCATGCAGTCCCTCTCACCCCTCTTTTGGAAAGATTTTGATGTCAACATCTGATTTCAAAACTATCTTCCTTGTAAAAGTAAGAAGCTGACATAGCTTACCAGAGAAATATGTGTTTGCTGATATCAGAACCTGTCAGGCTTCCTGTGTTTTCACTGTTTATGCTAAGCTGAGGGGAAGCTTCTAAAATTAACTGGCGGTAAAAAGTCACCTTAACTAAGGCCCTGTTTACACGACAATATTTTTATGCAAAACACAAATATTTTTCCTTTGCGTTTTTGAAAAAAAAAAAAAAAAAGCATTTACAAAACACTGGAATGAAAACTATGCCTGTGCAGGAGAGCACCAAAAGACCAATGATGAAGTGCGCATGTCAGGGCTTTAGTGGGAAGTGAAACTTTGCTACGACACACCCCGGTGTGCACCACATCCTCCCCCTTATAAGATCGCAAAACCAAACACAACAACAGAAGCGGTCCATGTCAACCACTAGTTATCTGGAGCATGTCTTCGGTGATGAATAAAGACTCTACCAAAAATAGGTTTTGCTTCAAGAGACCAAATAAAAAAGATATAGCAGCACAAACATGACACGGAGGTCCACTATTGTTGTTTTTATGCTTTTTGCAGGTTAAGCAGGGTCAGAGTACACAAGTGCAAGATGATGTGAAAGATGTCATCGCAGCTAACAGATTCTATTTCCAGTCAACACTGACAGGACTCGCCTTGTGTTGCGAGAAAATTTCAGTCTGGAAGCCATTGTCAAATTTTCGTGGTTGTATCTGCAATAATTTTATTTTTTTGCATCAGGAGTTTACTTGGAAACTGATAAAAGGACAAACATGTTTGGGATCACTAGTTTAAGAAAAGTGTGTTACTGCTTAAGAAAATACTGGAAACGGGCCACTGTAAACACTTGTATGTGGACCTGGAGATACTTCTTTGCAGAAAGTGCTCTTGCAGGGGAAACTCGGTGATAACATGGAAGGCTAAAGAGGAAAAAAGGATATAAAAAGAAGAATCATCAAATGTAATGCATTGTGGAAAAACTGTGGTAAAAGCTTCATCCATCTCCAGGTCATATGGGCCTGATTCTCCGTCTTGCTTCCGTGAATGTGAATAATCATTGTTGGATTCATTGGTGGAGAAAACAATGAATCCAACAACAGAAAATGGCAAACAAACAGTGATTTCAGTGCAGGCAGAGTCAGCTCGGGACAGAACAACAAATATGTCTTATCTCATCAATCTCACATCTATTCTTTGCTTTTCAGATCAAATAATGTCCTGTTCAGCCATCCAGAACAGCAGAATAACCCTGACACTATTATCCTAACTCATTCTAACTTCTAGTAAAAACGTGAAAACAAATGTATTTTAATACAACCAATAAAGCTGCTGTCACTCGTGTGTTTTTCTATGCCAGGTCACTAAGTGTGTCAGACATTGTGACCACAAAGCAGCCCATTAAGACTATATGTCAGCTTCAGGTCACATTTCCAGACTCACGTTGCTCTAAAATCCAGATTGTATAACCACAGACAAGATCTACATTTCTGCATACCTACGTGTATGATAATCCCCCGCAGAGACAGCAGCAGGATGTTATGACTGGTTTATTATACAGTCCGCATTGTTACCTCCGCCAAGGTGGAGGTTTTCGGTGGCATTGGTTTATCTGTCTGTCTTGTTCACAACAAAAATTAAAAAAGTTATGGATGGATTTTAATGAAATTTCCAGGAAATCCCCAAAATTAGATAAGGAACAAGTGATTAGATTTTGGGGGTGATCTGGATCATTACCTGGATTCAGGAATTTTTTTAAAGGATTCTTCACTATGGGTAGATAGAGATAATTTTGCCATTAGAGCTTCTAACTCAAAAATAATACCCACAATCACTGCGGAAAAAAATGCAATGGTTTAGTGGAGGTCTGCGCTCTCTGATTCCTTCTACTTTTAGTACAGATTCTCCTTTCTGTGTGTGTATACTGGCACAACGACAGTGGCTCACCTCCTTACTGAGTGACAGTGAAGAGATGAAAGGGAACTGAGAGAAAGATGGAGAAACAGTCGTGTTCCTCAGCTATATTTGGGCATTAGGTGCAGACCATTAGGTCACAGGGATACCACATAATTTAGAGTGTGTCCCATGTTGTAAATCTGTGTTCTGTGGTGAAGAAAATGGAGAGTATGTTTTGAAAGTTGCTTTTGGGTTATATTACACTCATGGTTTAATTGTTGTGTCTTAGTTGTTTTGGGGTCATTATTTTATTTTGTCATTTATCCCTATAGAGCAGTCAAAAAGACTGTTATCAAATCTCTAACTTTAGATGAAGGAGAAAGGCCTTTATCCTCTGCAAAATGCACTTACACTAACTATTTGGCATATCATGGGACCTTCCGTTAACTTAAGCCGAAGCCTGACATAATTTCAAGCATAATCCTAAATCTGACTTTTGACTCTGAAACAATCCTTTTAACTCTCTGATCCAACATTTTCAGTCTGACCAGAACTGCTTGATTCAACAAATAGAAGTAGGTGATATAATATACACTCTCACAATTCTTGATATCAGCCTTTAACAGTTAAAAAGTGCATCACATGTTCTCACACTCATCTTATTCTCTCAAGATAAATAATTATCAGCCTGTAGTAAGAACTTCCGCTAAAAGTAGTTCTCTTTATGTCACACAACCAAGGCATTTAATGTGTTGCAAGGTGCTGCAGTTAGAGAATAAATATTGAATTCTGAGGATTGAGTCCTGACAGTTAAAACACAAAGAACAGTTTCATGTTGCCTTCCCAAACAGATTGCAGGTTTATTTTTATGTGGTTACTTCAAGGGGAGTTGGATCATACTGTATTTGTGTTACTCAGCTGCAGGATTAGTGGGTCAGTCCACCTTAGTGGTGGTTGACTCATCAAAAATAAGGCTTACCCATCTTGAGATGAGCATATTTTCCATGCCTCTATGTCTATGTTTTTTTTAGAAAGCATTTTGTCTTCCTCATGTGTTACGTGTAGGAGCACCTAGTCGAGATGACGGACTCTGCATACAATTTAGCACTGCACAGGATAAATGCAGTTCCAAATATAAAAAAAAAGCATCTACGCTAACCCTAAAAACTTTTTTTCTACTGTGGTTTTCCATCTCATTGCATAAAAGTTGTCGTGTTGTGCAGCGACTAACAGCGTGTGGCGAGAGGACATAATTCATTTGCTGTTGTGACATTTGTGCCAGAATTGATTTGACTTGTCTCGTGGTGCTCACAAGATTTCAGCAGCTGGTGGACAACCAGAAGCTTTCTGTAGGTTGTCTTTCGTAGCCTGAAAGTCACTTGTTAGGAGACAAGGTTTGACACATGGGTTGAGTTGTGTGACACATGGGGGGAGGGTTTACCATTAGTAAGACTGTTAGATTTCCCTCGAGATCAAAACATGTAATCTGAGATTTCATAAAGTTTAGCATCTTATCTTTAACAACACTGTTCTTAGGAGATAAGTTTTAATATTAGCTAATGATGAATCTGATGTCGGCAACACATCTAAAAAAGTTGAAACAGGGTAGTGTTGTGTAGCATCTCCTCTTTTAACTGTCTGTAAACGTCTGGAAAGTGAAGAAATCAGTTGCTGTAGTTTTAGGAGAAGATTTGTGTTCCATTCTTGTCTGATGCAGGATTTCTAACTGCTCTTTGTTTCCATATATTTAGTTTCATGATGCCCTAAATGTTTGCTATTGGTGAAAGGTATGGACTGCAGGCAGGCCATTTCAGCACGCATCATCATCTCCTGTGAAGCCATGCTGTTGTGATGGATGCAGTATGTGGTTTAGCATTGTCTTGCTGAAATCTGCAAGGCCTTCCCTGAAAGACATGTTGTCTGGATGGGAGCAGATGTTGCTCTTAAATTGTCCATAGTTTTTTCACTTTGATTCAGACCAGTTTAAATAAACTTGGGCCCAGAAAAGATTCTGAACTGTGTTCACACACAGGTTTTTCTTTGCATGATAGACGTTTAAAGGATTTTATGGTGAACTGTGTTCACAGTGATTTCTGAAAGTGTCCCTGAGCTAATGCAGTGATTTCCAGTATTAGAGAACCATGTGTGTTTGTAATACGGTACCACCTCAGGGTCAGAAGATCACAAGCATCCAGTTTTGACTTTCAGACTTGTCCCATGTGCACAGATATTCCTCCTGATTCTCTAGATATTTTGATGATATTAAACATTGTAGATTGTGGGATCTTCAAAGTCCTTGCAATTTTACATTAAAGAACATGTTTTTTTTAATTATTCCACAATTTTAGTTAGTGTTTGCCATGGATTTGTGAAGCTCTATTTATGTATGTTTCAGCCTAGCATCTTTTAGCTTATCTTTGCTACAAAGCTAACACTGAGTTATGCAATAATTTGTATGTGAAATATCATGAGAAATCTGTTATTAACAAGCAGCACCAATTTCTCTTTTCCTCTGCTGCCCTCTAGTGGTCACTAGCATTCTAGCACTAGCAACATCATAGCATTCATGTCTTGAAGAAATTATGAAATGGATTAATCATTCTGTATATATGTAGTTTTTAGCCCTTCTATTATTTAGCATCACACCACTATTAGGCACGTTTAAATTGGGGGAAAATTGAATGAATCTTTCAATACATTATTTGGGGTGTGGATGATCTATTGGAGTTTCTTCTTCATTGTTACCAATAAGAGTTGTTAATGTCAAAAATGTTATAACCACTTATTTAATAAGTGTGTCAGGGGAGCCAGTGCGATTGCCATCGAGGGTCATTATCTGTTTATTACAGAATCCAGTGCATCCTACCACAGGTATCCTTGCTGTCTTTGTTGCTCTCAACTACTGTGACGTGGTTCACGTTGCTGGATTTGGGTACCCTAATTCAAAGAACCAGCGGCAGCCTATCCACTATTATGGGTATGACACCATGAAATCTATGAAGGTGAGTTTCACTCCCCTTTCAGATGTGATCTTTATCATGCAGCTGTTACTTATTTCTTGTTCTGTCTTGCAGAATTCTTATCATGACCTCAATCACGAAGCTGAAGCCTTAAAGAGACTGGAGGATTCAGGAGCCATTTTATACCTGCACCCGCACTTATGATACGAACACTTTTCACGTTCTCCAAGCAAAAAAAAAAGAAAAAAAAAGAAGGAAAATAATGAGAATAGTTGATTACCAAACATTTGTATTTGGTTTAGGTCTTTTAACCTAAAACAGATATTAAAGTGCCTTCCACATTGGGATACAGGACTTTTAGCTTGTGCATTAAATCTGACTGTTGCAGATGCAGCGTAAAGCTGGATCATGGGAGAGGGGATGTAACTGCTCTCTAAAGGTTTCATCCTGGTACTGTAGCAGGTTTTCAGTTACAACTTTGAAACTTAATACACAGGACTTTGACGGGAGGTACTGATCTAGGTCTCTCTTTGTGAGAACCTGCTCTGAATCTGCTTAAAGTTATGAACAATTCCAGGCTTTGATGTTGTTTTGTGGACTTTGTAATAGAATGAACTTGTTGCAGCATTGTAGGAACCTACCTACTGTTGCAGACTTGTAGCTCAGAAAGGGGCTCACTTGTCCGTTGATTTCATGTATATCTGTAAGCAGTAAAGTTAATAAGCCTGAATTATTTGTTATCCACACATCAATTTTCAAGTCAAATGTTTTTTTCTTTTTCTTCTGGACAGATTTTTTTTTCTTCAAGGACAGATTGAATGCAGCTTGTTAGGGTTCATGGGGATTTACATTCAGTACATCAATACATTGTAATTAAAGTGAATTTCTCACAAATTGACAAAGGTAGATTCACTCGCTGTACCTTGTTCACTTGCAAAGTTTTGATTTCATTAACTGAGACATTTAATTTATTTAATTGTTGTTTTATTCAGACACAATTATTACCACTGGATATTTTTGTAAGTACAGAATGAAATACATTTTTAATTAAAAAGTGATTCAAATAAGACTCAGATAACTTATTTTACTTGTAAATGTTTTTTAAAAAAGAGCTAGTCCTTTTAGAAATAAGTGTGACAGACCTCAGATAATCAGTCAACAATGTGCTGCTGTTTGATATGAATTTTAACTTCTTTCACCACTAGATGGCAGAGAAGCTCCTTAGCATATATGTATTATACAGCAGGTATACTGCACTGCACATGGTGCAGTCATGCAGCAGTCCCTCTTAAAGTGCCTGGAGTAGTAATAACAGTAAAACAAGCAGTGCTGTGTGTGGCAGGGAACACTGGAAATATGAACATCTGGAAGACCAGAAAAATGCACAATATGCAAATGACTAACATATAGCACATATGCTACTAAGACAAATGTTGATGTTTTTTTACTCTCTGTATGCATGACCTGTTTGTGTTGATGCAAATAGAGTTGGTCCTGTATTATTTACAAAGTAAGCTTACTCACACCGCTCAACGTAATCTGTGACAGCTACAAGCTGATAGATGAGAGGAATCTTTTAATCAGGGGTGTGTAATAAAGACTGCAGCCCAGTCACTGCTCCAGTTACTATTATTGAATATATAAACAGTGACTGCCTACTTTAAGTGGCACATTTCTGATGTTCTAGTACTGACAAGCAATGACCTTGTCACATTTGAATGAAGTTTTGTATCTTTTGAAATAATGACACAGATGACCTCTTCAAGGTCAGTCTGTAATAGAGGGATTGACTGTGTCAGCATATTAACTGTAACCACCACATGACTTCAGTGGAGATGTTTTTACTACCACAGCCTGATTATAATATACAGCTCAGTTCTGTTTGGTCTAAATCTGTGTGTTTTGCCTGCATGCTGCTCATAAGGTTAATCCTGTTTGTAGCAGGGTAGAGGCTACACATACCCCCCTCATTCAGTTCTTTACTTGTCAACCGATCTTTTTGCAAGTGAACCTGACAGCACACTTAAAGCTTCTCCTTTCAGATCTGAGGGTCGTCCTCCATTGTGTGTGGAGAAATTGTCTGCCATCCTTTGTTACCCTACTCAAACACTGTAACAAGCCAAAGAGGCGGTTTCATGTTAATCGTTTTATGTGACTGCGCACATGCAGCACATGTGTTTAGTTGTTTGATGAAATTATTTGGACTGTTAATACACATTTGTTTTCCCAACGACACAGAGTTAGAGGAGTCCTTACACGTCATGCTCAACGGACTGTTAACTTCCCTTACACAACAGGGAGTTGCATAATTGAAGAAGGTTTGTCATTCTGCAGGCTGTTTATGTGAAAACTGCAAATCAGGTCAGCGTTTTCAGGGGGAATCTATTGTACTGTAAGCACACCTTTGAACCCAGAAGCCCACGTGCTTTAGCTTGCCACAGCTCTGTTATCATACTATTAACCATTGCATCTTATGGTAGAGTGAGTTAATGTATTTTTAGCCTGAGTTGCTCCATTGTTACTGATTGCACTGTGCTGAACCACTTGAGCCCTACAAGTGCATTTATGCATGTTACGCTCCACTAATTAATAGGATGCATTTAAAATGCATGGCTTGGAAATTTCATGAAGACCCCTCAGTACACTGTGACCTTCAATGCACAAACAGAGATTTTACAGTGCAGCTATTTCTATTATTATAGAAAATACAGAATTTATAATGAACTGCTGTGCAGTGTGTAAGCACAGCCTCATGCAGGCAGAAGCTGTGACAATGTGATCATTATTGCAGTACATATATCTCATTACACCATCTGCTCTTAGTGCAGGGTTCTCACTTTGGCAGTGCAACATTTTATTAAGTAGTTGCTTCCTACTAAGAAGTCACGATCTCAAAGATCAGAGCAGAGGCTACAGGCTGATACAACTTTTGATTTGACTATATGCAACCTGTTTGGAAAAACATGCAATCACTTTTTATGGATGTTTTGTCAGCTGTTTTGTTTCATAGATTCAAACAAAAGGGACATAACAGCTACATTTTTTGGCTTTGTAAAACACACTTGAACATGTTTTTTTTTTATATATATATATACATTCTTTTTATTTTTATCCAATCAACTTAAAGAAAATAACATGGTGTAAGTCACGAAAGAAAAAAAAAGCAATTTCTTGATAATTTATATTTCTAAAGGCAATGTATGCACAACTGCACATACGCAAATTGGTCTGTAGTTTAAAGAGAATGCTGTCACACTGACCGGAAACATGACCTCTACAAGACAGCTGTTCCTTCTTCAAGACACAAATTCAGCACAGAATCTGACAAAAGATGTTGGTTGTTTCCAGTCAGCTGTTTCTCAGTTTTGAAGCAAATACAAACAAAATGGGAAGGTCATAAAAGGGAAACGTACAAGTCGACCAAAGAAGATGTCAAACAAGCAGAAACACGAATAAATGTTGGTGACCAAACTAAGAAACCGACCGATGAAGATGGGATTTACACCCAGAAATACTAAAGTTACAGTGAATTAATTGCAAATCTACATCAGACTAGGAGATGATCCTGGAGTTTTTGTGCAGAGGTTTTGGTTGAAGAAAGCACATTTTTGTTATGGAGTTTTATGTAAGGTAAGAAACCAGGACAGATGGTATTGTTCTAATGTTGGACACTTTTCTAATTCAATAAGTGGCAAGGAGGTAAGTTTGCAGGATGATAAAGGGGGAAAAGTGTTAAAACTTACCTTCAAGAAACACATGTAAAGTTGAATGACATGGCCAACAAACAGTCTGGATCTCGGTCGGATGCATAATGTGTTGTTTAGCTGTAACGGGAATATTTTTGTTCCTGCAAACCAAAGCATCTAAATGAACATCCTTCAAGAGCTGTGATTCCATATTTCTTACCAGGGCTTGTAGAAGCTTGAAAAATGAAAACACAAAAACATTGCAGAGAAAAGCTGATTTGGGTATCACTCGTACACTGGTGAGTGTTGAACCAAAGGGACTAGGAGCTGGAACACTTTCATTATACTGTGTTTGCCACAATCCACAAAAAAGCAGAACAGTCATTGCTGATGTGATATCTCTCCCTCGAGTCGCTGACCTGATGATGTCAGGTACATAGCAATCTAAGTTAAAACACCTAAGGCCTTCCTTTGCTTCCATGGCATTGTCAAAAAAGTATAATAAAACAAGTAAAAGCATACAGTGTGGCTCTGCAGTGTGTCTTAGTAAGGCGGCCAGTGGACAGTTTGTGTGGGATGGTACAGTATGTAGCCGACTACCTAGTGAGAGGGCATCTGGCTTGGCTTGCCGATAACACCCCCACAGCCCAGAGAGCTGCCACGGGTCAGGTGCTCATGCAAACATAACACTACCATGGGAACCTGGAGACTGAGAGGGAAATAAGAAGAGTGAGTCAGTTAAAAAAAAAAGGATAAGAGGCTTTTCTCCAGTATGATTTTTGCTAGCTCTGCTTTTTCCTTACACAAAGAAAGCCTCACTTCCTAATTCTCATGTGGGTACTGCTTCCATGTGACAATGGATTTTTTTCCAAGATTTCTTCCTTCTTACAGAGGTTCTTTAAAATGGAAATAAAACAACATGCAATGCACACTTTCACTGTGTCCCTGCAAGAAATGACTGACAAAAATAGTACTATTCTAAAAAAACAAACAAACAAACAAAAAACAAACAAACAAAAAAACAAAAAATAAACAAACAAGCTACACAAAAATAGAAATGGACTAACAATACTTCGTGTCAAGTGGCTCCATGTATCTGCTGCTCAGACCCAAAGGTCAGCCAACTCAGCTGATTTAAAGGCTTTAAATAAGCCAGCTCTGTTTCCTTGTTAGGAGTTTTTTTCATTCTGTGAACTCATGAAAACTGACACAGCATTATCATTTCTGTTTTAATGTGTTTGTGTTGTTAGAGAAATTTGAATATTCTTTTAAAATAACGTTGAATTTGATTTGCCTTTAAATAAACTAAAATGCAACTGGAAACAGTGGCAGGGACAACTCATTACAGTGGTCCGGACCATGGTCTGGACCAGACCACTATTTTCGCAACAACCCCCTCTCAGCAGCTTGCATAGGCTCCAGGTCTCCATCCTTTAGTTATGGAAAACTTATTTCTCTATGTCAGAAGGGTTGATTTATTGGCCTGCATCAAGTAAACAACACAACACAGGAGGTTAATGATACTATAACTGTGTTGAAAACAACCCATCATCAAAACCTGGAAGTGGTGAACCGTCATATTGGAGGAAGAAATGTCGATGGAAAGAAAAACAGAAGGAATGTGATTTGAGATCACTTAAATGTTTTGTGTAATCGAATTGAAGAACTGTAGCTAGCTGAATAAAAAGGGCTCAGTTTGTGGGGGAGCATAAAGATCTTACACTAGAGCGATGAAAAAGGGACAGTTGGTCTGGTGGGTCCAGATCCTGCACCTATCATGCTCAAGTATACAGTGCAACATAATGATCTGGGTTACTTCTTTGGTATATGCTGGAGAACACTTTTGGTACTAGTCTGGATTCCTATAATCAATATGAAAACTGTTGATGGAAATAAATGTACAGAAGTTCCATAAATTTTTGAAAACGTTACAATAAACAAAGCTTAAGAGCTGTGTCCCACTTTTAGGGTCTGCACACTTCGAAGTCCACTTAACGTTGGTGAACTGGGACAGCCTACTTAGCCAACAAAAATTTCCCATAGCATCAATGTAGGATGTTGAATCACTTAAACCTCTGAAATTACTGTTTGCATATCATAGGGGAATTTAGCGAATGTTAACACCAACCAAGTAATAATGTTAAAAAAAATAAAAATAAAAAAAAAAGAAAATTGGTCTGAGGTGTTGTTGTTTTCCATGGTAGACACATCATTAAACCCTTAAAAATCCATTAATATATAAAATATTACAGAATTTTAATGCCACCATTTAACAAAAACCATGTTTTTGGAACAACCATAATGTTCTTGGTTTTGTCACACTTTTACTAAAGTGTAGCTAAAAATAAATAAATAAAAAAATACTCCTCTGATCATGGTTGCTCATTCGCCACCATCTTGTGCACCATGAATTCTGGGAGAAAAGAGGCTGCGAAGGATGCATCGCCAGCAGCCTTCTTTGAGGTCAAAGTGCAGATTTGTAGGGTGGATTCGGAGGCTTCTTCCATTTGGGACCGTGCTTGATGCAGTACAATGACGTAGCCGACAAATCCGCACTTCGAAGTTTGCAGACTCTGAATTGGGACACAGCTAAGGTGTTCCAACAAAATATTAGAATCTATGACTTATTAGAAATGTATTTTTTTTAAATCTCTCAACTGAACCATACACTCGGGGCGCTGAGGTCTGCAAATCAGCTCCTCCTAGTTGTTCCAAATTTTTCAATTCTAGGACCCAAACTGTGGGATGAACTCTTTAGTCTTGTAAGTTCTTGTAGAGCATCTTAATCTTTTAATTTCATGTAGTGTCTTTTACTCTTGTAGTTGTTTTTAAGTAGGGTTATCATTTAATCACTATCATAAATTGCATAAGTAACCTGTGGTAACCAATGATTAATCTCAAATGAATTACTTTTTTTTTATTGGCTTCTAAATGTACCCCAACAGGATATTATTATGTTTAAATATCAGTTAGATACCTGCAAATATAGAATAAGGCATTTTAGTTACTTGCTACATTTACTCACTTGAAGTTAAATGACTTTACATACACAGACACACACACACACACTAACTCATACTGGAAGCTATCCAGCACAGACCTTCTTTAGAGAAGGAGGTAGGCTCTCTGAATCCGCTGTTTGCTCGGAGGGTAGGTAATATTTGAGACACGATGCATTACAGTGGTATCTCAGTTCACATCGACAGCAGATAAAAATGACCTTAGCTTTGTCCAGAAAACCATCTTCTGGAACTTTAAAGCTAAACTTTCCATGTAAAAGATGCATTGTGTGTCCAGTTCTGCTTCAGAACCACGTTATCTGTGCATCACTTCCAGAAACACCACAGTTAATCATACTGTTAAAAGGAATTTGTGTTAACATGTCATTAATATGTTAACTTTGACAGCCTTAGTTTTTAGTGTTTAATTTTTTTTTATGTACTCTACCTTTTTAACTGCTTTATTGTAGCAACTCTTAATCTGTTCATTTATTTGAATGTATTGTAATCTTTTATTGCTTTTAATACATTTCAATCTTTTCATTGCTTTAGTGTGTTTCATAGTTTTTAGATTTCTTTGGTATATTTCAGGTATATTTGTGTATTTTGTTTCTCAAGTCTTTTAATGTGTTTTTGAAGTGCAGATTTCCTGGCTGTGCATGGAATGTCTCTGTGTTTCAACAATAATATGATTTATATGTACAATACATTGGCAATCTTCTATTTTAAAATGTGCTATATAAATAAAGTGGATTGGATTGGACATCTTAACAATATTGTTATTGTGAATGTTGGCCTAAATAATTGTATATTGATAATAAATTTGACTACCTTAACTTTGACAATCTCCTCTATAAGGAATGATCAAAGGCACAGTAATGGTGTATGCAGAATAGAACACACTTGATTAAATGTTGGAAGCATCACTAAGTTTAATTTATATAGTCATTTCTGCAATTCTGAATTTCAAGTTAGATTTTAGTCAAACGTAACCTATTGCTACTTGCTTTACGTGCCTTCATCATGCTGCTCAGCTTAGTAGGATAACCCTGATGCTTTTAATGGCTCATATATTAAAGCACCAGTGACAAGCCTTTTATCTTGTTAACCACACCCTGCAAACATTATGCAAATGATTCAACAATAAACACATGTTTCCTGCTTGTTCATGTAATTAGAAACGTGCCAAGAAGATTTATTAATGTGTGATGTATGATGTGTGATAAATGTGAGCTGTAGAGTTAACTGAAAAGATTTCTCCACAGGACGAACAGCACAGGCAATAAAGTGGAAGGTACTAGGCTTTAATCAATAATGGTGTAACCTCAGGAGGGGAAATAATTACACATGCCCTGAATCTGAACAACTTGGATCAACACGGGGTTGATGCACATGCAGCGTCCATGCACCTGCAGCCAAAGAACCTGAATTCTTGGTTTTAAGATCACCATTCATCACTGAATCCAGCAAGGCCATGGCCTGAAGCTCCCATCCCCAAGACTTCCAAGCCCCTCGTTATTGCAGCTCCTTGATGTTCCATAATCCGCTGTCATCGGTTTCCCGACTGGCAGAGGCTGACAAACGAAGAACTACATTCCAGCAATCTCACTGTGCCTGTGCGACTCAGTGGGGGAGCACATGCAGGAACAATAGGAGGCCTGCAGAGTCATAAATTTCCTCCTGAACTCAATCCAGGAAGTACACCAAAAGCCTTTTTAGTAGCTTGCATATACTGCTCCTCCCCCTCTAATCATCATCCTCAAATCTGTTTGCTCTAAGTCATTACTGCTTGTCTGTTTGACATGTTAATGACATCTCAATGTCAAGAATTAAGCATCAAGATCCATCTGTCTCTCTTTAGTATATGCCACAGCTTGTGTTCATACTTTTTAATCATAGATGGTACACTTTCCAGCTTAAAACTGGTTAAAGTATGGGGAATAAATAGCTGCACAGGCTCCATTCTGCTACCATGCTAAATTAATTCAGTCTGCATTTGATCACTGCTTGTTAAGCAGAGTGACCATCACCATGACTGATGTGATTGTCATGTGGCCAAGCTGAGGTCAGTTACAGTTCAGGTTATTCAGGATGTAACATTCACTATATGTCAGGAGCGGCAGTAGCAACTCTATAAATAATTCAGGGAACTGACACCACCGTTTATTTGTACACAGCCAACAAGGAATCTAAAAATTAAATCTCTAACCAAATCCGATTTCCGATTTTAATCAATTTCTTTTTCCTTTGTCTTTCTTAAAAACCTTCTTAAAAAATATCAAACTTAAAACTTTTTTAATGCAAAATATGTTTATGTTTTATTAATTTATATGAATGAATGACAGTAAAAAAGTAAATAATGTCACAGAGATATGCAACAAAACTGCATTCATGATCTCTTTCCATCCGGATCCTTATCATACGGGATCCACTACAGAAATAATTCCCCCAATGTAGGTCGTCTCTTAATGAGAGTTTGTGGGCTAAGGTTGTCTTCTGCATCTCAAATAGAGCAGCATTTGTCACTGCAGTTATATGCACAGCTAAATGGCAGGCATTAGTGACGCCTCACTTTACTGTATATTTGTTAGTGCTTTCACTATTGCTAACTATGGAAGCCCAACGGATAGTATATATGTATATATATATATATATATATATATATTTAAGCCTACATGTAACCAGTGGGTTTAGTAATAGAATTCACCAAATCTTTGTTTCCAGAATACCCAGTTGTCTCATCAAACTGTCTGATCCACCTGTGATGCACTTCCTCATTTTTCAAATACACGCAGCCACCAGCATAGATATTTATAGCACTTTTTGGACCTCTTCTGCTCCCACATATCTTTCAGTGCTTTCCACCCCGGCTGCCTCGACCACATCTAAAAATTCTGCTAAATATTCAAATTCTGCCTAACCGATCTTGGTTAGGTAAAGCCTCAGATTTCCAACAGAAGCATCACTTTTTCTGTTGCTAGATGACCAGTCGTTATCCTCGGGAGATACATATTCCCCTCCAGAATCAGAGATGGCTAAAAGCAGAGAAAGTACTTCATCAACAGTGAAAAAGTGTTTTGATATGTGTGCATATTTTATAATCAACTCTGCCTCACTGACTAGTGCTTCCTAATCGGCTCTGTATGGTGTCCTTCAAATGTGATTTCTTCATAAACTTTAAACAGAATCCTACTCTCCCCTTGTCCAGCGTTTCTCAGTCTAGGTCCTCAGGACCCATTTCCCTGCATGTTTTAGACGTGTTCCTAATCCAACAGACCTAATTCAGATTAATGAACTCTGTAAATAATTTAGGGAACTGACACCACCGTTTATTTGTACGCAGCCAACAAGTGGTCTAAAAATAAAATCTCAATGAACTTCCTTATCAAGTTCTTTGCAAGTTAATGAGCCATTCATTTCATTCAGGTGTGTTAAAGTAGGGGTACTTCTAAATCATGCAGAGCAGTGGGTTCTCAGGACCAGGACTGAGAAACACTGCCCCTCACCTCCCAGTTTTGTTGCATTGAATATTCCCATGTCTGCCATATGGTGGTGGAAAGAGGTAACAGGTTTACGCTCTCTTTTTGAAGATATGACCTGGTTCTTGTTGCACTTTTGCAACTCTGGCGCTTAAAGGGTTAATTGTGCAAACTTTAATTTGTTCTCTCTATTTCTAATATATTTAATGTATATTTTTACAGTTTTGCAATATATTTTAGGCCAGAGAACCAAAGGCAGTCGAAGGCCTATTGAAATTAAAGTTTTTATTATTTATATTCTTCTGGCTCTGCTTTGGCCTGTGCAGCAGCGAAGGTGTGAGGGCCTTCAATGCCACTTGCAGCTTTAATTAAACAAGCATCACCTTAGATTGCTGAAAATAAAAACCTTCTCTCCATGACCCTGCAGTGCTGAAATTTGTTGACCTTTCTTTTGTTTTAGCTATCGTTTATATTCATAAACTCTGTGCTCTAGATTCATATTCTTACTCCATGCTTAAGGTGTAAATCAGGCAGCATTTAAATACAGAGTGCATCGATTGACTATGTTTAAGGTGAGGAGTCACAGAATGCAAAAAAAAGGAATATTTATCTTAGCCTAAGCTGAATACTCACAGGAAGAGACCAGAAGACAGAGGCATATAAAGTTATTGCTGATTGGAAATGCAAAAGTAGTATGTCATCAATATTTTAGGACACCCACTCCAAAATTTCACAGATTATGTCTTCAGGGTAGTTCATGGCTTATCAAGAGGAGCCACACATCCTCTGGTTTGCGCTACAGCTGAAGAGGAAAAACTGGTCTGCTGTATGGACAAATTTACTGAAATATAGAAAAATAAAAACCTGAACAAAAACATGGGGAAAATTGTATTTATGAAACAGAACTTTTTTAACATGATGTAAAACATGGCTTTGAAGGATTGTTTATTCTGTCATAACCACTAAATAATCCACAAATTTAAGTCAAAACGTCTCTTCACCCTCTCTCGCTTTCACTCCTCTATGACTTTGTTGCATCCTCCCCTGCTTTGTCTTTGTCTTGACATCCTGTATCTGCTTACACTTTACATCTCTCTCACCCCCTCAAGGCTTTTTTTTAACTACAGTTGTAATACAATTGATTATACCACCCTCCTCTTCACTATTACTCTTTCCACGTCTGCATTCCCAGCACTTAAATCCACACATCATCCCTCCTTTTCATTGAGTCACAGCACTTGACTTTTCTGAGCATCTTTCTATTGGCTTTTACAGCAGAGAAAATGGAATTATCAGAGGTCCTGTTCCTAAATGACAAGTCGTCCAACCTCTGTGAAAGCGAGAATATCCACAGGACAAAACACACTTTATAACATCCTATTCTTGCATCCACTCTGCCTCTCTCGCTCACTTTCACTCTCTCTCTTCCCTTTCTCTCACACACATGCACATCCCACCCCCCACCCCCACCCCCTCTCTCTCTCTGAAGTAGACAGAGAGCGGTGAAGAGCAGAAGGAGCTGGGTGGCAGGAGGAAGGCAATAGGGCTGTTGTTGATTGAACAAAGCCAGAGAAGGAGCGCGCAGTCCCGGAGAGAAGAGCTGCTGAGAAATGCCTGGAAGGGAGCGTGCCAGCTACTCCTGCAGAGACCTGAAGGTAAGCCTCACAGATGGAGAGAAAAAAAAGAAGAGATAGAGGGGAGGAAACGAAAAGAGGAAGGAGGTTTTAAACAGCCACTGATGCATGATGCTATCGTGGCATCACATCCATGCTGCCCGCTTTACATTTGACTGTGGTTGGCAGTGCATGCTGTGTTTCATTGCAGTGTCAGAAGTGGAGGGGCGTGCTGTATAAAAAAAGTGTATATCACCTGAATGGAGACAAAAAAAGGAAGAAAACTGTGAGAGTCAGATGAGAATGAAATAGGGAACATAGGATATAGCAATACACTTCAGGTGTAAGAGAAAAGGAAAGTGTTGATTCGAAAAGTAGCTGGATTACCCTCCTCCATCAGTTACAAGCTTTATCATCACTTCTTGCCTCCTTCATCTTATGTCACTGCAGAGCTACATAGATCATCACTATGCATCTCCTTGCTCTCATGGCGGGGGCAGGGTAATCAAAAAGGCAATGAATTTCTCTGACGCAAGCGGAGAGGAGCCTGTCAACGCTCCTGGTGTTAGTGCCTACTCGGGCGCCGTATTGTAGTTCTCTCAGTGCAATGCAGGAGTTTCATGAGCACAGCAGCAGGAGGAAACACAAAGTCAGTGTGCATCTGTTTAATACTGTAAGTCACTTTGTGTGTGTTGGTGTGGAGGAGGGTGTCTCATACTGTACTGACACATGGTGCAGCATGATTTAACCCTTTTCATATTTTCCATACATTCATCAGCAAAAGATGAGTCTATGGATATAGTTGAAAGATACAGATAGAAAATAATACTGATTCCAATTTGAATGGACCAGCCTGGCACAAAGATGAGAGCTGCTTCAATTTCTCGCTTGCACCACTGATTCTCCGTCACTGCAGCTCCAGTTCATTGCACAATGCAGGACACACATCTCGAGAGTCATTGGAGTAAAAGTTTGATGACAATGTAGTCGGCACAGTATCCCATTAACCAAGTGCAGCATTCAAAAAGCTCATCTAAATGCTATGTTTTTCTCATCAGGAAATAAGTGTCATTTAAACATATGGGCTCAATTATAACTGTGAGCCATGTCCACTTTCATCTCATCAAGCTCAAAAAAGCTTTGGAGCTGGAGAAAATAGAAAAGCCATGTCTGACTTTTTCTTTTTTTGATTACCTGCCACAAAACTTGCCTATTTCCTCTTCTTAGACTGCTTCTATCTCTGTAATCTACCCAGATCCTGTTCACAGCTGGTTGAACCATGACTGGCTATCTAAAGAGTGTTTTAGAAAGCGTGAACTACTGAGATGTAATGCTGTTTGATAGATGGCCTTTTGACCCTATTATCCGTGCTCTCACAGTAGCTGCAACTCATAGCCACCTACCTCCATCTCCTTCCTGCTCGCTTATCATCCGTGTCCCTACCTCTCTAACAAGTGGGCAAAACAGGGCAAAGAGCAGATGCAATGCTCTGCGGGATCTGGGAAAACTCTCAAGAGACAGGACACTGTGAATAATTAATTGGATCTGTGTATTTAGTCAAGACTGTGTGTCTCTAGTGGATGTGCGGAAAAGCTCCGCTCTATAAGCAGATACGCATTTTTTTTAATACTGCAGCAGTGCATTTGTGTCAAGAGCTTAGCCAGGCGTGAAGATTGTTTTTTATTTATTTTTAAATTTTTTTTCTGCATTTGGGGCCCTGGAAAAACGTGTGTGCATGTCAGAGTACCGAACAAAGACACAGCACTTTTGCAGGACTGTTGACAAATCTAAATGCAAATTGCTTTTCTACGCAGCTTGACTAAATCATTTTGCATTCTTCATATATTCTCCTACAATTATAGCCTGCACAAGTGATGAATAGCTATGTCTTTAAGTTAAAAGTTATAGGCTTGCAGCCTCTGAGCTGTATAAGAAAACATTGCAATCGTGTGGCATTTAACAAAACATGCAGCATAAAACTTCTCAGACAGGAAAACCGCTCTGTGTAGGCTTTCATAAATCTGTAGCCAATGCAAATTGGTGTGTGCGTCTACTGTAAGTGTCACCTACAATGTCCACGTGCCAGATTTATACTGTTTCAGCTGCAGCATCGTCATGCATGTGTTCTCCTTTCAGTCCTGTCACACATAAAGTTGATGCACTGTGGAGCTGTCCCACCAGCCTCAATGCAGCACAAACTAATTGTCACCATCTGTTTGGCAGAGAAATGACAGACTCAGGGATCACCTCTTTGTTCTCTGTTTATCCAGCACGCCAGTCCCAGCGCAAATGGACATCAAAGTGCAGATACTCACATACACACAGCGTTCGCTTTTTTTTGTTTTTTACCTCATACTTGTGTGAGGCCGGTCACCTTGCTCCCTGCATCTGTCAGGGTATTCATCTGCAACAGTGGTTGTTCTGTTCTGGTCTTTCAGAAGAAAACTCTCTCGATGTCAGAAAACTATCTGTAATGTCTGTGTAATCTGCCTCAGATTCCATTTTGTGAAATGTATTGCATGTACACCTGAGTTTAACTGTCTCATAAGACTATTTATAATAGCCTTCATCCTTATCTGTCAGCAGCAGGTTATGTAGGAATGTAATGGGATTCTCAAACTTACTCTCACTCTTGGTTTAGCTGGAGGGAGAAACTAGCTTTTATCAGAAATTATTTTAAGAACAGAGGATACCTTGTACTATTATTTAAGATTTCTTTTTAATAAGAATTATAGACAATAGTAGATATACACTGTTGTATCACATCCAACTTATAAATATGTAGGCCTAGCCAGTTAAACTAATATCACTCCAAGGTTATTGTGTCATGGGATGTTTTACATTCATACCATGTAGTTTTAAACATGCAAGCAAATTAGAATATTGTTTAGTCTCTTATGTGATTTTATTACAAAAACTATAAACACAGCGACTTTAATTGGTCAGTATAACATAAAGCTAAATTCGCTTTGCTTAATCAATAAAGAAACCTAATGGCAGCTCAACTAACTTTGCAGTATACACTGATTCATATTGGGCAGGGAGAATCTTTTTTTCTTCTTTTTTGTTCTTTCAGGCCAAATGCACATTATTCAACATAAAAGACAATGCATCAGTTCACCTTCATATCTGCACCAAGTATTTTTGCACAAAAAGATATGTTGCTTATCAATGCAGAATTATTAAAGCAAGACTGAAAGTAACAGAGAAAAACAAATCAATTTTGATACTTTGAGTTATTTTGCCTCTATAGTATGTCTCTTTATAGACGAGTGAAAAGAAAACATATATTCTAAGATCAGAATGTAAAATAACAACATTAGTCCACAGTGCAAAACATTGCAGTTTTACCAGATTGAATCAAACAATGCTGAATCAATACACTTTCTGAGCTTCAAATTTCTTCCTACAGATTCTTGCCTCTATCATTTTTGAGATAAGTGAAACTGTCATGCATGCGCAAAACAAAAAGGAAAATTAGGTATTCAAGGCTTCAGCAATGTTACATTCTTCCACTTTTCTTTGCAAACTGCAAACATGTTTATGCTCAAGCATCCCATCCAAAATAATCTTTTGTGAGTCAAAACTGTCCAAGAACTTTTCATGTCTCTCCTTAGCTGTCAGTCACAGTTGGTGTGGGTTTGGTAACTAAACCAAAAACTATATAATTAATCTAAAATATTAACAAGTACATGGTACAGGTTCAGATTAAGTATGAACTGGGTGGTACATTCAATTTAGTCATGCCACATTTGCATGATCAAACATGAGACTGAATAGAATCTGAAATACAAAAACTTAACTGTCCCAGTGTAATCATTTGAGGAAGTGTGATACCTGTTTATTAGAACTGGAGCAGATATAATTTTCCAATAAAAATGCATGGAATTTTATAGTAAATAGTATCTTTGACAGCAGTTCTTCCTCATACTATAAGCCAAAACCCCCCTATCACCAAACTCTCCTGTTTTCTTTCTGTAAAAATTGTGAAGGTTTGCAGGGTTTTCTTCATTCATGTTTAATAGTCTGATTTATGGAACACTGTAATCCTGAAGTGGATTGGATGGATGGAATGGAATGGATGTAATCCTGAATTGTTGAAGTGCATCTTCTTTTTTAGTGCAGATTTTAATAGGTGTGTACACATTTGGACATCTAAACATACAACCTCAAAAAATGTTCTGGAGAGAAATTAATCATGCTTTATGGTTGCATAATTCTTTCACCTCATTCTCCTGCAGTGTCACATTTGGTCTCCATTACATCCAGAAAGATTATTTTCATCCAGTTTATTTTCATATCTGCAGAGCATGAGTGTCTATAACACACTGGGGAAACATGTCCCTGTACATTTGGAGTTCATCAGCATGGCTGGAAAAGTAACGGTTAACAAATTCTATAGTGTTGCAGCATATTTTGCTTTCATTAATATTATTATGATTATTTGACAGGCTTTTGAAAGATGTTTCCTTTAGATTAAATGATTGTTGAGCGTATTTGTTAATCTCCAACATGCTTTACATTTGCACAGCTAAGACGTATCTACATAGCGTCTCCTCCTGCCAAAAACATAGCTTTAAGCTCTTCACTGAAGGACGCCTCTGTACAGAAAATGCACTGCTTTACTCTGCAGTGCCCAACACAGCAGACTGAGGATTTTTAACATGCAAGTGTAAGGTCATAATCTCATTTTATTCTGAGCCAGTATGTGCTGACTATAGAGAAGGAGGACCCTCACAGGGACAAGTATGGGGACACATTGAATGCCAATCAAGATCGTTTGACCTTTGGCTCCCCCAGCATTTATCGTGCAATGTCTGACTCTGCAGTCCACCCTGTTTTCTCTTCTTTTCCTGCACCTCTTCGGATTAACAAACTCTTAACAGTCCTGTAAAACAAAAAGTACTTTTTTTTTTATTTTAAGGTACTTATCAGGACTCAATGATAATAACAATCATAATATCAATCTTTTCTTTACTAGGTCTTGAAATCCAGTCAGTACATCTACAGGTGAGCAACAACATGGCATACTACATCATTTCATTATTTATGTAACAAAAGTCAAAATACAGAAACAGTGTGGAAAAACAACAACAACACAAAAAAAACTAAATACACCCTTTTTAGCTAGGTAATTAGCAGTCAGGTTCTATTTGCTCCCATAAATATAGGATGGAAAAAAAACTGTAATTTTCAAACTGTTTGTATAAATGTTGCCAATTTTCTCAGGACTGGAAATCCCAGCAAGTTCAAACCAAGGTTAGAACATGCAATTCTCCAGAAAATTACATCTCCGACTCTTCAGATCTAAGTTATCAAATGTAGTTTATGACAGTTTAACTAGAAAAAAGGCTGAACAAGTATGCCTTGTCTGGAAGGTTTCCAAGCTAAACCTCTAAAGAACTTGGCAGCAAATATAAGGTATGCCAAGCTGGAACAATGATTTTGGGACAGACAAGATTAAAGTGAAGATGTTTGGCCATAATACACAACAGCACATTAGGTAAAAACAAAACAACCTACAGCACAAATACCTCAGACCAACTGTTCAGCACGGTGGTGGAAGAGTGATGGTTTGTACTTGTTTTGCAGCTACAGGACCTGAACACCTTGCAGTCACTGGGCTGATCATTAACTCATCTATACACCAAGGTGTTAGATTCAAATGTGAGGCCATCTCTCTGCTAGCTTAAACTAAGCAGAAATTGGTTCATGCAACAGAACATCTACAACAGAATGATAGCGTTGCAGTGGTTCAGTCAGACTCCAGACCTCAACCTGATTGGAATGTTGTGTTGAGCTGTGCATGCAGATATTTGCAAATCTCCATGATACAATACAACATTGTAAAGAAGAGAGAGCTGAAATCCTTCTAAAATAATATGATTTTTGTATGAAGCTGCCAGTCGATTATATTAAACTATATCATCTCTCATTAATAATCTAAAATTATATTTAGCTAATTATAGGACCTGTAAGAAGAACATTATTTTATTTGAATTTTTATGTCCCTATATGCAAAGTCTTATTTTTAAAGACCTTACCTTTTCTATGGCTGTATATGCAGGTAAGTAGTTCAGTCTACTTTCTATACAGATCTGTTTTATACACATTGAGGTTAAATGATATTTGGGAGTGCATGTCCATCCACTGAATCTCACACATCTTAAGCCTCTCCTCATGTCATCTGTCATGCTCCATGTCAGCAGGAATGAAGAGGGTGTGATTTGGCTCTTGTAGGTGTTGAGTTTTAATCCATCCTGTAACACTTCAGCAGCAATCTAAAATCATAGCTCTCAGTTTATTAATCTCATGTATCATAGGAGGAGGACCAAATTCCTGCAAGCTGCAGTTGCAGTTCTAGCTTAAATAGCTACTTTGTTTTTGTCAAAGATCTACTGTAAGCAGGGAGTTGTCCCTCCAGTGTGAGTCGAACGGCTTGGTGCATCAGTGTCGCTCAAGAGAAGGTCACTTGTGAGAAGGACACAGCGGGATACACTCATCTCACTATCGGACAATAGGGCATGATGGGAAAATGGTACAGTGATGTAAGTGTCAGTGTGTTCTTGAACGTGGCTGTGCACGAGAGTTTGATTGTGTGTTTGTCGGGCCTAAAGCCAAACCAGCTGAGGACGTTTTTAGTCATTTGACCAACCGACCTCAAAGTGTCATAAGTGGGCAGAGATAGGGATGAAGCCATGCTATTTTATGAGCCAATCTTAGCCCAGGAAATAATCGTGACAGGTCCAGTAAACCATGACTCAAGGGGAGGGGTGAAGAAGCATAGCGAGTCATGGAATTAGAGAGTTTTAATGCTTCCGTGACTGTGGAGATGGAAGATAAGTAACACTGACTCTAACAGTGTAGATATCTATCTCGTCCAGTGATTCTACAAACATATAGTTCCTTTTTCGGTAACTGTAAAAGCCAGTGCAACATTTGTCTTTTTCTACCACATTTCTCCCCCTCTCCTATTTTTCTGTCTTTCTCGGTCAGCACTGTTTTTCATAAAATGACGGAAAACTGCAAGCCATGACCTCAAAAATCTATGGATGAGTGCCCACCAATGGCCAAAATTGTATGGTAAACTAAAGGATACTGCTGAGGTTGCTGTCTTTTACTGCCATTTGTAAACCTGCCATGCTCAAAGGCAGGGTCACACTATAAAAGAGGAACGGTGAAAACATAAGTTCTACTGTCAAGAGGGCACAAAGGTTGCAGTCAGCGTTAAATGCCATAAAATGTCCATAGATTGTATTTAACTGAATCCTCAATTTAATTCAATCCTCAGACATTTTAATTCCTGGTTCTTGCAAAAACATTTGTGGAAATTTCATCCAGGAAACCTTGTTTCCCCAAAGACAAGTGCAACTAGGTCGATTAGCATCATATAATTGGGGTAAACTTGGTTCTCTCAATTACAATCCAGCTCAGAGAGCATTTGAGTAATGAGCAAATGCAGAAAATTTAATCAACAAGTGCTGTTTAATGCAACACAGCCCCTAAGGGAAGATTATAGCACTTGCCACATCTTAGAAGGACAAAATCCACATTTTGTTGCTCTCGGTTAAGATTATTGTTTACAGCGTGCACTGTCAGCAAAAAAAGTAACTACATATACTGAAGAGATCCCTGAGGTAGCAACTTTTTTTGATTTACTTTTACCTCCTTTAAGCACAATGAGTGCTCATGTTATCAAGGCACAAACACAATTCAGCCAGTGCATCCTGTCACTCTCCTGGTAACAAGATAAATGCTTGTTACCCTCTTAAAGTGCAGAGATAAAACACCCCAGCTGGTATCTGTGTTCGAACACCTCTTATTTGGGATTGTGTAATCCACTGCGAACAGACGCTGTAATTATGGCCTTGTTGAAAATACACACAGGTCTGGAGTTTACAAATCCCTAGGGAGTCATGTTTAATTCATGAGAAAACCTAAGATGAGTCAGACAGTGAGACCTTGCAACACCTGCAACGTATCCAGCAAGGTTTTTTTTTTTTAAAGCTCTGTGTGTGTCCAGCGCCTCTGCTGTCCGTACATCTGTCTGTCTTTGCCCTGCTCAGATGCTCGTCACGTCACTCTGCCCTTTGCTTTGGACCATCAATGTCAACACCACATTCCTGTGTGGATCTCAGTTGTGACGTGCTCCTCGCGTTCCTCCATGCATTTCACTCCTCTCGCCTGTCAGTGATCAAATAGAGTAACATCAAGGAAAGGCGACAAAGAAATGTCAGAAGTTGTTGAGGTCAGGATGCAGTGACAGAAGTAACCCATGTTCATTTGCTTAGTTCATTAAAAGGCCCTGCGATCCAATTCTTCTTTAAGTGAATTAAAGGCAGCTAATTTCCAAATGACATCCAGTGAATTGCATGTTGTGGAGCTCTGAAGGTGTTAAGATGCTGCTAAAATTAGGGTTTTATCAAATCACACACACTCACACCCTGACTCTGTTACTCTGTTATAATAGCAAACATTAAATCCCACATCATTCAGAGGACCCTTTTCCACTTCTACTGTCATTTTGGACTTCATGTAACAGATGCTTTAAAATATTGTTTCAGCGAGCAGTACTCCCACTATAGAGTCAGATCATTGCCCAGGTGCTTCAGTAGAGCTAAAAACAATTAAAAAGACATCTTTTTTTTATATGTATATATTGAATTAAATGTAAAGTAAAAATGTGACAGGATGTATGTACTTCTCTGTCTTCAGCATGATATGAGGGGCAAGGTGAACAAGGTGGACTGATCTCAGAGCTGTGTGTTTGCATGTGCAGACTGTTGGCTATTGTATTTGAAATTGCTGGCAATGAGGAGCCTGCTCTTTGGGAAAATTACATCATTAAAAATGCTGCAGCTGAGCCTGCTTCATCATACTGGCAAATTAGCCCAGAGTGGACGCTATGTTGTCTCCCATGCGAGGCTTCGCACTGTGATACAGCAGTAATACTAAACTTTGATAATGAGCTACTTTTGTGACATTTTTGTGTCAGTATTTACTTCAGTGTGGATGTTTTGCTGCATACATTGTAACATACATCTATGAAACTTTTGAAAATAAAATGATTTTTTTTTTTTTTTTTTTTGCAAATTTAATCCACAGGGCCATGTTTGGTTTTATTCTGTCTCGTGAAATCATGAAAATAATAAATAATTAACATGCTTGATTGCTACAAAATTTGAGGTATTGTTTTGCAAGTGTGTGTGGTTTTTTTTTTTTTTTTTTTTTTAAAAAGTAATTGTATATTTTTTAGAATCTATTTTCTAAAATATATATATATATATATTTAATTTATGATAATTTTCATTTCCACTTTGGATTTATAACCTTTTTTTTAACCTATTTTAATTTAACAGCAAGTCAAATACATTGTCAAGTGATGTTTTTTAAGTAGTTTGTATAAGTGTTTGGCAATCTGGTAATCTTAAGCTCAAGAGCAAGACTAGCAGTATACAGTGATTACTATTCTGTAATTCCTATTTAACAGCTCATTTTAAAGAATATTGTTTACCAGACAGAGATACTGCTGTCTAGTTCACAAATAGCATGCACAAAAGAATCCGAATTCTTTTATTCACAGATAATAGACAAAGAAACAACATGAGAGTTAAAGAAAAATTAACACAACGGGTATAGTACGCATGAAGTGTAGTCAGTTAAAAAAATAAAAATAAAATAAAAATAAACCATTTTGTCTGCTTTATGTCATTCCTTTACATCTGTTTCCTGCTACCTTATGTTTTTCTCATAAACCTTACAAACTGAATTCCCCCAAAATGCTGCTGTCTTCCCCTTGTTCTTCCTTGTCAATTTCAGACAGTGAAGTGAAATTCCAACTGAAAAGTGTCCCATTAACAAATCTTCCCGCAGTCACTATCAAAGCATTTTGAGGCTGCAGCTCCTCTCTTATAGAACCCTGATTTTTTTTTTAACCACAGCATTATCTGACAAAATGACCATCAATGTCCGTGGTGTGATTTTGGTTATATATAAATGTACGATTGCCAAGGCACAAGCATTGTACCTTACATCTCTAACAGAGTAATAGCATCTCAAAGCTGTGATCATGCTCACCTTATTGGTTAGTGGTAGAGCAGATAGTGACATAACAGTGGAAAAACCATTTGTCCTGATGCATTAGACTCGCTGCAGAGTAAATTGCTGAGAAAATGGCACCACAACACCACAGGAATAACTTTAAAAGAAGTTCTACAAGTACAATGTGCATTCACACATGTTACTAAACTTTTTCTTTGTCTATGCTTCATTTTTGAGTTGATTTTAAAAGCTTTAAACCTAATATTTCAAACTGTTCTCATGGGCTTCTGTGAGTTTTGATTAGGCTATATATAAGTATTGACTCATTAACAAACTGAAGAAATTTACACAACCGGTTACAAACAAAGTGCATGTGTATTATCCCTCTTATGAATATTAGAAATGCAAACATAAACCATGCACATTTTAATGCTAAGTCTGTGTTTAAAGGGTTTTATGAGTAACTTGTTGATTTTCTGGTAATGAGCAAAAACTGTGATCAGTCAATTATTTTTCTGACATTACAAAAATCATATTTTATAAATAAATATGCATGACTGAATGACTTTCTTATGACCCATAGGTGAGCATCAGCTGAGGATGGCAGGAGATTCTCGAGTCCTCATGGACCATAACATGGAGATAGGAGTAACACCTGCACAGGTAAACTGCACAGTCGTAGTGTTTTTCCATGAGGTAGACAATGTGATGGTGACACATACTGTAGATGAGAGGGATCAAGAGCAAAGAGGGTGGATAGGGCTCAGATTGTGAAAAAACAATACAGATTGCCAGCTTTTGAGAATTTTGGCAATTTGGGGAGGTAAAATACCAGTTAGATGTATAATAATTATGCTGGGAAAATACTTAATACCTCATCTTTGTGCTATACATTGTCAGTTAAGCATGACTTGATGTAACGGGATCTCTTTCAGACTGGAGATGATTGAGAAAAGACACCCCATTTTCTACCTATATCAGATGGTGGGGCTGTGTTTGTTATCTGACCCAGTCCACAAGCCTACTCAAGCCTAACCAGAAAGGCTCAATGAGAGAAATTCCTTTCACTTACTCCTGTCATGTAGACACAACTAATGACTTTGTTAACGGACCGTCACTCCCAGGGACAACTGACTACAGAGGAAGGGCAGCAGTACTTGAGACAGCTACATTCATCACTCAGTTAGACCATCCCAAAGTGTAGGAATGAATGGGCTTGTTTTCAGTTTGGATTGGTTAGACTGAGAAAGCAGCTGGACACACTGTCTCACATTTTAAAAGGGTAGACTGACAGTGCTTTGACTTTCTGGACTTCCTGAGGCGATGCAACGACTACAGCATAAACTATAGCATATTTTACATAGTTTCCCTAGGCATAGTGTGTAATAAGTGGACAAAAACACTGTCATCAAGCCAATAATTGTGATGCAAGTCAGTAAGCATTGTCTTTCAATTACTCTTAGTCAAAACGTTTCTTAAACAAGGATCAGCTAAAATCAATTTCTAGAAAATCAATACTGCACATACAGACCCAGCCAAACGTGCATAATTACATACAAGACAGCTGTGAAACTCTTCCTGACATCTCAATAAAACTACCTTTAATAAACCTGTCTGGCAGTTTTTATTTTGCAGCCTCTACAATTAAAGGCCTTGCAAGGACAGCATAGAGCCTTAGATTATATTCTTTGTGAGAGCACATAGAAGTAGTTGGTGTAAGCACAATGCGATTTAACTTTCCTGGTGATCTGAGCTTGACTCTGTGGAGAAAAAGATCACAGGTGTTCAATTTGCTGCCAGTGACTTTGAGGGCAAAGAAGATGTTTTTTTTTTTTTTTTTTTTTTTTGCCTCAACACAAAATATTTTAATTATCAACAGAAAATAGAGCTGCCACTATGTTGCTGAAGTGTCACTGGACTATTTCAAAGATCCCATGTAACTTTGTCACAGGGTACATTTATGGCTGCATGTATGTGTCCAAGAAAAGGACTGGGGAACTCAATAAATTCTCTCAGGCCCCTGTTGGAATACTTTACCAGGGTGAGAGTTTTGTATCCTTTTTCATTCATCTGCATGCACTAAAACACACAATGCCATAAAAGTGCATGTCTGTTGATAAAACGTATTCTGATAATCCATAGTGTCACCTTGACAGATACCCCTATTTCAAAGGATGGCAAGAGGAGTCTATTAGGGAAGGATCTGTTTCTGCCAATGTCCCATAGCGTGCAGTGGGAGGGAACACATGGGGAGAGGGAGTGCGACAGGACACAGCTGTGGAGCCAGATCGCCTCACTGGAGCAGGGCCAGCATAAACAAGGACCTGGGTGTCCTTGTGTTCTTGTTATGTCCTTACTCTGTTTCTTTTTTTTGCCCTGCCGTATACATGCATAGACTGGCATCTGCAATGTCAGGGTCAAGCAACACACAGAAGTGATTTTATAACTGTTCCTAATGCGATTTGCCTCGCTACCAGCAGCCCACATCTGAGCCGTGTGTCTTTGCAAAGGCTGAAAGCAAACATAAAATAGGTTAACATCTTCATCCTTCAATGCAAACGCTCTATAGCTGTGAAGAAAATATTAACTAAGAGAAATTAGTGTGGAGAAAAACCCTCGGGCAGAAAAACTTTCAATGCTGTTGTTTTTTTTTTTCTTGTTCTGTCTGTGCATGCCTGCATTGTTGCCCCCTCTTTCGTTTCCTGATGTTACCTCTTTCTTTCTTCATCTTTAGGTGAAGAAGCTACCCAAGCATCTAAGGGAGCCTCAGATCTCAACTGAGAGAACCCACTTGATATCTGACCCAGTAAAGAAGCCACGACAGCGGTACGTGCAGAAGGATGGCAAGTGCAACGTTCATCACGGAAATGTGCAAGAGACCTATCGTTACCTCAGTGACTTGTTCACTACGTTGGTGGACCTACGGTGGCGTTTTAGTTTCTTAATTTTCACACTGGTCTATGTCATCAACTGGCTTTTCTTTGGGTTTCTGTGGTGGCTGATTGCGCTCATCCGTGGAGATCTGGTGCATGGAGATGAGGAGGGCTGGACCCCCTGCGTAGAGAACCTCAACAGTTTTGTCTCAGCCTTCCTCTTCTCTATTGAGACAGAGACCACCATTGGTTATGGTTACCGTGTGATCACAGAAAAATGCCCTGAAGGTATTATACTGCTTTTGGTGCAGGCCATCTTGGGTTCCATTGTTAATGCCATGATGGTGGGCTGCATGTTTGTTAAGATCTCACAGCCAAAGAACCGTGCCGAGACCCTCATGTTCTCACACAAAGCTGTCATATCGGTGCGAGATAATAAGATGTGCCTGATGTTTCGAGTGGGGGATCTCAGGAACTCTCACATTGTGGAGGCATCAATTCGAGCAAAGCTGATCCGCTCGCAGCAGACCAAAGAGGGGGAGTTCATCCCACTCAACCAGACTGACATCAACATTGGTTTTGACACGGGAGATGACCGTCTTTTCCTGGTGTCACCGCTCATCATCTCGCACGAGATCAATGAGAAGAGTCCCTTCTGGGAAATGTCTATGGCTCAAATGGAGAAGGAGGAGTTCGAGATTGTGGTTATCCTTGAGGGCATGGTGGAGGCCACAGGTATGAAGGGAGGGGGGGTTATGGATAAAAGGCCTGAGGAGAATGCGAAATGTAGAATGGGAGGAATAATGAGTGATGCATGAACAGATGAGGAAATGTGGAATGCATGGGGAGGGATAGAAGGATGGATGAATGGATAGATATGGAAAGATGGCTTAAAGGTGTTTATACCTGTAAGTGCTGATTGAAAATGTTTAATGGGTGAATGCAAAGACAATAATTGACTCTGAGTAGGGCATGAATTAATGTCTAATGAGGATTTTTAGTTTCATCATTTCATAACAGGTCTTTTATTCATTGATTTCACAACTGCAATGAGATCTTCAGCTATCCATTTCTAAGCATTTCTGAGTCAGATGACTGAAACCTACAACCATCATGCAGATGTTTCTCCTGTACTCACTGTAGCCCGCATCCTCATTGTTGCTACTTCAAGGTTACATCTTTGATACTGTTTATTTCCAAACAACTGAATTGTAGCTAGCCACACCTTTAGTTTTTTATTTTGGGTAAAGGCCAAGCTTCAGGCTGGTTACATTTATGAGCCGCACATGATGAAATGTTTCTGTAAAGTTCCACAAAGTTCATGTATCCCAGTCATATGTTGAAGTGAAAGGCTGTGGAAAAGCACAGCAACTTCAATGTTTTAAGCAGGATTATATCAGTTATCTTCACGTGCTCTTCAAACTATGTTAAAAAAAATGCTAAATAATTGCATTAAATTGGTCAATCCCTAAATTAATATAATTATGTGAATACAGAAGTCTTTACAGCATGATGACTTACAGCTATCTAAGAATTTGCTTCTATTTGTTTAAGAAGATGTATTGTTTCAGGACCTTTCTAAGGAAATAATCAGAACAAAATATTCTAGATATAATGCATTAAATATAAGGATAGTTTTTTTTTCCCCTTCCTACTCAAACACAAGCATGGTTCTGAACATTTCTGCCCCGTTTAATTTTTGGTTCATGCTTTTATTTTTCACTTTTTTTCCCTATAAAGCAGCTTCCAACTCACTGATGGGGATTTGACTCACATGATGACATCACCTTTTGCTTTAGCAATGCAGGCCGTGGCATCATGCTGAGGTTATGCCATCACTGTCCTTGACCTCAAGACAACAAGCTAATCTGACCACACACCAGCCCTCCCCCACTCTCCACTGATCAAATCAAATCAGGCTTTATTTAAAAAGCACTTTTTATACATAAGCAGCACAAAGTTCTTTACAAAATAAAAACATTATTTGAATAGATTTAAAAAAAGGTTAAACCACAAACCTTCATACACTCAAGTATAAAACGTTTAAATTAAAGCATACAACCCTCACCACTCTCTTCATAGTTAATTAACTGTAATGCTTTTATCATGAAGTAATGAAGTAAGATACATGCATTTATTATTTTATGTTTACATATAGTTTAATTAATATATGAAGTTTTCTTTTTCTTTCTCAGTTATTTTTGTGTTCAGTCAAAGCAGCTTTACTGACAACAGATGTGGAAACAAATAACTTTGGTCTTTCTTTTGTATTTACTTTCTTTTCTTTGGTATTTACTTCCCAATACCGGACATGATCCAGATCAAGATGAGCAAAAGTAAAATAAAGTCAAGTCAAATCCGTTTTATGTTTATATTGTGCTGCAGAAAATAAACAATTTGGCTCAAGAGTTTTCAATACATACAAAAAATGACATTCACTTGGAGACTTTTAAATATAATAAAATAGAGAAGAATACAGATTTCAATTTTCATGGAAAGCAAAGAACTTTTATGAACATTTTACCAAAATAGACAGGTCTCTCTTACAAGCTTTTCTTTATTTCTTTCAATCTTTCTCTATATATTAAAATGTAATTCTTAAATCAAGTGTGAGGACATGAACTGGAAACAGGGAATATACACATTTATTTCATATGTGTAGCCCTGCCCAGTAACCAGGTTTATGCTGCAGTGCAAGTCCTTTTTTAACATTTTAGATGCAGTATTTGAGTATCTAAAAATCATTTAAGTGGGAGTTCGTTGCAGTATTGGCACACATTCAAACTCAGGTGCATCTGTGTTGTCTACAGCAAACATTGTTTCCATTATTAAATGTCTCTAAAGTGACGATAGGGAATTTAAGCAGGTTCCTTTGCAGTAAATGATCTGTTTATAGAAAAAGACCAGTTTTATGCCATTTCTCAGAATCCAGAAAGCATCTGTGTTGTGTAAGCAAGTACAGTGAGGTTGTTTGCTGTTGTTGTTGCACATTTTTATACTTTACATTGTTTCTAGGAAAATCAGTCAGAAGAGAGCAGGGTCAAAAGAGACACTTTTTTAAAAGGTTGCTTTTTTTCTTAAAGAAAAAGTTACTGTATTATATATTACACTAAAATAAACTAAAAAAAAGTTATCAAAAGTAATGATGAGCAGTTGTTATCAGCCCAAATGTATTAATGTTTTAGCACCAGTACAAAATACAATGATGGTTTAAGAAAACATGTGTCAGAGGATAAAAATCGAACTGCTGTCAAAATGTTGCTTTTTATTTATTTATTTTTTATTTCTCATGCAAGTCTTAAACTCATTTTAAATCTATTTTTTCTTGCTTGTTTCATGTGCTTTCTATTAATCCTTCTGCTTATTTCACAATGAAATGTGCAGTCATAAGCTATGAGTTTTACTCTCCAGATCATATTTTCAGGTCAATTTTTTGCCAAGTTCACAGATCCCTGTGTATCTCCCTCTAAAATGTCATCTGGTTTAATTTTATAAAGGAACTACAAGATAATCTCAAAGTATTGTTGATTTCAGTGGATGAATGAATGAATTAGAGCAGCCAAACTGTATGTGACTTCTCAGCTTGTTCAGCATAGAACATGTGAGCATTTAGAAAATGTTTTGAGGCAAAACTACAAATCATTACAAAACAACAATGTTCTTTTAACATTAACCACATCCCTAATATGTAACAAATTAACAATAATCCTTTATTTCTGATGCTCACCTATGAATGTTCTAAATATATATAAACTTTTCTTTAAAACTAAATAAAATTAAAGGTAATGTTGTTAAAAGCAATTTCAGAGGCCAGCTTACCCAGAAATATTGTCACGTGAATGAGTTTATTGATAGAGGGCCTCTAAGCTCTAACTTTGTCACTACCTGCAGAAACATGTCACGTTCCTTACCGAAGCAAAGTCAGTGACAACAGAACTTTGACATGCAGGAGAATTCATAGTCAGGGTGTACAGGTGGATGCTGGGTGGAGGGCAGGAAGTTCTCAGAAAACAGAAATTGGCAATCTTTCAATGACGCCTTGACATTCTGCCATGCCAGCAATGGTGGTTCTAGGAAGTTTTCACATGAGTGACAAAGGAATGTGCAAAGGTGGCCACAATGTATGACTAATGTGCAATATTTTAATATACGCTAAAGTTGTTACAAAGTTGTAAATGTCTTTTTAAGAAACTAACAAGTGAAAGAAAGTGGCACAGCATCATCTGTGGTCATCGATCTATACAAGCCAAAGAACTGATGAGGTGACATTTTACCAGAAGATAGGCTATGTTGAAACTAATTATTAAGCCTACAAGCTGGAATCATGACAACTGCACCTCAGAAATAATAAAATAAGCTTACATGAAAGTATTAATTACGATAAAAAAAAAACTGGTCTTGGCCATCTTGGTCTTGGTAAGAGAGCTCATTAGATAAACACAAGTAAAAAGTTGTTCAGTTTAAATGGATTAAAAGTTTGTAACATTTTCAGCTGGTTGGGTTTTGATATTTGAGTAATGGTAAAAACATAATAACGTAATCTAATTATTAATCAATAATCACTGACAGACAATCAATAGATAGTTTATTGGGACTAAAATAAGTTAAATAGATAGTGTATGGAGGAAATGTAAAACCAGGTGTTTGTCAGGAGAAGAGGTGGTAGATTTTTTCCTGTTTAACACGATAGATATTATTTGACAGGGGACTTTGCCACATATACTGTACGTTTGTCTACACCAAATCTATCATTCCAGTAGGAAAACAGTGTTGCATTGCACATGATTGACCCCTTGACTTCTTCTTTTGAAATATGTATCCACCCATGTTAAAACACTTCAATTAAATTAATTAATAAATTAATTTTCATTGATAAGAACAGCTTTTTATTAATACACCTACATCTTATCAGTTAGACATAACAGCAGCAATGTTGGGCCCTGCAGGCAAGAGTAAGAGCTGTTGTAAAGCTTATGTGCTTTACTATAAGTAAACAACCAATTAGCAATGACTCATCTCACAGCAAATCAATAAATCAAATTACTTAAATCCACAACTCTTGCAATGTTAACACAGAAATGAGCAAAGCCTGGATCAGTAGAGTTGAGGCTGGCCTGAATGTCGGTCACAAAAACCTGGTACTTGCTGTATTTCACAGGAAGACAAAGTGTTTCGAGGCATGTAGAAGATTGGGCTAAATCACTGTTGACATTTTCCAGGGTACGTTCCCTGAATGGTAGTTCCCATCCTGTCCAAAACTTGAGGAGTGTTTTGAGCTGTGTGCAAGTTGCTGTACAATGACAAATGAAAACTGTTTTAGGCAGAAGTCTCCTCTTACATTGCAAGTAACAAAAATGACAACAAGCCCTTGTTTTGGCCATTATCTTTCTGTGCTATCAAAACTTGTTTTAGGTTTAGACATCATATGAAGGTACTTGTAGTTCAACATTCTAGTTAGTCATATAACATTTTTAGTACAGTTTTCACTGAAGTTCCTGAGATATCTTGCAACTCTAAGGAGCATTCCTCCTCATCTTCATCATCCTCCATGACAGGCCACAAAGTTCTTTGTATGAGTGACTGAAAAACATGTCATTATCATCATCTTTTACTGCAGCTTTGCGTATATAAAGGACATTGCACACAAAGTCTGTATGTTGTTTTAGAAAGCAATTATAACCATAAATAAAAAAAAAAACATTTTCATATTTACATGTGAATTGAGAGCAGCTTCTGAATTCTTTGGAAAAATCTTTGGAACGATGTCTGATCTTTCCTTTAGAAGGTCTCATATCAGACCTTTTCTGAGCTGCTTCACCTGTCGGCTTGTCCTTGAAACCACCTTCAATCCAAAAACAGAAAATGGTTCTTAGCTGAAAATATTATACCTATATTGATTAAACAAAAACAAACAAACAAACAAACAAAAAAAAAACTTACTGCAAGTTATGTGCAAATGCGCAAAGACATGGTGCTATTTACAGCGCTGTGTTAAAAGAACAGCGTGTCCCATTTCAGGCCGAGCTGGAGACTGAGACAGCATGTCAGTTGTGTCGGGAGCAAAACAGTTGCTGTGAGAAACTGCCTGTTTAGCAGTAAATGTTTTTGCTACAAGCTTTAGCAATAAACACCACACAGCTCTTCTAGTTACAGCAGAGTCCTGTGTCTGCTTCACCACTACTGGGGAGAGTAAAAGGAGACCACCCTGAAGTTAGCTGCAGCTTTATCCAGGAGTAATCACTGCCTCCTGAGCTCAGTTTGGACATGAAAGCTGAACGGTTTAACTGCTGTTTCTGCAAGAGCTTTCACTGATAGTAGAGGCAGCAGAAAGACAAGAAAAATAACTGGTTTTGTTGTTGCTGAACCCTCCAGTGGGTGAGATTTTTAGTTCACCTGGCATAGCAGCAGCCTCTTAAATGCAGCCAATCCAGGTTCAAACTCGACATCTTCCCGACCCACTTTCTCATCTACCTGATGCACAATAAAGGAAACTAGAGCCCACAGAATGTTGAGAATATAACTAAATAAAAAACACTTCTCTATGGAACACACACCTTATACAAGTAACACTTCACACATGTTGTACAAATAGAATAAAATGATAGTGGTAGGAATGTCAATATCAGGGCAATCCCCAGCGTGGATTGTTGCAGCTTTTGGTGATGCCACACACAAGACATGAACTATTGCAGGACTTAGACCAGCTATACACGGACCACTCTGTAAGACTGAATAGTGTAAGTGTGTACGTATTTGTGTTTTCCTGCAGCTGATTCCATTGTGAACTGACTGTATCCAATAGTATGAAGTCAAAGCTTCAAACACAACTACTTAAAATATTCCTTAAAGATTAGGGGGAAAACATTCTATTTTAAAACAAAAACACTTACAAAACAGAAACTCCTTTTCCTCACTGCCACAAGAAGTCACTGTCAAGAAGAAACTGTGCAGTTGATGGAGTTAAATGGTCTTCTTCTCCTTCAAAAGTCATTGTTTCACTGTTAAAACAAGGAGAATGCAACTTCTTTAAACAGGTCTCAATCACATAACTGAAATCAAGTCTGATTTAAACAGGCGCCCAAAGTGAAACCCAAACTGCAGAAGGCTCATTGCTTTGGAGAGGAAAAACCTCTCCAACATCAACATCTCATATAGGTAGATGATGTGTGTTCTGATTCAATTTTATGGCAAATGTTTCTTTTCCTCCCCCTCTACCCATCACTCTGACATTATAGCATTACCTTCTAATTTTCAGCTGAGAGGGCTAGCCCACTCAACCTTTAAAGCCTTGTAGAAGGAGATTAACCTTTTAATGTTTTGTATCTTATGTTTCTGAGACCTTTTGCATCACTTCATGATAAAAACTTGGCTCAAAACCCTGTTGTACACAATCTGATATTTGTCTACTGGTCATAATACAATAATGCACCACAAAAACATTGATATATCACATGGTAATAAACTATAACATACAAAAAATATTTATCTAATTTTTTTTTTACATTTTGTTTGGACCAAATACCAACTTCAGATTAAATAGAAAATTTGAATTTTCTGATGTGTTTGAGGTAGTTAGTTCATCCCTACTTTAAGTTTCAACACAGGGTGCTGCAGCAACAGAAGGTAAAAGCTGAAAGAAGGGTTTACTAATCTGACGCATTCTCTCAAAGCAAAAACTCTGCTGTTTGTATAATATTTAACCTAATATTAATTACTTAACAGAAATCTTAAATAGTATGTGCACTCATTCTCTCCATATAACCTCAGGGCTCATAATTATGTCTGGTGCCTTTGCAAAGATTAAATGTACAATGAACAAATATTTGTCTAACATCTTACCACAGTACATGATTACAGGTTAAAGAAAAGTTAGCACAAGCTAGAATAAGCTGATCTAACATTGCCCAGAGTGCTTAAATATCACTTGCATAGAATTTCAGCCACCTCACAGTGGTGAACAAAACAGCAAACAGTGGCCAAAAATAGTCTAGAGACATGCATTATGAGTAGAGACATGTCTATTTTTAAAAAAATGCTTGATTAAAAGATATTCAATCTGACAGTGTTTCTACAAAGAACATGAGTATGTTGCAATCTTGAATCCTATAAACATGCAATATTGTATATGTCATACTGGTTGTGCACATTGACATACCTTGGGCAACTAACCATGTGAGTTCTCATTTGATCTAAGAGGAAATCCTTGTCACAGGTTAAGCATCTTGTCAGAGGCCATTGGTGTTGCAGTGAGACTGGGGTCTACATAATACCGATACATCAAAAACAAATGATAACAAGCTTTAAGTGTTGAATTACACAAATACTTTGCAACAAATAAAAATAACTAATGGCTCCTGATTTTACATGTAACCCCTCATCAAGGCATGGGATTATGGTTAGATTCCAGGTCATGTGTTTCCTGTGATCCTAAGTAGTTCAAAGTCTCCTCCTCCTTTATCTCACATCATCCATTGCTACATACAAATAAGAAATAATACACATTAAAGAAATAGAGAAGAAGAAAAAAGCTACAGTTGTTACCAATTATTTGTTATGATTGAATTCTTAACAGAGGTTGTCACAGATCAAACATAACATCGCTCTGTCTATAATCATGGTTCAACATAATAGTTAATATGTTTATCATATTATTACCCTGAAACAAGAGCTTTTTTTCTCCCATTCCAGCAGTTAAGTTGTTAATTCCATTTTAATGTATCCCCCATGTAGTCATTATATATATATATATATATATATATAATATATATATATATATTATGGTGGAAAATTTAAATTTCCAAATATTTCAGTGTGTCCGATAAAAGGTTAAGCAAATAAATATAACAATTTCATTCAGATTTGTTTTCCATTTGTTTGTTTATTTTATTAAATAAGTAAATAACACTTTGTTGAATTTGTTTAGAGATTAAACATTCTGACTTTCCCACATATGATGGATGTGTAGGGAAAACCCTGTGCAGGTCATGGCCTGCATATAGCTCCTGTACATGTATGAATAATTAACTGATGCTGTCTTCTCCTTTCCCCTCTCTTTTCCTCTTGTTTGCATGTTTATCCCCTTTGTGTGTGCTTGTTCTTGATGTTATATTTATGTATGTTTGTGTGTGTGTGAATGAAAACACATATGCCTGTCACAGGAATGACATGCCAAGCACGGAGTTCATACCTGGATACCGAGGTATTATGGGGCTACCGCTTTACACCAGTTTTATCCCTGGAGAAGGGCTTCTACGAGGTAGACTACAATAACTTCCATGATGTCTATGAGACCAACACCCCCACCTGCAGCGCCAAGGAGCTGGCGGCTAAGCTTCGGGATGAGCCGCTTTTGCCTCAGCTGCCACTCCTCAGCCCTGAGCCCAAAACGCACACTTTTGACCTCTTAGACCGTCTGTCAATGCAGGATCCACTAAGCCAGGATGAGGAGACGGAGGAGAGGAATTCAGGGGGTGACAGGGGAGAGACCAATGGCTCAGCTGCTGCTTTAGAGGAGCCGCCCCTTGCTGATGGACTGCCTGACTGAAGGGTCACATCAGTTTAAAAAAAAACAAAAAAAAAACAGGAAGAACTGAACTATACAACGCTTAATTTAATCAATGGCCTGCTTGTTCCCTTGCAATTATTGGAGACTAAAGACATCTCTCTCCAATTTTGACTCATGCAATACTCCTCCTTAGAGTGTCAATCTATAGTATAGATTGGTTTTGTAGACAAGTACACATACAGAGACGCACATTTACAATATAAATATATAAACAAATATATTTACTCTTAAAGGCTGGTGGTTCAGATTGTTCTTTTATAACTGTTACAACCTGTTATAACTCATCAGCTCAAGTTTTGTATAACAGCCCAGTCTCACTGAAAAATTCGCAACACGGAAAACTTTGTGCTCATGAGCTTCATTAGTTGGGATACGATTTAATTTAATCATTTGGCTTGATGGATAAGTAACAAAATATGATTATCTGTTCCTCTGTCAGGATATTTCTGTGTCCCGTAGCACAAAAAAAAAAAAGAAAAAAACAAAAAAGAAAGAAAGAAAGAAAGAAAACATTGAGTTTTTGTGACTATTTCAGGTTTTACTGAGACTGGGTTGTACCGTATATAAACTTGAACTTGCACTGGTAGCTACAGTATGACAGCACACCATGGGTTTATTACAGATGCTCCAATGATCTCATTAGGATGTATCCATTCAGTTCCACTTCTATTCATTCTCTTCACACAAACAAAAGTTTTACCAGTCATAAAATTTGATAGGAGAAGCAATTACAACAGGAGTCAACTTTATTTATTCATTTTCTCAGAAACAGCTCAACACAGTAGCATCAGTAAATCCTTAAGGCCCATTTATGCTACATTTATATACATAAATATGTATGTCCGTTCCAAATGACACTGCCTTCATACTTTCCCTTACATTGGCATGGTTGTTAAGAAATACATCCACAACAGGGCAGTACAGAGTTCAGATTTCACCACCAAGTTCCGATGTTTCAGACAAAAGCAAACATGGAGACAGTGGATGTGAACATGATAACGTACTTTCTCAAGAAAAGACACAGCACAGTAGACGACAGTGGTCTATGCGGCCATTAAATACATTGCAGCTTCTTCTTCTTCTTTGCACCTTTGCACCTTTCTGTCCCGTCAGGTATGCATCCACAAGGGCCCCGAAAATGGACCAAATTACTAACATAAATGACACAGAAGACAGACTAAATGCTCCATATCCATCTTAAGCATAAAGCATAAATGGACCTTAATTCTTGTTTTCCCAACATAAATCATACCATGTCATCTTTATTACCATTTCTTTTTTCTCCCTTGGTCATGCACACTTATCCTACAATGGCTACATGGCTATTCTCAAGGTAGTGGAGCCTTACTATTATTCATTTTGTTAAAATGGGGAAGACACTGTTGACTTTTTCTGTCAGTGTTATTAACTATGTAAAAAAATTGCTTTTACCTAGAAAGAACTATATAAGCTTTCTGGTTTGCAAGAAAAGAGCAAGGAAGCTCTCAGTGTCTACAGGAAACCATAATCCAGTTTATTTTCTTTGTTCACACCCTTATTCATTGTTGCACTGTTCTAAACACAGTGATTATGTTTGCCTGACTTTGACACCGGCAGCCTTGACCTAAAGCCCAGTTAGTACCTCATTTTATACACATTTTCAGGGTTTTAAACTACTAACTAAACTAAACTACAGGCAAATGCTGATACTTGCTGTATATGCTACTGACTTCACTCTTTTGAAAACGTCTTGGCTGATTAAAGAGTTTGTTCTGCTTCTCACTGCAGCAACTGAAACATTAAATCCAAGCCCCTGAACATGAAGCACAATTCCCCATGAGTGGATTCCACATTGACCTAACCACCCACTGAGCTACTGCTTACTTGCTGATGCATGTCAGTCCTAGTTAGAGATGACATTCAAATAAATATAAAAATTCAAATTTGAAATATTTATGCTCAGCTTCAGTTTGGAAAGATACAAATTTTCCTAAGGTACTAAAGATACATACGTATATATATATATATATATATATATATATATATATATATATATATATATATATGGGGTGGAAATCTTTAGGCACATCACCAATCAGTTCAATTACAGTTGGGATTCAGATGGCTGTGGTGCCATTATAAAACAATTATTGATGCATCTTGATCCATCATTTTTTTCTGTGTGTCTAGTTAACTACATTCTGACTGGAAACATGTTACATGGTTTCTCATATTTGTCATGAAAAACAAGTAATAAGAAAACTTTCAGGACAACTTGTTTGTCAGAGCAAAGCGAAGAGCTGAATCAGATCTTATGGTCTTAGTTTGACCATATTTCTAGCAGAACATTTATCGCGTTCTTCCACGTCTAACCTCGAGCCATCTCTCCCGGCCAGAGCCGCCTATCTGACAACCGCATTTGTATTTTTTGTGCATTTCAGTTTTCTTTGGAGCTCATTTTCTGAAGGAGTTTTTCACATACATGGCAAAGTGACCTTGTTTTTGCCAAACCGAGAACTCATAAGAAGCAGAGCACCCCAAGATTCAAAATATAAACATGACTGTGTCCAACACCACCTGCAATTCACAACTTTCTTTATTGAATTTCTGAATTTTGTGTCTACTAAGTTTCTAGTGTAAATAGTACAGTTATCATCGATAATTACATTAAGGTGGGTTGTACATGAAATGTTGCATTAATATGTGGTTTGTCACCAAACCTGACAGGTGTTCTCGTGGTACACATTTTTACAACTGATTTGTGATTTTCTAGTTTTATAAGGCATAATTGTTTTGGCTCACAAATTGGTAATGACATCACCTACACTCGGATGCATGGAATTACAAGACAACTGGAAAGCAACATTTCCCACAATACCTTGTGCTGAACCCACCATGTTCTTTGCGTTGTAGTCCACCTCCTGTATTTGGTGCACTTAAAAGCTAATTGAAAGCTATGTTTGTAGGTGGACCAGAGTTCGTTTCTTTGATCTGCTTCAGACTTAGTTTTTTGTTCATCCACACCTTCCCAAACATGCCAGACTTTCGAAGGAAATGATGCCACCCAAAGAAGCCGAAGTACTTCTACATGCTAGCTTTTATTGCAGAGGGTACCAGTCAGATTTCACTCTTAGCCATCTTGTTATGTGCCCACCGCAGACTGTCCCGGCGATGAACTTCTGTATTTTTTTATCAACACACGCATCGCTATGCATCTAAAAAATGACGTCGTTACACCACCCCTAATATATATATATATATATATATATATATATATATATATACACACACACATAAAATGCTTCACAAGCAAAATGCAAAAATGAAATATTCTATGCTTCCTTTCAGGTTTTGTTGTTCTAACTATTTAAAAAAGAAAATTCAACCTCTGTACCTTTATCTGCATCACTGATAAGGGAACAAATTTTCTGTCTTCTCTCATGAGATTAATATTCAGCCAACTTATAGCTGGCTCTTGTAATCTCCTCTAATTGTTAGTTTTAGATCTGGACGTTGGTCTAGATCAACAAACCACCCCTGTGTTTTTACTTTTTATATATTATGGCTATGTGCTGCTGATTTAAAGATTGACACTTCTCCTATGTGGAACTATAATATATCTAATATATCTATTTCTATTGTTTCTTAAAAACACAAAAAAGCTTGCATGCATGGATCAAACCTAAGTCTCTTCTTTATTAAGTAAGTTTATTACTGTAAGAAATACAGGGTATTTTTAGGCATGCAAATTATGGGATTTCTACAATGAATTATCAGAAAATGTCCTGATATCAAGTTACCATTTGATAAAAGAAAATTAGATTCCTGACACTTAAACATCCAAGTCACAATTCAATGTTTGTCTGTTTGTTTTTTTTTTTTTTTTTTTTTTTTTTTTGGTTGTTTGTTTGCTGGATGTTTTTTTTTTTGTTTTTTTTTGTTTTTAAGATCTATGTCCATTTTATTTCATTTTTACTGTGACATTTTATTTCACCACAATGTATACCACAATGGCAAAACAATACATTTATTGTTAGAGTCAAATCACCTTTAATTCCTGGAATGTCATCTGTTTTCTGTGTGTTCTCATGGGAATAAACATAACATGGCCGAAAGAACAACATGTTCCTTTTACATAATGTTCATATGCATAAACAATTGTAAGCAAGAGTGTGCATGTGTTGTCATATGGTGCATAGATTTGCAACTACCTTAATTCCGATCGAGATATGCTATCAGGCGTAAAGACAAAATGGCTAATTTAACCTATGTAGCTTTGGGTAAAACAATGGTGTCTCACACAAATGCTTGAAAACTGGATTAGTTGTGCATCACATCACGGAACGGAAACTTGAAGTATCTCACTACCATCAGTGCAGAACTACCTTGTTTTGCACTAAAGCTCAAGGCAAAACCTATTTCTTGCATGCACGCTAGCAAACGATAACTACAAGAGGTTTGTAACCCCCCACGTTTATATGTCTGAATTTGAATTAATTAATTAAAATTGTACAGCACTGGTTTTGCAGGGATAAACATGGCCATGGTTACTTTAGTCTGCAGGACTAAACACATGCATATTCCAACCCACACATCCTGGAATGCATTGCTGTTTCTGTTTCTGTTTCCGAAAATCAAAAGTACATTCAGTACCTACATTTTATACATTAACATTGTGTTCTTTTTTTCACTCCTAGCACTTTGTCTCTTTTCCTTATATACCCTGTTTATGTTAATTTCTTTACTTTTAGGGCATACAAACAAATTATATTGAGGTCACACACAAATGTCAATGTTACCAACAAATAAACAATATAAATAATATTATATTATATTATATTATATTATATTATATTATATTATATTATATTATATTATATATAAACATTTTTCCAGACATATTGTACATAATAGTATCCTCTTAACAATGAGTCAGTAACTTATATAACTTTAGAAGTTCTAAAAATTATTATCTGCAGAGGTACTAAGTTTGATGCAGAAATAAATAAATAAATAAATAAATAAATAAGGATGAAGCAGAACACATGTTTTATCCACTTTAGTCATGGTAAAGCAGGTCTTTTTATTTGTTTATGTACTATATACAGCCAGGACCACTTTAAAAGACAGGGTAAAGAGAGCCACTGCTAGAATTAAGTGATTATGCAGACAACACTGCAGAAGTCAGGGGATAATCATACAGTATTGATCCGTGGACTCTAGAGTACAAAAAGTGGAAAAAAAAAAACTAAGCATGATTTTACATATAGTGGCACAGTGAGCGAAGAAATTCACTGGATCTCAGCAATGTGCTGTCAAGGCTATTCTTGTCCAAGCTATTAAATTTGGGAGCTGAATCGTCAGCAAGATGACAGTCCCTGATTCAGATCTGAATAATGTACGATGATGAATTTAATGCATCTACTGAATGATACACTGAAATAGGTACAGGCAGGTGCATGTGGGTGAGCCTGTGTGTGTGAAAGAGGGAGAGAAAGTGAAGGGGATAGACGCAATCAGAGTCATCACACCCTCGGGCTAACAGCACAATGTACACACAACGATACACAAGAAACACAAAATTATCCATTTATGCATTTGCCCTTTTTACAAAAAAAATAATAAAAGGCACAACCGTGACATCCACACAAATTCTAAAACCTGTAAATGACACCACATCAACAGAGTAAAGAGCTATTGTTCTTTCTCTTGCAATGGTCAGCTAATACACTTCCTTTTCTGCTAAATAATGCATGCTCATGATGAACAAGGAAGCACTTTGTTCATTAAGTATTACAGAATAAGAAATCCTACATTCGAAAGAAAATTATAGCCACAGAAAACAATTAAGGGGGAAGAGTTTAGCTTTTGTACAAGACTTGTATATTCATCTTTGACTCTCTTAATTTGCCCTTGCAAACAAGCTGACTCCGAAACACGCTTATGCAGGGGGAACATACAAAATGACAAACTGATCAACTTTAAAATGAAGTCCCACTTTTTTCTGTACCTCTGTACAGATTTCTTTTCAAGAAATTCATCCAAGATCCATCCAAGACTCAAAGCACAGCCTCTAAAACCCTTTTGTCCTCTTTTTAGTAACTCGCCCTGCTGTAATTATATCTTAAGAATTCAAATCTGTTCTCACATGGTGCTGTAATGCCTCCCCTGTCTTCGTTCCCTTTAAGCTCCCAATGATAAGAGTCAGGTTTATGTATGTCATTGATCTATGTATTTTATTTCTTTTTAAAGCCTCCAGTGTCACGTCAGCTCATTCACATGTAATGTGCTTATCGCCTTAAGTCAGTTTTGTGCATGCATCTTCACATGCAGCTGTGCACAAGATCTGGTCGGTGCCCTGGAAATCATTCTCTGCAGTGCTTGTCAGAACAAAAGAGGTGGGCCCACAGAAGCCAACGGTGAACATGTTACAAAACCTTATGTAATATAGATTCACACTGAGCAAATGAACCAATCACATGCCGAGAGGTGACGCGCAGTCTGCTGTTTGTTGGTGGAAAAAAATGTGTTTTGAACTGTTCGGTTAAATAGTCTGAAGAGCGGAGGAAATGCTATAAAGAATGTATTCAGAAGTTGATGCACAGGCCATATATTAGCTACTCATCTGCCCACAGAGCAGAAACACTGCTTTCTACCAGCCCTTCTATTAAGCACAGCATCACCACGCACATGCCATGGACTTTAAAGTGTCAATACAGAATTTTTTAGGTCTGTACATAAAAGAATGAAAAGAGAAATCTACTAGCACTGCAAGGCAAGTCTGTTGTGTTGTGTGTTGAGGGCTTGATAAAGGATCTCTTCCCTGATTTTCTATTGGAGCAGGCAGACAGAGAGAAACATATGCCTTGTCCAACCCGGTAGACAGAAATCTGCCCTTTGATGTTTTTGGAAAATGGAAGCCTTTGATGGAAATTTCTATGGCTGTAAAGTGGCATCACTTTGAGCTGGTCAGGCTTCACCTGCTGAAACACTGATGGACAACACAGAGGCCCCTTGGAAAAATTGGAAATTCCACAGTCAGTTCTGAAGTTGAAGCAGAAGATTGTTCTGTAAATATGAAGCAGGAGCTAGCAGCCAGCTGACCCACAGATAAGTGATTAATATTTTATGATTTGGTATTTGATTTAGACAAAGCCTGGAGTACAAACAGTTTTAGAGGGGGAAAGGTTTTTGTTTTTGTTTTGTTATTTTCTGTTTTCAGACCTTAAAGTGTGGTCATATGTCATATATTTATCACTTTCAACTGAGTACAGAGTAATATCTGTGTTTTCAAAACTTTAAAGGTCCCATATTATGCAAAATTCACTGTCTTATGTGTCCTCATAGCCTGTGTATGAGGATCAGAAATGAAAAAAATTCAGTTACCTCTCTCACTTGCTTGCTCCACTTTTTAGCGAATGTGTGCTCAAATAAGTAAGTCTGAGATCTTTCTCTTTGTGACCTCACGAAGGGAAATCACCACTACCCCCAGTAGTGGATACTGCCAACTCCAGAAGATACCAATGAGGAGACAGTCTTAAGATTACAAGCCATTTAAGATGATGATATTGTGTGACAGCTAAAATACAGAAGGGCCGGTCGCATCAGGGAGAGCGGAGGCAAAAATAACAAACAAAACCCCTCTCCCTGAAAATGCAAAGAACACCTTACCTCCCTCAGAAATTAAATAATACAAACCTATTTATTGACTGCCCTAACTTAAACATAAACAGGAGAAAAAGGACCTACAAGGAAAACAAAATAGTAGCTCTCCCCTACAAGACCAATCACAGGACTCAACAACATTCTTGTAACAAGCCAAAAGCAGTCATGCCTGCAATTATTTATTTTGGTGCTGTTATCTTGAAATCATGAGTTAATCATTTAGCTATTTCTAGCTTATTTTCGTATAATTATAGGTTTATTCATCTCATTATCTCAAGGAATCAGATTTTTGTTTTCTCAAGAGAACTATGTCGTGAAACTTTATTATTGGTTATTTGTTTTCTCAAGATACTGAGATGATAAAGTGAGCTTGAAAATTAGTTGTTCGCGTGCACCTAATTTCATTTATTTGTTGTCACACTAGAGAGGAATTTGTAACAATAAGTAAAAGCTTGATTGTTTTGAAAGATTCATTTTCAAGTGTTGCCATGCTCCTGAAGGGAGCAAATGATGCTTTCAATCACTTTCAGATAAGCAAAGACCTAAAGCAGACGTTATGCTTTGTTAAATGATAGGTTTGAAGTGTCATCTGCTCAGATGTTGAAATACTCATGTTAGATGTATTCCTTTGCTATCACTTGTAAAGGCCATTACAGGACAGAATTACACAGCAAATTTGAAATTTCAAATTAACACACAAGAGTTAAATCAAACGCTTGTCTAGAGTTTATATGGAAACCACAGAAAAAGTGTTGAAATAACTCTTTTCAAAGTGTTCACATTATTAATACTGAGCAAGTGTTAATTAACAAACTTATGTAGATGGATAACACCATGCCAGTGCTGAAAGTTCACCAACTGGGATTGCTTATGGAGTGAGTGGTTAACACTGCATCAGTGTTAAAGCAACACTCTAGGAGTGTTCTCTCTCTCTCTCTCTTTTTTTTTTTTTAGGTTTTTTTGGCTCTAGTGGCCAGAACGTGCAGGGAGTGACCTGCAGCAAAGGGCAAAAGGCCAGGACTCAAACCTGGACCAGCTGTACGGAGAGCTGTAGGCTCTGTAGGCTCTGTAGGCTCTGAAGCACTGCTTAACCCGTTCAGCTTGTCACCCTCCCAGTTTTCAAATTCCATGTTCACCACTACAACAGAGTTCATTGTGGTTGAATCAAGACTTAACTCTCAACATCTCACTCCAAAAAAGCTCAATATGCAAAATTTAATACTTTCAAATTTGCTGTGTATGATTAATTTCTACAGTCCTGAACAAATGAAAGATATAACCATTTCACTTAAAGGACTTATTTAGAAACTACATCTATGCCATGCTAAAAATAAATAAATAAGAAAAAATAAAATTTTAAATAAATAAATAAAAGTGTCCTGAATGTGCCAGTCTGCACTGCAATTTACAGATAACATGTGTTGCCCTGTGGTTAGTGGTCCTGTGGGTACAGGAAGGAAGGAACTATGGACTGCACGTGTGTTTTGGTCAGCACAATGACAAACGTCTTTAACACAATCAAAGCTTTAGAAATTTGTTGGATTTAAGGTGCAACAATCTGCAAATACCACAAGCTAACCAATTACTGGCTTTAGCTTTATACACTGCACACAGATATGAGACTGAAGCCATCTGCAAGTCATCTAGCTCAATAAAGAAAGCATGTACTGTACAGTCTGTTCCTGCTGGTTTAGGAGTCTCCCAGGTAAGAAGGTCATCTAAAAGAAGCTGTAATGGCAGTTAAATCATTCACTTTGCTTCATATCAGAAACTTGAGTAGCCTCTTTGAGCCAATTCTGTCACTCTACTGGCCTCACTTAAAACTATGCAAACCAGCAGCGCATGTGGGGTTGGATTAATTAAGAATGACCTTTTAGCATCATGGTCCTCCATAACTCTCACATTAATACTGCAGTGAAACATGAGGTGAATTTAGAGCCTCTGCATGAGGTAGAGAGAAGAGTTTGTAATCTGCAACCACTTTTCAGGCTTACTGACTCATTCTGGTGTAGCACAAAGCAGCGCTGCAGACACAGGATGCTGTGACACGTGCGTTTCTGAAAGATGATTTTTAGCTCTTTTTTCCCCTTTGCTTTTTGTTTGGTATATTTCTTTGTAGTGAGAATACAGGTGTGACATAGCCTAAAGATGAAAAGCATCAGTCACATAGAGACATATTTCCTTTATTACCTCTTTCACATACATACAGAGGCTTTCAGCTAAGTTACGGGCAAGATATTTTTAAGGACTTTTCCATTTGTGACAGAATTCTTCAGCTAGTTTTGACTTAAAAAAAAACAAAAACAACAAACAACTTCTTTTATATCTCAATATTTCGCCCAATAAGCGTAGAAGAATATAGGATGGCACCATTGTGTGCTTTTGAACTCATGATGGATTTATTTCCACTTGAGGAGTATTGAACATGTAGGAGAAAGAAAGAGAAGTCTGTGAGATGTGAGATATCCCACGTCAATAATGGAGATAAATCAATAAGTTCTACACACCTGCTCTCAGCTTTGTCTGAGAGCTCTGTTTTCAAGAAATACTTTGCCCAAAGAGGATTTAAATCCTACGCAGGACCTGTTCTGCATTCCAGTAATCAGGTATGTTGCAGTAGGCTGTTTGCAGATAAGGAAAACCTTTTATGTATGCTACTAGAAAGAGTTCACAATAAGGACATACTGTACTGTTATACCGGAAGTCAGTTTAATGGTTTATTGACTTAGAAAATAGCAATATCTGAATCAATACTCAAGCCATTGCAGCTGCCTTCTTTTTCTGTAAGCAATACAAGTTGAATTATGGTAAGGCTGTTCATTTTTTATTACCTCCAGTAGTGAGATTGGTGTATAATGTTGCAGCAAAACAAATTGTGGCTTTATCTGAGGAAACCATCAAATTGCAAGAGAGTCAGTGAAAGAAGCTCTATGTGCAATTAATAGCCATGACATTGTGTGTAAATTAAAGCAGCAGTTTATGGCACAAAACAGTGTTAGAGTGCAAACTGCGCAATTTCCCAATGCGACTGTAAAAGGCAACTACAGGAAAACAAATGACCTCATGCAGAGTTGAGCTGGTAATCTCTATATTTATCTGTTCATTTCTCTCCCTCTCGCTTTGTCTTTCTATCCATCTCTCTTGCTTATTGAATTGGTAACTCTCATGACTCTTCTACCTCCTACGCACCAAACAATACTAGTACAGGAAAGAGTGCTGTCCCACTCCTACCTGAATGTGGATTACTGACCAGTTTCAAGGAAAATACATCATCAAAGTGCACAAATAAGTGTGAACCCACTTGCAAAACCAGTTCTGATTAAGGAGAATTTGGATACGAGTAAGCTATCTCCATGCAATTATAACAAGCAGGACAGTCTCAAAATTTAAAACCTGTTTCATGTCTGGAAACCACATATATTATTAAACCTTTATTTAACCAGATAAAAAACACATTGAGATCAAGATCTCTTTCACAAGGGTGACCTGGCCAAGAGGTCTGCAGCACGTCATAAACAGCCAAACAAAACAGTATGAGAACCAAAACAAAGAAACAAAACAAAATTAAAACATACAATATCACCAAAGCAATAGCATTTTCAACATAGAGTGCGTGTACTATCCAAGCAATTTTTCAACAGACAACAAATTAAGATTTATAACACAGGCACTGTCCAATAGTCTCACTCTGTCTATCCTTTAATATAGAGCGGAAAGCTCCAAGAGGAATAATTTCAAGAAGTTTCAGTTTGGACTGTAGAGTGTTCCAGGCTGTGGGGGCAGCAAAGCTAAATGCTCTTTTTCCAAATTCAGACCTTACTCGTGGAACAGATAAAACAAGTGTAGAACAAGATCGCAAGGCATAGCAGCTGCTTGTTTTCTGCAGTAAAGTGCACAAATAAGGAGGACTCAAGCTTAAGAGAGCCTTATAAATTAGGGTCAGCCAGTGTGCATACCTACGGGCACTCAGAGAAGGCAAGATTGATTTTTCATATAGTTCACAGTGATGGGTGAGATAACTGCAGCCTGTGACAAATCTCAGTGCCGCATGAAATACAGTGTCCAAGGACTGGAGACAATTGGACGAAGCACTCAAAAAAAGCACGTCCCCATAGTAGAGAATGGGCAAGAAGGTCGCTGTCACTAATTTCTTTCTGACCCTGAGAGAGAAGCAGGTTCTATTTCTGAAAAGGAAACCAAGCTTTGTCCCAAAGTTTAGAGACCAGATTATTTATATGAGTTTTAAAAGAGAGCTGTTGATCTATGATAAAACCCAAGTACTTGTAATGTGAGACCTGCTCTATAGGTTTTCCATTTGATGTTGTTATATTTGGAATATTCTGCTGTAGCATCTTTGAATGATGGAATATATATGTACATTCCTTGGCAAAAGAAACCACCTCATTAAGTAGTTTATTTCCAAAAGCTCACTAAATTACTTTGTACACATAAAGAAAAAGAAATGTTTACTAAAGAGAATGGAAATGACACAACGCACAAGCAGAGTAAAGCAGTGATATCAAATTTAAAAGAAGGGAACAAGTCTGTGCTAGGAGACCAACTGGGGTGTTGCATGTGAAAGGTGATGTTTTAGAGTCAATGGCCGTTCTACCTACCACATAATAAATATGGAAGCGGTTCTGTACCTTATTTCAATTTAAAATGGATTAACAGAAATGCCTTTTCATTTTTAAAATATAGCTGCATTTTTTGACTCATAATTAAAATGAATAATAAATAATACAAACTGCATTTTCATTTTCTTCTCCAAGACTGCTCATTTTGTAACTTAATTAAAATGATAAAGAAAAGGATATTTAGGATTTCATTTTCCAAACATGCCCCAGCAAATAGGTACCAAAATTCAATTTGAAATGTCAAATTTGAAAAATAAAATGCATTAGCAGAAAGGCTTTTTCATTTCAAGGTCATAGGTGCATTATTTGACTCATAAATAAAAATCAGTAATAGATCATCCGAACTTCAAAACGGCTCTTTTTATGACATTGCTTCTCGTTTTCAAATCTGCCCTGCAAAACATCTTGCAAAATTCAATTTGAATTCGCAATCCCAGGCGGCGCAGGACAGTGACGTCAGTGGCTGCTCTTCTTCTTCTAATTCTTTGGCCCCAGTCTGATGGGTAATACGGTAGAGGGCAGTGTGCATATCTGACACCGGAACATGAGCGAAGAGTAGAGCTTGAAAGTTATGTTGGTACCACAGACTGTTAGAAACAGCAGAAAGATCCCCATCATGTCCAAATCTATGCCAGAATCGCTTCTATAAACACTTGTTTGTTGCATTTTAAAGCTGATGGTGCATGACTCAAAACTTAGATGAACATGTGTCCCAAATGAATAATAATAATAAAAAAAAAAAATGAAATAGATTTATGAGGCATGATCCATATAAACTGCCTGTTGTTGGTCTTCTGAAAATGTAGAATCACAACATATTTCCTTTACACCTGAATTATACCAACATCCTACAAGAGTTTGTGATATTATAATAAAATGTAGTCTTTTGATTTGTGTTCTTGGATACAACTTTCTGTGTTAGGTTCTTGGTCATGAAAATTAAGACCAACGGTGCTACCGTCGGTTTTTAAAGGTTAACAAAACAACCTTAAAAAGGGTTTACCAGGAAGCTGAAAAAATGGAAGCTGACGGGTGGCGCTGTGAAATTGCATACAACTGCGATCACGAAGGTTTTCTTCTCTTAATTTTATTTATGTTTTTACTGACATTTTGGATGGTTTTAGGCACAAAAAACACCTGGTTATTTTTTTGGAAATGAAACCATATGACTAACATTAACATATGACTTGGCTAAAAATAGACCCTCTGTCAATGTTCACCCCATATTAGAAATGCCTTGTCTAGATTATAAGTTGATACTTTAAAAATCACAGTTTGTGTCTATGTTCTTGAAGAAATATTTATTTCATGCCCATTAACTCACAACACAACTGTGCAGACTGTATGGCCATAGCTGTTGTATAATTGCTTCCCTTTGCTTCAGGTTATCAGAGAAATAGCCACACGTTTTAAATTTCTTAATGAGCTCCAAAATAATCATTGTGATTTTTTTAAGTCTATCTTTCAAAATACAGAACTAAACCAGATTACAGAGTGGATCTCCAGCTAATTAAATCCTTCTCAAAATGTATGTTTGATTAAGACTCACAACGCTATACAGTGTCTTGTACTTTAGTAAATAAATTCAGCTTCTTTGGGATGTATGGGTTTGAAGAAATATATAAATTATTCATAGAGTTTACTAAACTGTGCTGTGCTGAGGTTTTCTGAACTGCAGCAGTTTTTTATCCTGGGCTATTTGTCTCCTTTGGGTCCTGGTATTAGTATGCATCTGTGAACTCCTTTGTGCTATAACTCTTCATGCATAAGTCAGCCATCCTTTGTGAGTCATAATATAATCACGGAAAGCGTAGACCAAATGACACACAGATCGTTTTATTTGCTGTCCTAAGGTGCCACTCAGAGCCCACCTCTCTAGGAAAAGTTCCCTATGTCTTATTTCTTTAAAAAAGATATAGCCAATGAGCCTCAAAGACTCTTGAAGTCCTACAGGGTTTATGCATCTTCAACACGTGTGGCTTCCTTGTCATTGCATGTCCTCCCTCCAGCAAGTTCTGCCTGTGACCTTTTAACAGATTCCCTCGGCATCACTGAGGCCTGCAGTCATTTCCAGGGTGCTCTGTCACAGGCAGCATAGTAAATGTTGCCAAAAGGGTCATAAACTGTATGTCAACCAGGCAGCTGATGATTGTATTACAAATTGTGCATGTTGTTGTCATGATGAAGTATTTAAACAGTGAAGAATCAGCAATATCCAACTCCCCCCACCCAGACAAACAAGCACACTCACATTGCTGTGATTTGTTTGTTTGCCCTTCAGCATTGGATTAGGACTATATTTAGACGAATGGAGTATGCTAATGAGCACCTAGCTTCTGGAAGGCATATCTGACTGCCTCCAACACATGCCCTGCCAAGTCCATAATCTTTACCCCAAATCCCTGTTTTGTTTTGTTCTTTTTTTTTCTTTACTTGTTTTTCTTCTTCAGTCAACTGTGTTATAAGGTTATCGAGCAAAAAGAAGAATTTGTTCACATGGACATGAAGGTCTGGACGGGTGCAGGGTCCTTAAAAATATTAATTACTAAACTGCTAAAGAAACTGACAGTTTAAAATAACCCCTCACCTTTACCCCTCCCATCCCCCTACCCAGATAGAAAGATTAGGAATGTGCACCAAGCACCACCCCGTCAGGATTGCACTGATTGTCCTGGTGAATCATATTTCCAGCTGGGTGCCTTTTTATTTATTTATTTATTTATTTATTTTTTGCTAATTCCATCTTCCACATCATGCTGTTAAGTCATGTCTCTTTCATGTAATCCTCTCATGGTGAGAGAAAGTGACGTGTAATGACTCAGTAGGAGTGCAAGTTTCACAGCAGAACGGTCTTCTTGTTTCATCTAAAAATAATTGACCTGATTTGTGGAGCATTTTTCTATCAGAAAGCTGCCACTTTGCTTTGCCATATAGGCTAACAGAGCTTTGCAAATAACTATTTATCATTGTCAGTGACAAGCATTGACCCTTGGTACATAAACAATATCATTAAAATCTTCAACTGAAGAGTTGGCTGAGAAAAAAATGGGGAAAAAAAGGGCAGCTCATTTTTTTTTGATTAAGAACCACTCAGTTTTATTTTTCCAAATCAATGCAAGTCTGGCAATGATTTTCTGTAAGCATCAGGATTAGTCTGAAAAATTTGGAAAAAATCAGCTATGATGAATCCAGAATTAATTACATGAGCAGAAGTTGGTGTCTTTTTTTGGTAAATCACTTCTCTAGTATATAGGATATTCCCAAAGATTCTCAGATTTGGATTGTATCCACCCCGGAAGTTCTTCAAACCAGCTATGACGCTAACATAAATCCACTATTATGACTCAGTTTAGAAAGGCTGTTATTTTTAAAAAGTTTTAAGTGAGCTGAATTTTTTAAAGTTTCACTCTTGTCTTTGTCTTTACCAAACATAATACTTGCTAAAGACACTATCAGTCTAATCTAGTAATAGACAATTAGATGGCGGCTCGATATTATTTGGTTTAAAGACTGAAAAAAGTCTCCATGGCGTTTTTATGTTTGACTTCCTTTTCAACTCATCTTCTCTGTGCAAACTGACCAACTCCCATTAAAAATTGACTAGGTGTATATTTTTAGCACAGTATTGTCTCTTGTGGAATCATCTGTTAAAATGGCTGCAATCAACTCTGAGAATGTGTAGTTGGAATATGAAACAACGGCAGAATCTAAAGAAAGTTGTATAAATTATACTAATTCAGAGTAACATGCTAACTACCAATCCAAACAGTAGCAATTAATCACAAGGTAAGTAAAAGCAAGTTTCAGTCATTAGAAAAGGAACAATGTTCTTTGCTCTGAGACACTGGGGGTTTGTTCCTGTAAAGATGCTGACTGACAGATCTCAAAGCAGTTAGAGATGCACAGTTATGGTGCAACCATTGCAGTGTTCTGTTTAATTAAACATAAATGTGAAACAATATTTTGGTCACCCAACCATGAGAAAGTTACAGTTATGTAAGCTCTGAAACTTACTCTTTCATGGTTAGCGGCGTTGTTGACACAGAGTGTCATGAATGGCGGCGGAGGTGAGGACCCAAATGCAGGCAGGAGGCAGAACTGGTGCAGGTAAAAGGTTTATTTCCCAGGAACACAAGACAGGCAACCATAGACGACGGGGATAAACTCCAGAGAACAAAAACCAAACATGACAAAATGAGGATCTGACAATGAATGACTGAAAACCGGGAGTACTTATACACAAAGGGAGTAACAAGACACAGGTGAAGTGGATGACTAATCAGACCAGGTGAACTAACGAGGCAGGAACAGAAAACCACAGGAACACAAGAGGGAAAACCAAGCATGACAAAACTGAAAACTAAAGCATGAACATAAGAACTACAAACCAAGAACATGACCAAACTAATCATGACAAAAACCAAAATCCTAAACAATCAAAACACCCACCAAAACCCAGAAACCGTGACACAGAGAGCATGCCAATGGGAGGGAGTCAGTCAATCTAGTCATGATAAAGCATGCCATCAGCACAGCCATTATCCCATCAGTTTCCAGTGAAAGTTTTATAAAGTTATCAAGTCATAGATGAGTTGGGTCCAAATAATTATCCTTATTGATCTGCACTCAATAAATCCACAGGCCATCTTCTTACTCCTGTTGCTCTGTAATCTCCGATGTGTGATGCTTGTACAAAATGAATGCTGTGATATTAACACAACTGCATTAGGGGATTGGTAGCTTTGCTCTAAATCTACTTAGAAAAAATTATTTTTGATTCTCTGAGCTGTAGACAGTCCACCATTAGTGAAACCAAAGGAATCAGCGGGCTATAGAAACAGTAAGCTGGGAAATGGGTGATAGTCAAGCTAATTTTGAGCCAGGCTCAGAGTGCAAACTAGTTTCTACTGAAGCAACCTTGTGGCTAGTTTCTACACCTGGCTATATATGGATCTCCTCAAGCTTACCACCTTAATATTTTATTGGTTCCCTTGCATTGTATACAAATGAGTTATACAGCTGTAGCTGGTTTATCTATTGCTACCACATGTTAAAAGCAGAAAGCAGCAGGTTAGCCTAGTATTCCATCTAGTCATTGTCTATACCAACCTTTTCTAATGTAGGGTCATTGGAGGGGCTAGAGTCTATCCAACTGCATTTGTACAATCACTGAACACAATTGAATCCTTATATTTTGCACACAGATTCACTAACATGTATGCTTATACAGTTACAGTTTTGTCCTGCATGTTTAATCATCAGTAGCTACAGTTATCTTTTCATATACTTCCTGCTGGTGTCATTACTTTTTTCTCCGTATGTCTTTTTAATGGGTGCACCTGATGATTGCCTATTTTTTTCTTCTTCTTCTTCTGACACAGGCCATAAGATGTTCTCTGTTAAGTTTCTTTACAAGTGTAGCAACTGGTTGTCTGGTTTATCTGTTTAAGTTGTACAGTTGTTGCTGTTTCTTTCTGTCTATTGTATCTTTGTCACCTTTTTCTTCTCTTCACCCTTTCATTCTCACTCCATCTCACACTCTCCCTTCCTTTGTTTCCCCTTGTTAGGTCAAGCTTAAGCACATAACTTAAAGACCAAATGAAAGAACAATTCTCAAGCATCAAGAGGAATCTTAATTCCACAAAGCTTTATTTCTATTATATCTGCTAAGCTGTAAGTACATTTGTTCAAAATGACACAGCAGTCAGCCCATCATTCTGCTTGATATGATACTGGACAGGACAAGTTCATTAAAGCCATGTCAAAAAAAAGGAAAACACAGAAGGGAAGAATATAATTAGGGATTAGAATTTGACTACTTCCCAATATTATCATAGTGGTGCACTGTCATTTGTACACCCAAACATAAAAGTGAGAGGAATAAGATTTATGTTAAAAAGTCATTAGAAATCCACATTGGTCATTTCCTGATGGGACATCTGATTAAGGTGTAGGCTCATCAAGATATGCAGCTCCCAGTCTTCACATTTCTGCATAATGAAATCTCATCTCTCATAGTCCATGCACCCACTCTCTACATCGCCTAATCAGGCAAAAAAAAATCCTCCGATAGCAGACTTATGATGGCTCTCGGGAGATGATGAGTAAGTGTAGTGAATCCTCAGTCCACTAATGTGCCATTTATGCTTGTTGCCTAAATGTGATAGGCTTTGAAATCAGCTTCTTCTGATATAATATGCTGGCAAGGTGCAAAATGAATAAAAGAATGTTTTCCTAAATAGGAGCAAATTTCCATGTTCTGATTTTTCTAGTGTTTATTGTTTTTTTTTTTTTTATCTCTGTGACCATAAAATGACTACAATCTGCACCAACCTGAAATAAGTTAAATATCTTTGTCAAAGCTTTTCTAAGCATTTGTCAGTGCAAGTTTGAGCTTAATTAAGTCTGGTTGCCACTTGTGTGTCTGTGCATGCATTTTTACAAGGACTCACCTGCAAAAAATCTTTAATTAGACTTGGATGGCTCCTTGTACTGTGGGTATTTTCAGCTGTTTCACAGGCAGACCTCTAAAGGGACAAGTTTTCTAAAATTAGAAATGAAGAATGACTTTTTAAGATTTATCCATCCATTTATTCATCAAAAAGAAAAGGCCTCAAACGTCTTTATGCAGGATGTTGAACCACAATGTGGGCATACAGAATAATGAAAAAGAAACAATAACTTCACATGATTTTGCAGTTTGAAAAACACAAGTGCTCGATTTGACAAATGCCTTTTGATGGCTCCTGTTAACATTGCTGTTAATCCACACATCCCCACTGGATAAATGTTCAAGTTCCAGTGGGATGTCAGCCTTGACAGAGTTATGAGGAAAATGTCATGTGACTTGATGGGCTCATATGCAATGTTTGTGACACTTCTTTGCAAAGTTACATAACTGGACATGAAAAAAGTAAAACTAAAAAAGAAGAATGTTTTTAACTTCAGTTCTTGAGGTTTATTTTATTTATTTTTTTCTAATTTAGTTCACAGTGTTGTTCTCTTCAGCAGCAGGATCGTTCTTTATTTCCACGTGTTGGTGGAAGTATTTTGGATTGCAGTATAGGTGAAATTATTAGTAAGACATTGAACTTCATGTAAAATATATTAACTGATTACATACAGAACATGCATGTTGTGACAAAAAACTTTTATGGATTCTTGTGATTCATGAACTGTGTTTTAACTATCAGAAATTTGACAATACACATTCCTACTGGTATGAGTCACCAAATAACTGGTTCCTTCCAGTTGTAAAGGTGATCTTCTCCAACAGTACAGTCTCTTTGCTCAGTGAGTCATCTTTAAATGGCTGAAAACCATGCCCAGATATATTCTGGGTGTGATCCCCTTTGAAAAAGTGTCATGACTCAAGAAATATAAATTCTCAGTCAATTTATAAATTTGTTGTACTGATTACAAGAAGATTATTTTCTGCACTTCTACAGAAAATACTTTGGAGCCTTTTTAAAATTAATTTTTACATAAATAACACTTCCTAAAATTGGATAAAGACAACCAAATTACATGAGTTTAACAAAATATTGCATTTGGTGACAATATTCAAATATTTCATAGCTGTGAGCTGCAAGATATGAATACTTGGTTTCAGTGCAGCTCAACTTTTCTGATAAATGTAGATCAGTACTTCAAATTGACTTGGAGGAAATTAAGTCCTTTCCTTTGAGCAGAACAGCATTAACTGACACATTGGAAGCTTTCTTCAATTGAACTGCTGCCTTCAGCTCATTTCGTGTTGGATCAACATCACCCCAATACCCACTGAATGTTAAAACTAGACTCAGGAACAGATGTTACAACATTTTTATACTCCTTTAAAGATATTAATACCTAAGTCAGAGGCCTAAAACCCCGAGCCTACCACTTCCATGCCTCATTGATATTCATGCAGTGTTATTCTTTCTCCAAACATAACCCTCAAATAAACAATAAAGTTATACTTCTATATAACAAAAGCCTTTGTAGTTGTCCATGTAATCTTGGGATCCTGCAGTTCAATAACCTTTTCCTTTGCAGCCCTGCCATGAAAACCATTGTTCAGTGTTCCTTCATTAACATAAGCCAAAGTGAGAGAAGTCTTTAGTTTCTTAGAAGTTAGGGGCCGTCCCCACGATGTCGAATTGCACTAAAACTGCAAAAGTATTTTAGCAATCCACCCTTTCATCCACACAAAACAACCCATTATGTTTGAAACCAGTTACCAAGGTGGATTGGTTTGAAACCTCTACCGTCCAAGTTCCGTCTGGACAGCGTAACCACACAACTGGCAGATATGACGTCAATGTGACAAACACACGCCAAACACAACAACAATAATGGCATTCGTGACCAGCTGTGTTGTGATGCTGCTCCAGACAGTCCTGGCTTGTGTACAACTTTTGATGAAGAAGCTCGACCTCTTGTTTCTCTTTTGCCTCACACTGAATCCTCAGTCATCTTCTCTTCTTTTCTTCCGATGTGAACTTCCTGCAACATGCAGTAAGCCTTTATCTGCGCATGCGCTATGTCTTGTTCGAGCTTTGGAGTGTTACTCTTTAATCATCATAGAGCTCCCCACAGCCTTATAGTATCTACTTTCTCCTAGTTTTTGCCACCATTTTCACACCTGAACCGGCTTCGTTGCTGTGTGGACACAGCCTTAAACTGGTTTCTTTGGTGATCCTGCAAAGTATCACTTTGTCCCCCAGGAGTAATTTTAGTTGGTTGACCACTCCTGGGAAGATCCATAATGGCTTTGAACTTCCTCCAATAACACACCATGTCTCTGACTGGATTGGTGAGTCCAAACTCCTTAGTGACAGTTATGTAAAGTTTTTTTTGTTTGTTTTGTTTTGTTTTGTTTTGTTGTTTTTTTATGTCCTCAGAAATGTTCTGTCTTTGCCACAGCATAGCCTATAGACTTATCCAGGCAAATTCCAGAACAAGACTGCCCGACAGTTTTGCTGTGGCACTTGTTCTTGGTTTCTCTAACAGCAGTGGAAATTTTCAGTTGTGGAAAAACCTGAATGCAAAGAACACAGACCTTTAAATCTAGAAGATTGCTCCTGTCTGAGACTTCTTGGTTTAAACAGATTTTCTGGGTGAGCAGAAGACAGGGACATTCGACAGAAGTGGGTCAAGAAAATTAACAGAAAGTATTTTATTCCCAAAAACAACAGTACAGTAAGTTTAGATAAAAATTTGTCAATTCAACACTAAACTCTGCATTTGCTTGTTGTTGTCAAGCTTAACATGGTGCAGCAAATCATCTTTATGCTAGCTATTGCTAATGGACTTAGAGACAAGGGGCTTTGGACTTTAGTTCTAACCCCATAGATTATTGTAAATTAGACACTTTGGCAACTTTATTTTCCCACGATTCATATAAATAATTTCATTCCCACTTTTGGAAGACAGCTATGAAATTGGCATAACCACTGGTACATGCTCAAGAGGACGCACTGTTTCACTGCATGCAGGCGGTTGATGTTCTGACTTTACTCATAACTGTCCCGCTATGAGAGACCTGTAGTTTGCATTTTGTTGCTCATCACAAGCTAGGTGATTGATGAAATAATCTTGAATACCTGTGAAAACTAACCAATTAAATATTTCATTTATTAGGATCTGCAGTGATTGAGTAAAACTAAATGATCTAACTAGCACCGTAGTGTTACTGTAGGTTACTTAAACTGAGATGGGGAGGCATGTAAAGTGAACATTTACTCCCCGTGTTTCTCCTTTTTCTATTCTGGTTATTATCATAACCAATGCCTAGCTAACATCAAAAACAAAACACAAGATAAGATGCTTTCTTTAGTAACTGTGGGTCACTGCCTAAAGTGGTCAGTCCAGATATCCATTCTGCTGTCAAGGTCGGCAGACGGCAACAGATACGAGGTTCTCACTGGAAAAATAGTGATGCTGCAAAATGGCACAAAATGGCCGTCGGATTTGTTTATAGCATATTGTGAAAGTCAGACTTTGTTAGATTTCTGTTCTTTAAATAAAAAAGGGCACCAACTCCCTCAAACTCCAACATCTGACTAACTTTTTAAGTTTACTGCAAATGCTGCAGGTTCACATTTTTCTTGCCTTGCACAAATGATTCCTATTGGATCTCCTAACTGGAATATTTGTCAGTTTAAAACAAAACGTATAGTATTTCTGTTTGCTTGTTTAATTGGATAAGAAAAAAATTCTGTGATGTTTGCTGGTCATATATTTGTTAACACAGAAAACTGAAGTGGCTCACAAACTGTGAGTGAGCTGCCTCCTCCTGAACCAAGATTCCACCCGCACACAGACAACTCATCAAGATGACTGACACATGCTGCCTCTGAGCTTTCTTTTTCCTCCAAACCTTGTAAGTTTTGTATATGGATGCATTCACTGCCTCTAGCAATATTGACAACCAAAGTAAAACAAGTAAAACACGAAAGCTGAATACACATTTCCAGAGTAGAAAGTAAGTTTTGTATCGCTGCTTTTAAAAGTCTATAAAACGTGAGGGAAAGCAAGAAAGGGAGACATTTCAGGCTGAATAAAATGTGTACTTCACTCGTGTGGTCCACTGTTCACAGCATGACTCTGGCATGTAATTCACACTATATGTGTTGTTCAATGTAATAAATAAACTATTCATGTCTACTGAATCCTACTGAAGAAGCATTATCAAATACCTTCTTACCACCATTATAAACCTGCTTCTGCAAGGGCTTGCAGAAGTGAACTCTATTAAAGGAAAGGCTAACCTTCTATGACATTACCATTATCTGAGCTGGAGCTACAGCTCATTCATATTTAAAATTCAGTGATTCTTTTGACACCATCACACCCTGTAACAGAGTCAGTTGGCCAAAGAAAATGACAGTCTATTTCTTTTTTCTACCACTGGTCCTTTGATTCCTTTATTAATTAATGGATAAACCAGCTACAGCTGACAGAAACCCTTTGATGTAAGGCTAATAGAATGTATAATATGCCCCTGTGGCTCAGATTTTACAAGCCAGTGTTTTGATATAGTCAGCTTGACTGAGGTTAAGAGGGTTCATTGGGTCATACGTAACGGGAGCCCCGATTTCACCTTCTCCACCTTATCTTTGTTTAAAGCTCCATATTAGCGTTTGATATTAACTCTACAATCAATTTTTCTATTGCCAGTTTCTACTGTCTCTGTCCACTGTCAATCACAGGCAGTCAGATGGCAGCTTATATTGAGCCTAAACAAGAATTTGGGACTGAACATTGTGGGACAATGCAAATTTTCCCCACCAGTTCCCACTGGCTAGCCCTGAATGGCTGCATAAAACTGAAAGAAATGAATGCAGGTTTAGGTGGATAAGCATGTCATTTAAAAGGAATTTCAGCTGAAGTCTTCATATGCATGCAAATCCAATGTAAACAACATAAAATAACTGTAAATGCATTCCACTCCAATATCAAGTGATTAATAATTTACTGCAAAAGTAGGAAACATGCTCTCTTAAGATAATGGAATTCAAAAACCTCCCCCCTTCAAAAACTTCAAATGAACTTGTTTGCTTCCTCATCTGTTATATTTAGTCGAAACCAAGCGTAAAATTGGAATTCATGTTTTCCCTCTGTGGTAATCATTTCTCACTGCCAAGCCTGATTAGGTCTACCTGCAGAAGAATAGTCTAGGAAAATACCTCACTCATCTCCTCTGACTTGTATACAGTATCTATATTTTTCTTTACAGGACTGGGTCTGGGAAGCTTAGAAAGTTGAGAAAATTTTAACTAAAAAAGCTGCTTTAACACATTCTGTCAGACAAACAGGAAATAGAAAGATACACATCTTTCACACCAACTTGGTTTTTACTTCAGGCAATGCTGCCTTAATGAGCCAGACTGCTGCTGGTACAGGGTTACTATATGCAATGTAGTAAATGCAGTATTTCTTAAGAAAAAGAAAAATCTGTTATTGCATCCACATTATGGATGGTAATTATAGTGTAGCTCTCCATAAGTGGATCGGTCATCCTTTAATCATAATATTGATGTAACTGTTTTAGATCTCACCAAACTGTTCTTGGTGAAAAAAAAGTCTTCAATACCAGCTTGCTTATCATGTGATTGTGCTTTAGCTGCATTGGCATCATCAGCTTTAAGATGATGCTCAAACATTTGTCCAGCCTCCCCTGATGTTTATCAAACGATTTTAAGACATTAGATTTGATGTTGAAATAAGTTTCACAGAATATTTGTTTGATCTTTTGGTGCAGGTTAATGCAGCCATATTTCACTGCCTTCCTAAAGATTTACAATGTTTACTGAATAATCCTTGGATCCAAGCACAGCAATCAGGGACAACTTTGCTTACTTTTAGCTGTAGGGTGTAATCTGTCCCCCAATCCCCCACAGGATTTACACGTCTTGGTTATCTAGCTCCAGGCCAGGCCTAGTTTTGCCTTGAGGGTGATAAATTTTTTAAAAATGATTCTAAAATTAATCAGTGGCCAATGAAAGGAGGCCAGAAAAAGGTTCATAAATATAATGTTTTTCTTTGACTGCGTAAAGCTACATTTTTGCTTCAGTGGAGACAAGTAAATAAGATAAAAGCATCAAGAAGTGTCTCACAAGGAATAAGCCATCTCTTCAATATGACCAGCAAATACAAAGTTTTTAGCAAGCCACTGGCCCTGACTGTTATATTAAATCCCATAAATGTTGATAAAAGAGACAATAAACACTCAATTTCTAAACAATCTATTTTCAGAACTGAAGGCGCACAGCTCTGTCCACGCTAACTAATTGGGACAGGAACCAAGGGAGAGTGGATCTCCAGCTGCTTCTCCCTGCCTCAGTACCCCCGGGTTAACTCACTCTTTTACAACCATAAACACCTATTCACATCCACATACAGTCTACACTTACACACAGGGCCGAACTGGGACAAAAAGTCAGGCCAGGAGTTGTACAGTCACCCATGTCACCTTAATTCATATACTGCACACATATGCTCACATGCAAGTGCACACATGCATACATGTGCACACACACAAAGACTAATTAATCACCTATGATCAATATTTTATATAGACCGACATTCATACACAACTATGAGCCACCAGTCCAAGGCTTTTCTCTCTCCTACTCTCATCAAAAGACTCTTAACAGTCTCAACAGGACTCCATGATTGAGTCATTTTGTCAGCAAACAGTTTAGATCCCAGTTTACCATAAATATTATATGTTAACATGAATATTTGCTGCAACAGTAAAAACAAGATGTAGTCAACAGTAACTTCACCTGATGTGATTCAACTAACAGTAGAAAATGGAAAAGTCAACTCAACTTAGACAGAATAAAGACTGTTCAACCTTAAGAGGGGTTCCCAAACTCTAGCATGCAGCAATCACATAATTTACAACCAGATAAACACACAGACAGACTGATTAGGTCAATATGTTTCCTCAACAGCTTTTAACTTGGACTAATCAAATGTTTCTCATTGGCCCAGTTTACAGCTGTTTCTGAGTTGGACAAGGACAGATGTGGACATTAGCCTGTGTGCACAGACTTGTTTAGCTGAGCAGCTTCAGTATTTAAACATCCACTTATATATAAAATTAACTTATATTTTATCTATGATACTAGGAAATCCTATGTGAGACCCACCTGTATATCCAAGGTTGGAATAACCCGAAACTTTGGGCTGATGAGATTAACAGTACAGGGTCATTTCTACAGCTACATGGAGAAGCTCAACTTGTGCTAATTATGTTATGCTCAGATAAAGGTTTGCAGCTTGTATCACACCAGCTGTCTCTCCTCTTTCACTCATTTATTAAACAGTGAACTCACGTGAAGTCACTGCTGCTGATGATTTGAAAATATTTAAAATTTTCCAACACTTGCTCGCCTCCTTATTTATCTTCCCCCTTTCATCTTTTTATTCCGAGTCAATTTCGCCACCACGTTCCTCTGCATCTCAGCTGTTACACCTCCATGTGTTTTGCTCGTGTTCATTTAAAAAATATATTGCCTTTATATATATATATATATATATATATATATATATATATATATATATATATATATAAAACCTTCATTTTTGACCACAGACAGACAATCACCATTATTAGTCACAACTTACGAGCAGCAATGATTTAATCTGTGTACAGGTATCAATGTCAGGCAGAGCAATAAGCCACACCAATGTAATGCACTGTGCCTTGTTTTTTCTCTCTCCACAGACAGGCCAGTCAGGCCACTTTCAGGTCCAAGCCACCGGGAATTGTC